>NC_139344.1:54883591-54951091 GCF_055883805.1 Amblyomma maculatum
CACACACACACACACACACACACACACACACACACACACACACACACACACACACACACACACACACACACACACACACACATATATTTGATTTGATATATAAATATTCAAATGAGTTCTTATTTAAACAAAAAAAAAGTGACAAATGCTTTTGTCGAACTGTGACCGATATCTTGTGTTGTAATTGCTCTTTGTCATTCATTAATATTACTTGTCATTTTTCATTCTACATCGAAACGATTATATGTAAATTTGTCATTGCACTATTCGAATATGCTAATTGTACATGTTAAATCAGTTTGCGCGTATTGTACGATGTGCTCTTGCGTCAAGTATTGTGCTCTGGCGTCGCCCGACTGACTATACCTTTTGCCCGAGTATGTATTGGTTTGGAATAAGTCGCTTCATTCTACTATATCAACTAGATGCCTCAATGAGTTGCTGCTTTTAAGCTCGCCATTAAAAACTCAATTTGCTTGTTCACATGCTATATGTAGCCTACTTTATTTCTTTTTCATTTTACTCGACTATATCATAACAAACAGCACTGAAAAAGGATTCAGAGGAGCCTCAGTTCACCTCAGTTTCATACTGTGTTGCCATCTTCTTCCTCTCGTTCTACATTTACTATTTCATGATATATTAAGTCGTGTTTTAATCGTTTACAAACTTGCCTTTTAATACCTGCGAGAGAGTCTCCACGGAATGTGCAGGCGAGTTTTACAGTAAGACGGACATTATATAGACCATTTCACAAATCGTCACTTCAGTAGCGCCGGGATGGATGGATGGAATATAGGAGCGTCCTCTTTGAAACGGGGTGGTAGCAGTTGCTATCTTGCTCACCCCCCCCCCTCACACCTATACTTTAAGTATTGTTTTAGATTGGTTAACTATATTATAATTCTATTTATTGAATTTTTGTTTCTACATTACTATCAATATGTCACTTTTCTGTTTTTAAGCCACCAATCTTCCAATCGTTTTTTGCTATCTTCTAACGCAGTTTCATTCACCCCGACACTAGTATCTTCCAGAGCTTCAGGAAGAGTAACTGCGCCTGCATCGACTTCCGGATACCATTACATTCAAGTATAATATCGTCAATTATTTCAGTGAAGTTACCACATAGTGCACATGAGTCATCTTCATTGTTAAATTTCATTTTGTACCTGCGTGCTCTAAGGCACCCTGATCTAGCTTCAAAAAGTAGGGCACTGCCTCTTGAGTTATCAAAGGAAGCTTCCTTCCTGATCTGCCTTTTCCACTTTCGAAACACACTCTGTTTCTTTTCCGTTGAATTTATCCAACTTTTACCGTCTGTGTTTTTCACCTGTTGCTTAACGCTCTTTATTTCTTCGTCCTTGGGACCAGCATACTTACTGGTTAGTTTCCGAGTTATTTTCCTCCATTGTGAGTCAACGCTTTTTTGTTATAGGTATTTAGATACTTTAGCTGCCCATCTGTTACTGTCCAATTTCCTCAGGCGTTCCTGATATAATATTTTACTTCGAACTTGCCGTACTTCATAAGATGCCCAGCCCATACCTCCATGTACCGCCTAATTTGTGGTTTTGCCGTGGGGACCCAGTGCTAATTGCCCGACGGCTCTCTGATTTATTTTAATGTCGACTGTACCTCTGACTTTAGGCACAAAACCGCATTTCCGAAAGAAAGCCCGGGCACCATAATTCCTTTCCAAGTACCCCTCAAAACCTCATTCATACCTGTTCTATCCCTACAATGCCCTATGCTTCATTATCCCAGCAATGTTTCGCCCTTTTGCCTTAAGTGATTGCTCATGCTTTTCAATGTATGCCAATCCTTCGTTTACCCATACCCCGAGATATTTATATTCTGCTACTCTGGGTATTTCATGACCTTGTATTTTAACACCCTGATCAGTTGAGCCGTTGAAAATCATCAGACCCGAGCAAACTGCGCTAAACCTGAAGCCTAGGGCGTCCCCTTCGTCTCCGCAATATTTAACTAGAGTTTGCAATTCTTATTGACTCTGCTAGCAGCACAATACCGTCTGCATACATTAAACCGCGGAGGCGCTGCTCTACCGTCTGTCCTCCTAATCTATATGACAGGTTAAAACCTAGGTTACTTTCCTGTATACCCCGTTCCAGATTTATCATATAAAGCATGAATAGCAGCGGTGATAGAAGACAACCATTGCTCGATATGGGCGATCGAAACAGGTTATGCCGCCATTTTGGACTGTGCCTGTGAAAGCTGAACTTGAGCTGGACGACCGCGCATCTGCTTTGTGGCTTTCAAGGCGCCGTGTTCGCACTGCTTCTTCCTTCCATTTCACCTCTGTTGTGCCGCATGACGAATACGCAATTCATATGCTCGCATGAACGACCAGTGTGGAGTAATGGCCAACGCAAACCCAGCCAGCGGATCCGGCGCTTCGTCGTAGGCACTGGTGTCAAACGCGTCGGGTTCGTCGAGGCCTGGCGTGCTAGTCAGCGGTAGGTATTTTTATTTATTACTGCGGCGTACAGTGACTGTAGTCGTGGAATAAATCTGATCTTTACGTTCCGCGGCTGAGGGTAACCCGATCTAGCGAAAGCGTAGTTCTCGGCAAGGAGGCGCCGGTGGCCAGCCGACGCACGACAGCGGTCGGTAAACATGTGGCGGTTGTTCCACACAATGCAACGCAGAAGCCCAGTCGTCCTAAGTTTATCGCACCTGGTGCAACGCAAGTTGCTTTCAACCATTTTAGCGAAAGAAGGTAGCCTGGACGCTCAAGCAGCGTGGCACATTCTGCGAACAGGTGCGAGGCAGCGATCGCATATCTGAGCTATACTGATGCAGCCAGGTGCTATGTTTCGAAATGAGCTTTATGTGCAGGGCCGCGTAGGGCGCAAGTACAAGCCGAGACAATATTTTGGCGGGCCAAAGTGCTGCATACATCCCTCATAGGCCATGAATTTCTCAGATTATTGTGAAGTGTTATATACAGATCGGCGAGTTCCACTCTCAGCATTGTTTAATATTTCTTTTAGACGGTGAAAAAATTCGTGCTTGGAAGAATAACAAACGTATAGTCGCTTCATCTACATGCTTGAAAGTATTGGGTCTAAGAGCTTGCTTCTCGCAAGTTGTTTGGAAATATAGTATGTGAGTTTCAACATCTCAAAGCGACTCGGGCTACGAGGGCCGCCGTAGTAGATAGCTTCGGATAGGTAAGATCACCTGGGGATCTTTAACGTGCACTGACATCACAATAATACAGGCGCCCTTCTGGCCGTGCCGAAAACGGCTTAGCAAAATCCCGCTATTGCGCCAGTGTTTGTGTTAAATGCTTCTTAACCAGCGCATTATTTCTGATGTGCGTTTGTACCCAGCAAATTATTTCCAGGGAAATTTTCAAAAGCATAAACGGGCATGTGAAAAAGAAAGTGGTGTTTTGCTCACACCTTATTTAATAGAAAAATGAAGATGACTAACTTCATTTTTTTCTTTGCAGAAAACCTTGCCTACAAGCACCCAGACAACATCAAAGAATGGACAGAAGATATGAAGGACTGGCCCGAAAAACAGGACCAGATATCGTGTATCTTTTGCTACATTCAAAGGCCTGTGACCTGCGAGATGTACGGCCATGCAAGTCCCTGCAATCATATAATTATTTACAGTCGGAGTGGGTGGGAAACGTCCTCCTACATAAAGTCAACAATGACTATATGATTTTGAAGGCAGGCGTCAGGCCATCGAAAGCTGTTCACAACAAGCCTCACCATGTGAGGGTGTCATTCGCGACGAAAATAAATGCAAACATTAACATTGGCGCATATTCTCGACGCCAGAACGTCTGAAGCGCCCCCGTGAAAATGTCTATATGCGGTGGAGATTGCTGATTAGATCATTAACTGACTTAAATTACCTAATGAACATTTTGTTTATTTTAGGAGGCAATATTATATTGGCAACTTGAAGGTTGTCAACATCAACGGTGAGTTCCTTTTTTAAATTTGTTCATCGACAGTGTGGCTGGATATATCGAATGCCAAGAATGCGCATTTTGTAAGTATCACCACTTTTATAACAATGTATCATTGATAGCAGTTAATCGATAAATCTCTCTGAGATCAAACATTTTTTGCTCACTGCAAGCTTCGGCGGCAGATTGCTCTTTGTTGAAAACATTTCATTTAGGCGATATTTTCTGAACCGGTGCTTATACCGCGGTATTTGCCTCCGAGCCTGCCAAATTACACTTGTGCCCGCCAAGAAAAAACAACAACTGATCTGGCGTATAAAAACAAATCCCTATTACATATCAGGAGCTCCATTTTCGAACCCGAGGTGGATAAAGCCCGTAGCTTTCACAACCACAATAGGGAAGTGTTACGGTAAAACATAGCAGGTGGATAAAGAACTCTGTATTGTCTCTATGTTTTGGAGGCACTGAGAAAAAATATGACTCACTTTCAGCTAAGTTTTATAGGCATGAGCTTCGCATGCATTTTATAAGCTGCATTAAATATAGTTTCTGTTACGTTGAAACCCTTAGTAGCCCTATTAGACGAAATTCCGTCGGGGAGCATCGCTGTTGTTGAGACCGAGGGGCGGTCTCAAATGGAGTCGCGACAGCCGCCATTTAATCAGAGAAGCGACCAGTGCGACTATGGCATGCACCGAAGAAACTCCAGTGGCAAGGCACCTTTGCCACGACCGGCGAAATCTCCCGAATTTCCAGCCTCAAAGCGTCGGAAGTAGTCACCGACAAGGTAGACAACTACGCACGCCTTAGTGCCTTCCATCAAATCGAAATGTTTTAAAGAGCGGAGGTGATGCACTGATTACTTCCGCATTGAGGTAAATCGCAAAATCTAGCAATAGAGTTTGTTAAGAAGCCTTAATTGATGGTTAATGGAAACCTGTTCATCTGAGTTAGCCCTGGCTTCAACAAGGAAAGAATAAATTGAAGGAGTGGTCGCGCCGATCATGTAGCATCACGGTGGTAACACAATTAGGTGCCTGTGCTCTTGGAGGAGAGGTCACCTTGACAGGACGATCTGATTAGTTATTGCGGTTTTGTGCCATCGAGACCCTTCAGTCAATGAGCGCTAAAGAGAAACATCGCGACACGAGAGTTCGAGGAGACGTGTAAATATTAAAACACGCGGGACTTGCTTCAGGCTTGTAAATGGAACCACGCTGAAACTGCTGACAAGGAAGCAGATATGGGCATTTTTTAACACGGTCTGAAATTTTTACACCGAAAAAAAGATTGCTTTGAAGCTAACTAAAGCAAGTTATCTAATTAACGTATGGTAATAACCCAACTAGGCGTATTCAATAAACGTTCTCTCCTGACCAAGAGGACTACCTAGAGCCATACACAACTACGTGCGCGTTTTTGCATGTGAGTAAACCTTCTTACTATTCAGCTGACATACTCTGTATGATATCGAAGTACCTGTAGAAGACGTAGAAGGGGATATATAACAGGGATTCTTGCAATTCAAGAGTGCTTCGACGTCCGCAAACTTTTTTTTTTTTCTTATAGTATTCTCCTTTCATCACCAAGTAGCTACAAATCGCCCTAATCCGAAGCAGAGCAGGACATTTGAGGGCCAACATATTCGCTGTCCCTTGCACTTATTTCCTTTGGCTGTAGTTAGGAAACACCGTTACGAGTTTACTAACAAGACATGATTGAGCGGTTAACACGATCAAGCAATGCGATCCATTTTCATTCAGTACTGCACTGGCTATTAGTGTACTGACATTACACTAGCGCACACACATCTAAAACGGCAATATATCCGGAATGGGCGGGCTTATGGTGTTATATTAAACCATAAGGAAATTATATGTGACGGACAGGATGGTATTTCAAATAATCTTTTGAAGCGGTAGCCCGAGCCTATCAATAAATCTCTCTGCCTCACATATCAACGCTCAATCGATGAATGTCAACCTCCCGTGGAGTAGAAAGTCGCAAAAATTATTGCGATGCATGAATCGGTCAGTACTGCATCTGCGGTTATTCATCGGACCATAATCCCCGCATGTAAATATGTTGAAATTAGTGGAGCTGATTAATTTAAAGTTTATGACAAATTTGCTGAAGCCAATCTAGTACTCTACATAAACGAACTAGGCCTTCGTATTTATTGCCTATCAACTGCTCCCAATAAGTAGAAATTCCTCAAGATTTTGCAGAATGCCTCAACAATCAACCTCAAAGCGATTTTGTTATACCTATCTTAGAGCTTTGATCTGTCCCCTGCGTAAAGCTGCACTTTAAGCTCAGAAATATATTTGGCAAAAGAACACTGATACGGTAGGTATATAGTTTTCTCTGCGACTTCGTTCAGTCGAATGCGCTTAAAATGGGCACTTTTAAGCGATAGCAATTGCTTGAGAAAAACGTATTATTTATTTGTAAAGTATGCAAGTTAAAAGACAAACAATGGTTTTGATGATATGCTATACTGGGCAAAGTTTGTGGTCGTTTGCATTTACGAGTTCTTCTCCATGTTTATTGCAATTTACAGCCAGTACAGGTAGTTTAGGAAATTTGTGGATGTAAAAACAGATCTATCTTTTCGATATGTTGGAAAACGTTTCTAGTTCTGCAGTTGTATCTCGTCTTCTCTGCATTCCCGCGGAAAATGAAGTGCTCCTGAGAAGCTCGCGTAGACTGTGGCGTCAGATTACTTTCTAGGCAGCTTCAGAAAATTGTACGATACTAACCATTCAAGAGCAACCGGACACAAACATGCGCTCACTCTTGAAGGATTATAATGGTGTAAAAACATTTTTTTGATATTAGTTTCTTTATAAGTAGTCCGAGAGCGGATTAAAAACATCCATCGGGTACAGCGCAGCCAACAACGGGCAAATTTATGAAGCTCGCTGAGAGCCGTGCATTAACGTTTCCCTCAAGATTACCCGGTTAATTTTTTTTTTTCTGTTGCAGGGTTTCTCGCAGTATGTTTGAAAGACGTAGGTACTGTTCTCGATTCATTTGCTTGATTGCTGCTATATTTCTGCCGCATGTCGATATTACTGGAGCTTCAAATCGAAGCCAGCGGAATTATGCTTCAGTATTCCGTTTGATTTTGTCGGATGTTGAAAATATCTCTTAAATGAAATGCGCAGAGTTCGGAAAAAAATATAAATGAGTGAGTGGGTCATGGTATGGAATGGAATGGTACGGCATTGCATGGTATGATATGGCTCGGTACGGTGGGTATGGCATGGGTATGGTATGGTATGCTATGGTATGGTATGGTATGTTAGCGCGTGGTTAGGCTTTGTGGTCACCAGTGTGAATTTCTAAAATATATATATATATATATATATATATATATATATATATATATATATATATATATATATAGATATAGTATAATGATACTTATGGTATGCTATGGTATGGCATGGTATGTTAGCGCGAGGTTAGGCTTTGTGGTTACCAGTGTGTATTTCTAAATATATATATATATATATATATATATATATATATATATATATATATATTGGGGGACGTTTTTCAATATTACTGCTAAACTTGAAAAATTGTGAGACTTAGTTTGTTGCATTTGTGTAAAAAAAAATTGAAAGAAAGAGAGGTCGTTTTTGCTGCCGGACAACTCTCTGCAAGTCTAATCGTGGTTTTGGCTTGCCCGCATTCTGTATCATGGTGCTGAAGTGAATAAATTATTCCTATTATTATTTAAAAGTATTTTTTAATCGGTACTTTTCAGCTAGTTGTACTGTGCAAAAACTAAAGGCCGCTTAAAAAATGCCTCAAAGATCCCAAAAGGGATGATACAATTCTAGAGCACCATCGATTTTTTTTTTTTTTTGCATCATAGGCGCAGGAAGGTCCACGTTTAATTAGAGTAAACAGGCGAGAAGGTAGTCGCTCTCTTTAGCGTGCAGTTTCGTTCTACAAAGCGACACATAGATGCACAGTGGCGCATGCGCAGAAGGACACAGATGTGGTGCTACACATGACCTGTAACTTCGCTTCGGCGCACTGAGGTCGGGCGCAATGGTGTTTCGAAGAGAGCGTCCACGCGCTCGCGCGTTCAACCTAAGAGTAGATGACCCTCTCCATGATGTATACAGTATACACAGTTAACCTGTTGTAAAATGTCCTTGTTTACCTTGTTGATGCGATGCGTTAGCACGTCTGTGTTGACAGCATTCAACTTCGAAAGGGCTCATCGATATGTTAAGACCCGTTCTGGACAGTGCCGGATAGCCTCACCAATTTACTTACCAACGAAATGGAGTGAATACATGAGAACTGACCCGATATAGGGGGTATTCACTGGCACGCTGTGCGCGGTGAATTGTGGGTAACTGAAGCGCAGTCAGCCATTTTTGTGTCCACCGAACGTACGCATCAAGTACTGCCATGCGGTTCCACGAGTGGTGGCATCCGCAGCTATGGTTTATTAAGCTATCGTAAACAGTAGTAGCCGTGCACAGTGCAAGCAACGGAAGCTGAAGAGCTGCGCGAACGACCTCGGCTAAGGTTCCGAAAGTACAGATGAACGACTCCGCCCGAACGAAAGAACTCACCGAGATGCGACATGATGTATGGCTGGCACGGCTCAGCCACGAAAATAGTATCACGAAAAATGCGAAATATATGTCGAAAATCGGCTGGGCTGGAACCTTTCGCATGTTCCCTGGCAGCGAGCTGTTGCAACCAACGTTACTAGAACAAACTCTTTGGTTGCAACGATCCGGGGATGGCTGCTCTTCCCGCACTCGCAAGCCATATTCAGCACACCAAGATGACAACATACATCACCGTGTCCAGCCAGGCGCATGCAGTGCGCCGCCAACACCTCCTTGTCGTGTTTGTGACAATCCCAGCCTTCGGAGGACTCGACCAACACTGTGTTTGGCGTACCCGACTCATTTGACCAGAAGTCGGACGGTCGCATCGTCTGTGTCGTCTGCGAAGCAATATTCGCTGAAGGAACGTAGGCGGGCAGAGTCGTTTTGCGGAAGGTTTAAAGAGCTTTATAAAATTGTTTAGGAATAATAACGAGCGAAACTTAGTTTGGCAATACATAGCACGGTATTTGAAGAGTTTTGCTGCAAAAACATTATTTTGAGTCTGCAACGAAATGAGGTGGCGCCACATCGCTGTGGCAGCGGTTTCGTTTGCTTCGTTACCGCCACAGACGATGCAAACATCCGACTTCTTCTGATCGAATGAGGCAAGTACACCAAACAAGTTCCGTACAAAAATACTGACTACAAAATGCTATTTCTGTGCTAAATTTGAGCTAGAAGGAGTCAGCGGTTTAGCTGGGATAAGCATTGTACGGCACGCATGCAATTGCGCAAAGCGCGAGTTCGTCTGCTTAAACCGCGGCTCTTTAACCAGCCGCTTGTGACGTAGTTTTGTTCTTCGAGTGGTGTGTAGCCTTTCAGTTGGTTTCTTGCGACGAATTTCATCCGCATAGCTCAAGGAACTCATGAATGTCTACATATTTATGCGCGGCCGCCGGTCGACGCTTACCGTGCAGTTGCGCACATCGACTTCGAACGGGTTGGGGGCCGAAGTTTTTTTTTTTTTTTTTTTTTTTTTTTTTTTTTTTTTTTTTTTGTACACGTCGCTGTCCGCATCGCGCAGACTACAGATAATTCGAACTGTCACTCATGATGCCGAGTGAGTTTTGATTACAGTGGTGCTGGCATAAGGTAGAGCGGCACAGCAAACGGATGCACACCAGCTAACCTAAGCCGCCGACCATAGTCAGAACAAAACGCAAAGATGGCGTCTGCTGCATACTGACGACAGCTGTGACGTCACGTGAATACCCCCTATAGGGGCCAATTTAGAGCTAGGTCTAATGCTTATTCAAGCTGCACTTGTTCAGCGCTAATGTAGGTATGTTTACAGTGCGCGAACTAACCTCGCCACTTCTTTTGTCAAACGGTATACAGTTTAAGCATCTGCAACTGCAAGACGTAATATCTGCTATTGTGGATGTTCTTAAGCTACTTTCCATAGCACCTTGTAAAACAGTGTAAAAATGCCACTGGCGAAGTTCTTAATTCCTCATCCGCCTTGTTCATTAGGACCTTTGAGCTTCAACTGCCTTATACTAAGGTCTGATTCCACTCTAGCAGTGCGACAACTTTGACACGAAGGAGAAGATACACAACGCAGAAGTTCTTCTCCTACTCAAGCGTCTTCGTACTTTCGATTAACGAGACAGAGGTCGCTTAGTAAAAGGCCATTTCTAAAGATATTCGCGCATTCAGAAGCTCATACAAGTCCTTCAGATACGTGAAATTTGTCACTAGTGCTTAGAAAAATTAGCGAGAGCATAATAGAAAGCCACCCTGGTGCTTCCCCGTGGATATTTCTTCTTCTTCTTCTTCTTCTTCTTCTTCTTCTTCTTCTTCTTCTTCTTCTTCTTCTTCTTCTTCTTCTTCTTCTTCTTCTTCTTCTTCTTCTTCTTCTTCTTCTTCTTCTTCTTCTTCTTCTTCTTCTTCTTCTTCTTCTTCTTCTTCTTCTTCTTCTTCTTCTTCTTCTTCTTCTTCTTCTTCTTCTTCTTCTTCTTCTTCTTCTTCTTCTTCTTCTTCTTCTTCTTCTTCTTCTTCTTCTTCTTCTTCTTCTTCTTCTTCTTCTTCTTCTTCTTCTTTTTTTTGTCCAAAAAGAGAACGCTGCACTTAATGTCTATACTCATGGAAGGAATTGGTCTTAGCAGTGATCGAATGCTTCCTGGCCAGCCGGCTAGTCCTTTTGCCCATGAGCTCTGACGAATCTCAGCTGTCTGCAATATTGATAAATATACAAAAAGTTTCCACATATCCGCCAGCTAGACTCGCTACTTCAACAATGATTTTTTTTTTCTTTTCGTAGAACGGAGTCGAATACCTGCGCATGTACTCGGTCATGCGTAAAAGTTCTTTGAAAGAGGAAACGAAACCTAGCGGCGATATTCTCATCAACATGGATTTAGAATAGTGGTGGTAGCGTCCCGAGTTTCCGCTCAGCATTTATATGCTTTAAAAAAGAAATCAAGCTTATCGGTAAAAACGCTAGTCGGCTAGCCTTAACATATTCGGAACCAGTGCACCACGCACGGTTTGTTGTAGCTAGTCGTATGCTTGCTGGCCATGCCTATTTAAATGTATTAGTTTGCTTGTGCTGGCAGTCCCCATCTTCGAAGGTGTTAATGTTTGAGGCCGAGGCAATGCAGAGAGGAGTGAAGAAAAAAACAACAACGAAAAATAGATAAAAAGTGGCAAGTATATATACGGGTAATCTTTGAAAGAATACATTACTCAAAGAGAGTAGAAAATTCTACACACACACAAAAAAAAACAAACAAAAACAAAACTAACACATATAATTGAATAAACTCCACTAAAGGAAGACGAAATTGCGGGGAAGATATAGCTAATACGTGGTATTGCATAAAATGAGCCTCATCAGAGACGGACGATAATCTGTACACTCGGCTAGCAGGCCACGGTTCCTGGAAGGTGGTTCCAATCTTTCGATCTATACTAGGAATAAGATATTAAAAATGTGTTGATAAAGCAAAAAAAAAAAAAAAAAAGTGGATCCAGTCTTGTGCTCGTGATCGACACGAAAAGAGCGGTAGGTGAGTGTAGTGATAAGACACCTGTGCAGTGAACGGTGGCAAGAAAATTTATAAAAAAGCATAAGCGCCGAAATTTTCTGTGTTGTGTTAGAGATGGTAAGAACAAGGTTAGGTTTCATTGCTTTAACACTTGTGGTCCAATTATAACTAGAAAGGATAAAAGGAGCTTCGTTATTCTGAACAAGCTCTAGGTGGCATATTAAAATTTAAGAAGGAAAAGTGTTTTATAAGGTAGTAATGTAGCGTAAAGGATGACGAACTGAGCTTCCCAAATTGGGCGGCATATTCAAATTTAGGAAGAAGTGTTTTATAACAAGGTAACTTTAAAGAGGCCGGAACATTGCTAAACATTTGGCGCAAATAACCTAACTTGCGGTTAGCTCTGCTAATAATTAGCTCGTTGTGTGGTTTCCAGGCTAGAGGTGAGGACGTGAACACGCCAAAATACCCACACGGTGTCACGGATTCAATCGCATTATTGTCCAGGTTATAGACAGAGGGAGTGTTATTCTGACCGGAAACTGTCGTTAAAGTGTACTTGCGAGGGTTTAATTGCATGTGCCGTTTATTGGACTAAACAGTGATTTCACACAAAACAATCTGAAGGCAGTGCTTGTCGGCTTTGATATTAATTTCGCGATATAAAACACAGTCGTACGCATATATAAGTGTATACGCTAGAAGAACCGCAATTAAGCAAACCATTATTGCATGTATAATAAAAACAGAAGTGGGCCTAATTTGAAACCAAGGAGACACCTGGAGTGACCTGAGTTGAGGGGTCATCGTGGTTATTCAGCGTTACGTATAGCGAACGGTTAGTAACAAAACATCACAACCAGGCTAGAACATTATTGTGTAGGTTTTGGGCAGAAAGTTTAAGCATTTGTACGTGATTCACCTTTTCAAATGTCTTGGTAAAATCGAGAACCATGTAATAGGCCTGTGACTTTTTGTTAAGAAATGGCAACAAATGAAGAGTCTGGGAGTGCACTGAAGAAACTCTTTATTAGGCTGACGCCCACAAAATAACTAAGCAATCGGCAGCGGCGATAGCAACAGTCGTGCTCGGCGGTCGTCGAACTATGAATGTAGTTTCACTCGTCAGCGCTCAATTTGAAAGCGTCGAAGAAAGATCTAAATAAAACCGAGAACAGTGACTGGTGTACCCTATAACATTGTATAAGCACGCCTGCGTGGCTCAAATCTTTCGAGATGCATATCGAATCATCTGCCACAAGAAAGGAACTGATAAAGCCGCGTCTTGCGACAACGAACATGAACAATCAAAGAATGCAGAATTGATCCGTGCGTTCGAATCAGAGTGATAAGGCCGCATGCCGGCGGTTGCCGAAAAAGAACAAATAGACATTTGAATAGTTCGTGCAATAGGAATAAGTAAAAAGAAGGAGTTGGGTTTCACAAGAAAACGTTCACCGGAAACCATGCTGAGCAGGAGTGAAAGAAATAATTAGGCTCCAAAAAGTTAAATATATTTGAATACAAAATATGTGTCATTAGTTAGCCACAGATGTAGTTCCGAGAGCTACGCGACGACATCAGCACTGAGGCTACGCGGTTCAAAGTTGCAGCTCCGGCTATATTTTTTATAGGCCATATGCGTCCCTTAAATACGAGTTTGTCTGTTCGTAGTGCGCGATATTCCTTTTGCTGCTCAGTTTACTCAAATGTGCATAACGTAATCTCATTCTGGAGGAGAACTGCGACTTAAAAATCTTAGTGAGTGTCTTGCTGACTGTTGTGAAGCAACTTGTCTGAGCACACTGCAGAATGGTGTAAAAGTGCTGCTAGCAACAATCTAAGACACTAGTATACTGGCATTATTCGAGGGACTAAACCATCCACTTCCGCGAGGTTCTCGTCGACGTGAGCTAGCTTAAGACATCGGTGGCATAGTGATATGAGTTTCTCCTCGGAACTTTTTCCCATTCAAAAGGAAATGAGTAGAAATGTTTCTCAACATGCGCTTCAGAATGCGCAGAAATCAGTGATTTTCGGTTTCAATTAAGTAAATTGTTTACAGCAGATGTTTCTGCGTATTTTTTTGGCGAAAAGCATAAAGTTCACAGCCTCGATGTGCGGTATGGTATGTCATGGTCTGTTTTGTTGTGGCGTAGTATCCTGTGGTATTGTGTGCCTATGGTATGGTAAGGTATAGTGTATGGTATCGTGTCGTATGATATGGTATGGTCGGGTAGTGTGTGTTGGGGTACACGGTATGACACTTTGGGTTTAACCTCCACAAGCCACACATGGGTCACGAGGGGTGTTGGATTGGAAGGCTCAGGATTAATTCTGGCCATCTGGATTAATTGAACTGCTCAGGCATTGAACAGCACACAAACGTTATCGCATATCGCCTCCATTAAAATGTTGCCGCAGCCACTGAGATTCCATCCCGCTGGCTTGGGATCGAGAGACGAACGTCGGAGCCACTGAGGCACCTCGGCGGGTCTTAACGAGTGATAGTGAGTGGTGCGGCCGCAAAGACGAGTAAACTATCGGCACCTTCACTAGCACTTCGCTGACTACATATGAACTTGCGAACTGCTTCATCTCATCTACGGCAAGCACAAAATAGGATGCCGACATTTACTACGGGAAGGCTACATGGATAGTGCAGGCGTGGGCTTTCATTTCACTACACTGTAATAATTCCTATCTTCCTAGCAATGCTTGTTATAGTGTTTACTCATGAGTCCTCTTTGTCCTTCTGGTAGCTCTGTCCGCCGAAGAGAACGTTAAAACCTGCTCGTGCCTCGCTTTATGGCCGACAAACGATGACTGTTAGATACGTCCAGATCGATGTCTTGTTTTCAATAAGTGACCTCCTGCTGTGCGACAGGTCGCAGTTTGTTTGCGGCACGTATGCAGTACCTTGTGAAAGAAAGGTTTAACATACCTACCTGATGCGTCTTGTTATTTTTCGCAAAACGAAAAATATATTCAAGGCCTTTTTTTTTTTTTTTCCCCCAAACGTTGGAATAAATTCGCTAAACACTAGACGGCCGGACCTGACGCCCGCGCGCACGTTTTATGTAAGCTTTCTTTTGACTATAGCGCCCTCCCCCTCTTCTCCTGCCTGAGGAAACTGCGCTTATGTAAATGCTCATATATAAACATGAGCCCCGATGCTTACACGGGCTAGGATCCGTGTGCGGCGCGAACCGTCCGCGGTGGCCGACGTCTTGACGAAACGCGGTGCGTGCGCGATCTGCCACCCGGGCACCGAGCGCTCGAGCGGCCTATGTATGTCTGTGTACGCGCTGAGAGGAATGCCGCCTTTTTCTCAAGAAATCCCCGTGGCCTGGGACGGCGGTGGGGAAGAATATACACAGAGAGAGATAGAGACAGAGGGTCCGAGAGGCTCCGACCGCCGCGAGGACGGGTCCACTCGCGGGTTCCGCGGCGATGAAAGCACCCCGGAAAATGTATGGGATCAAGGGACGCACAAACACGGGAAACGACCGAAGACGCGCGTCCGCGTGGGGAGGTCGCCAAAAAGGGGCGTCGTGATTTAAGCCGCATCCGCTTTGTCGCCGTCACAGCAGAATGCGGTCGCCTCCTAGCGCGACGTGACCGCGACGAAGGGCACGGCGGCGACAACTATGACGACGACGACGACGACAAGAGAGAAAGCAAAGTAGCCGGCAAACGTTTAAGAGAGAAGAGTTTGCGTCCAGAGTGAATGCGCGCGAAACGTGCCGCGCACGACAAGCGCGCCACATCGGCCGTGAAGGGCGCCCGTGGGTGGTCGTGTATATTTATTAGCTTTGTTTGCCTCGACTTTGAGTTCCGGGCGCGAAGAAGAACGGTCTTTTCTCTCTCTCTCTCTCTGTACTCTCTTTCTCATTTCGTTGTTGGATGCTGCGGCGCGTGTAAATGGCTCGCGACTGCGGGAAGCTCTCGGGTTCACTTGTTGAAATGTTCGGCGGCTCGCTCTGGCTCCTCCTGGCAGATGCGGCGACCGGCGACGTGTGCGGTACGCGCCCGGAAATTGACAAAGGAGGTATAGGGAAAAGAAGAAGCGACAGTGTGGACGTGTTTAAATTTTCTGAAATGGCAACTTTGACTCGTTCGAATATTAAAAGAATAACGGAAGGTTGGGCGAGTTGGATATAATTAATTTTGGAAACGATCAGCACTCAGGACTAAGAGGAGTGGACACACTCAAAGTGTAATAATTATGGGCATAAGCATGCGGATGTAAATGTGTAGTAAATACCTTAATTAAAATGTATCCCGCTTTACATGGGATATTCTCCTAAACGCGGTAGGATGTAGATATACTAAGCGGCAAGAGAAAATTCATCGCCGTGTTCTCGCAGGCTCTGACACAGGCATACTTAGATGACTAGGGACTGAAGCCGCATTGCTGATGACAATTTAGAGCCAACACAAGGGTTTACCGCTTCATGAACAGATAACGATTTCTTGGCGTGACCGTCGCGACGAGGTCCATACATTAACAGGAGCTGTTGGCGGACTAGTTGGTGAATGTCTACCGTAGTCATGGTGAAATTGCGCAACAAACACGACACAAAACGTGTCCCTCTTACTTTTGTGTCGTGTTTGTTGCGCAATTTCACCATGACTACAGTAGAGGTCCATACATGCTGATGATTAAGCTGGTGTACTTCAATGCAAAATCGGTTGCGTGCACGGGCGCTTGATATATATATTTTTTTTCGCATTTCGCACCTTGTGTAAGTCCTGGCTCTTGCGGCGGCAAGCGCTAGCAGAGAATGGTTCCTCTCACTAGGATGCGATGGCAGCAGAGACGGGGTTACAGAAATCTGACCTCGCTCTGTGCACGCCTAGAACAGGATATAAGTGAAGTCTCTCTCTATCTCCTCGCTAACTCTCTCACTTAAACTCTCTCTCTCTCTCTTTCTCTCTCTTTCACACACATACACATACGCGCGCACGCGCGCACATGATCTCTTCAGGCGTTAGCCTATAAATTTAGCACGTTTGAATTCGTATCTCTCGAATGCATGCGCCGTTCTCTTGTGCCATGGGGAAAAAAGATGCCAGAGTATAAAAAAATAAGCAGGAATTGAAGCTCCCAGCTTGATTGTAAGGTGGCGTGACAAGGTTTTAAGCTCGCTGATCAACTACATAAACAGGACAGTGATGAAGGTTAAGTGATCTTCAATCGCGAATTTAAAGTCAAAGTTAAAAATGATGATCGCATCGCAGCAGTGCAGCGTTGCTTGTCAGAAGTTGTGAGCTACTTGGTTTCTCAGTCCATGTAGTCCTGTTGCCCGTATGCCCCACCTGTGATTTCAGGTCTCTGCAGGTGCCAAGAAATTTTCCCTATTCACTCCTTGAAAGTTTTGAAATGAGGGATGTGACTAGAGAAACTACAGAAAACATCCTATCTTAGGGATTTTTGAGAAGGACAGTGCAAATCCCCGTATACAGGAACGATATAGGAAAGTATGCCAACGATAGAACTGCTCCGATGAACGTCCAAGGCTTTGCATTTGAAGTACAAATATTTATTTTACTTGTCTACTTCAGCTTTGCTTGTACACACAGTCGATCGGTCTCTAATTGGCACACATTGAAAACTTGGCTTTTCAACTACTTCAGACAAATGTACTTCTTTCAAATTCATGTAAAGTGCGTGAACCAAAAATAAATTTAATAGTTTTAGTTACAATAAGTGGTTTCGTGATGAGTGGATAGAAGCAAAAAAAAAAAAAAGCTCGATGGACGATTACGAGCGAATGTTTGAGCGTTGGCTCTGCTTTGACAACGAGGAATGTTTATACATGTTTTTTTTTTTCTCTACCAAAAGCAGGCAGCTGAAGGTAAATTAGGACTTGACCAAGACTGCAGAAATACTCTAAGTGAATTACATCTTCTTGCAAAACATCACTTGCAGCAGTGACAGTTGCCATGTACTTCTGCAGAGGCAGACTGGTGGAGAGCATGAACTTGAACTCCCATGTGAACATTTAATTTAATTTAATTTGAATTTATTTTGCCCTCTTGGTACAAATTATGGCCGCGCCCCGGAGTAAAGCTGCCGTTTGACAGCTTTACACGGCCACGAGTCCCCACTTTGACAGCGGTACAGTAGTCTGGCATGTGGACATAAAAGGAATGCACATCACATATGCATCTCATGCAAGAAAAAAAAAAACGATGAGAAAATAAATCTCTTTTCAGTTTAAGGTGATCCGCCTACAAACGTGCAATATGAAAACAAGCGGAAAGAAACACTAATGACGAGTAAAAAAGAAGTAGGTTAAACGAGTCACGGACAAAAATCGCTAAATTAAATACAAAAGTACTCAAACAAGTTCCACTGTGTAGCACTGTGAAGAAAAATATTGCTTTGTGAGAGGCTGTTAAGAAGTCGGGCCAGTCTATGTGCTAATGTCTGTTCACCATACGAAGTTCTGTAATGTTTTACGCTTCTCTGCTCAATAGTTCTTGCGATGTTTTATGAATCTCGTTTTGGGCTTTTGCACCATAAAACCCCATATAACTATGACTAACGTTTTTCTAGCCCAGACAATTTTGAAAGGAAAGGTATGTTGTTTGAAACCTCGCTTATTTACTCTTGCTTGAGCGATAGGCGCAAAACTTAGTAATTGAAAGTATACTGTAGATTAAGTTGGCGGAACGTTTTCAAAGGTTCTTAATTTTTTTTGTAGCACATGTTGCTTCTCAAGATTTCCTGCTGTTGTTGCTACCCATGTTAAAAGGTAATAGTTAAGACGAGATTGCAACAATGAATGGTACAACATATGGCATTACATTTCGAGGTAATATCTCACGGTCCCTATATAAAGATCAATAAAATATGAGCATTTATTCATTAGAAGCTAATGTGGTCATCACATGGAATTTTTTTATTACGCCTAGTATTACGCTTAGTGTTTTAAATGAAGCTACGGCCCCGTCGTGGTGGTCCCGTGCTTAGGGCGCTCGACTGCTGTACGGAAGGATGCGGTGTGAATAGAGAGATTAAGCTTACCAGAGACGTATGACGTCTTCCGTAGACGTACAGACGTTGACGTATCGGACGCCTACTGCGCATGCGTGGAAATTGATGCAGAAGTATTCGGCTGACACCGGGCAAAACACGTTTTCATCATCATCATCATCAGCCTGACTATACCCACTGCAGGACGAAGGCCTCTCCCATATTTTTCCACTTAACCCGGTTCTGTGCTAGCTGCATCCACTTGACCCCTGCGAACTTCTTAACATCATCCGCCCACCTAACTTTCTGCGGCCCCCTGCTACGCTTTCCTTCCCTTGGAATCCAGTTTGTTACCCTAAACGACCATCGGTTATCTCTCTTCGCACTACATGTCCTGCCCATGTCCATTTCTTCTTCTTAATTTTCACTAGAATGTCGGTAACTTGAGTTGTTTCTCTGACCCACTCTGCACGCTTCCCATTTCTTAATGTTACCCCTACCATTTTTCGTTCCATAGCCCTCTGGGTTGTCCTCAACTTAAGTAGAACTCTCTTGGTTAGCCTCCATGTTTCAGTCCCATAGGTGAGTACAGGTAAGATGCAACTGTTATATACTTTCCTCTTTAGCGATACCGGTAAGCTGCTAGTCATAATCTGTGAGTGCTTGCCAAATGCGCTCCATCCCAATCTTATTCTTCTTGTTATTTCCTTTTCATGGTCCGGATCTGCGGTTACTACCTGTCCTAAGTAGACATATTCGCCTACTGCTTCCAGTACTTCGCTACCTAATGTAAACTGCTGCTCCTTCCCGAGGCTGTTGAACATTACCTTAGTCTTCTGCATATTGATTTTCAAGCCTACCTTTCTACTTTTTCTGTCTAGGTAACCGATCATTATTTGCAGTTCATCCCCCGAGTTGCTTAGCAAGGCAATGTCATCAGCAAATTCCACGCTGTAGTGGAACACTTGCAAGATCATGACAACGCAATCCTTATTAGGGCACCCAGCCTGTGTTTCTACGATGATGACTCTCGTGGACAATGGGCAGCTTGCAGTGAAATTTAGTGTGTCGAACGCCGCGCTGTAACACATATCCAAGCGAGAAGAGCAAATACTCTTGAGACGCTTTCGTAGTGCACGCCACCTGCATGAGCTTACAGGGATCAGATTCTATGCTCTTTCGAAGATTTGCATGGTGTATGTAAGATAACTGGGCTACATCGAGAGCGCCTGGACAAGGACGTTGTCTGTCACACGCGTATCTATAATGCTGCTGAATATTCTCGGTCGTTTATCGCGAACCAAGCGGCTAACAGCCGCCTATGACTGAACATGACCTCTCCGTAATGCTTCCACACTAAAAATAAACCTTCGGAGCGGATTCGAACCGGTCGGGATCGAACCCGGGCACTTGACTTCAATAACCGAGCGCCTTAACCACTGAGATACCGCGACAGGTCCTCACGCTTGTTATAACCGGGTGCCAGTATCCGTCATTTGACCGGGCGGCACCCACACCGTGCCACAAGTAGGGTTTAAATTGCAGCTTCCCATGCTTTCACACTATCATCGGTTTCACAAAGATAATCCTTGCCATTTTTTAAAATTCGAAATCATGTGTAGTGTGATTATTTTCGCATTTTAATTAGTCAGGCAGACAGCCAGGTGGAAAGAATAGAACAGAACCGGACTAGAAGAATAGCACCGTAGCGGCCTTGCATTTGCTACACGTTTTTCATCCACTGCTTAAGAACAAACTCGGAGCACTAGGCGTGGTTGATTGCTTCGGGACTGCAGTATAAGCAGGAAAAGGTGATCTCATTGCCCTTGTTTTCCACTCATGCGCGCGATTATAAGTTAATGCTCATACTTAGATTCCGAATGCAGTTAATAACATCTTTAATCGCGGAAAAAGCTAAATGGCGTAGCTTTATCAGTTAAAAATCAATTGACGATAGCTGGGAAGCATTTATACTTTGTTTTCTGCAAAGCTGTCTGACAAAGTGGCGATCTCTGGGTCTTGCTTGTCTGACTGCCTAGTCTTATCTACCGCTCACTTTGCAATATTTTGCTTCGTAGATGACATGAATTTTAAGTTATCTGCAAAGCATAAATAAACCTACTCCACTCCTCTTTCGCGCTAGTTCTTAAACACCGGGTAGCAATTTTTTCTTCTCTCGCGTGTATTTCTTTTACACCTTTGAGAACGGAGACTGTCTAGTTTCAAAAGTTTGCCCCGATCGACCAATCAGCGCGCATTTAACGCGGAATTTTAAAACAAGGACGACTCTAACCCCGCTTCACCCAAGGAACGATATCTTACCTCCGTAACGCAGCCATATTGGATTACTTGAGGCGCTCCTCTAGTCTGCGAAAATCAACAGCGGACCAATACTGCATTGACCACTTGTATATTTATATACTAGCAGTTTTAGCGGAAGTGGGCCGGAATTTCTAAAGGTAGGCTTTTTGAGAACCCAAGGTGGCTTCTGCGGCACTGTAGTAGCAACAGAGTTCTCACATACCAGAAATTTGCTGAATTATGCTAACTAGTAAAGCAGGTTAGAAAATTTCTAATATCCCCGCCGCGGTGGTTGACTAGTTAGGATGCTCGACTACTGTTCTCTAGGATGCGGAATCGAATCCCAGCAGCGGCGGCCGCTTTACGATAGAAGCAAGGCGCCCGTGTACTGTGCGATGTCAGCGCACGTTAAAGAACCCCAGGTGGTCGCAATTTCCGGAGCTCTCCAGTACGGCGTCTCTCGTATAGCCTGACTCGCTTTGGGACGTAAAACCCTATAAGCCAAACCAAATCAAATTTCTAATATTCAACTTCTTAGTTATTGCAGTTAGGCCGTTGACTTTAATGAAAAATTTGTTGCCCGCCCTTATTGACAGACTGTGACTTTCTCAAATACTCTCCTCTTCTACCCCCCTCCCCCCTTTAATTCCCCCATCCCCCTTCCCCAGTGCAGCGTAGCCAACTGGAATTATTTCCTGTTCACATCCCTGCCTTCCGCCCTCCTTTTCTTCTCCTCCTTGCTACCGGCCGTGAGCAAGAGTTTCCATATAACATTTTAGAAGTTCAATAATCAGCGAGTAACGGCTATCACTGCAGCATCGGCGGAGCACATGGCAGTTGGGCTCCAGAGTGACGAGTAGTGACTGATGTCGCTTCGCAGAGCGCGCTTTTCGAAAAGGGCGCTCGATGGATGAAAATTGGTTTCCCAAAGCGCCGTAGGAAGTCACAGTGATACGGCTATTAATAATAGCTGAATACAAAGCTTCCATTACATTTAAGCGCCTGAGTGCAATAGTTACAAAGCAAACTATTACAGTTTAGTTAACCAGCTTGCTAGTTAGCATGATTCTCCTGTTTTCTAATGTCAGCCAAACATGGCATTGTAACGTCAAGAAAGCAATCTCGATGTCTCAAAAAGCATCATTTTAATAATGCTGGCTCACAATACTCGGTGTATTTTGCAGTGGAAAACAATAGAAAGGCGAAAAAAAAAAAAAAAAACGTTTTATTTGCACGAATAAGCAAACTCTGGCTGAGACATTACGCTCCTCCGTTTGCACTGCTGCAAACGTGTCATATGACATATATATACATTGCAAAAGCCATGCCTTCAGACCTCGATTCCACAAGTGATGTTACAATTGTTGAAATTTTCGTCTTACGGTAAATTTTTCTCGGGAGGAAAATTCACTGAGGACGAAAATTTTAGAGTTTGAGAGAATTTTAGGAACCAGATTTGTCCGACTTTTTTCCAAATTGACATAGTTTTTCGAGAGTGTTTCTTTCTTATTTATTTCTTTAGCCACAGAACCAAGCAGGATTGCAGTGGGGTATACATAAAAGAAAACATGACATAAGCAATGCCATCCACGGAAACAAGTTACATAGCATCAAAAAGCAAATGCAAAACAAAACAGAAAAAGAAAAGATCTCGTAGCACCACGAAACGAAGTAGACCTTATAACACAGAAAAGAAAACATCTAGAGATAAATACAACCAATGTCCGAATTTGTTCTAATCGCGTATTGCTTTGGAAAAAAAAAAAGAAGAAAAAAAGACAATCAAAATACATCACTTTTTGAGGCATTTTCCCGTCCTTTGAAGCTGCGATCTACGCTGTCAGATATAAGGAAGTGCCAGTATATGTTTCTCCCTTTTGATACCAACAGAAAAATTAACTCACGTAAAAAAGCTTAATTCGCAAGTTACTTCGATGGATTTCCAGCTGTTCCCATTTCAGTTTTTCTTTCAAAGTGTTGGCGGAAATATCTTTTCTGCAAATTCCCTGACACAAACCGAGCACATAAATTCTGATCCCTTCGGACCGCTACTCTCACCGCTCTGATTTCTGACCACTGGAGGGTCCCAAACTGCGCAGGAATATTCAAGGAGTGACCTAACACTTGTTAGAACTGATGCTTGGGCGAGTTTGTATGCCATTTTCAATAAGAACAGCGCGACTTGCTGCGCGACGCGCTGTTCTTCTTGAAAATGGCATAGCAACTCGCCCAAGCATAAGTTCTAACGAGTTTCATTTCTAGTACATCGGGCCCTATTAACTGTTTGTCGGTCCATCCTTGTGTTCTTGTCACCTACGTCGTCATCGCTCTGTACCAAGCTCGAACCCTTGCTTTCCTCGTAAGGGAAAGGCGCTTTCCAAGACAAGTTCTGCAGTTGTTTATAGCATTCCAGCCATCGCAGCCATGCTCACAAATTTGCCAGATCCTGAAATCTGAATGGAACAGATAAGCTCGGTTTTACCGGCACTGTTATTATCTCCAGCTTCAGTATGCCTGGGCTCCGCCCCATGTAAGGAAGAAATGGAAAGAATTCTTTGACCTGGCCAACTCTACTGCTGACGTCCTTTAGAACAGACACTTCTTCAGCTCTGAGCCTCACAGCCGGAAAAGAAGCGCAAGGAGAACGTCATCCACACAGCAGGGAACGTTTCACTGCCCACCGATGTTTGCCGCGTTCTTTCTCAGGAACCGAAGTACAGCACCGCACCCAGGAAGTCACGAGCAGAACTGCTGTACATGGTGAGGCAGGTATCCAGATTGGCACCCGTCGCCGAATCAGACAGGTGTGTGTTCGAAGGAGTCGATGCGTTGCCACGCTGCACGATTCCAGTGAATTCTGTTCCAGTCCAGAGCACTGTATCTTACTTGAAAGAACATTCGCTGCGTTTGCTTATGGCGGACAAAGAAGGAGGTTTCCTAGTGCTCCCGTCACATCTTTGTGCAACTAAGGGTCGCGAAGCCGTACTGTCGTGCTTTAGTGTTGCAAAGAAGGTCTCCTTGGCTAAAGTCAAGGCTTAATCCAAGAAACCCTGTGCAAAGCATAACCTTGACGCCTTGAAACATTGAATTGACAAATGTAAACGACTGAGTCTACAGCTATTTTTCAGTGGAAATACGCACAAGCCGGAATGTCCCTTCCGTGTAATAGTATCCGAAAACGGCACATGACAAAAAACTGTAGCTGTATTTCTTAAGAAGATTTTAAATTCATTGACCATAAACGATCCTTTTCTGGTGAAAACATCACAGGATGCAATCCAGGTTTTAGAAATTCGAAAGAACAAAAGTCTCATGGCTTGCTTATTTGACGTTAAAGATTATTATTCACTGCCGCATGACGAGCTGTTTTTGTGCATCGAAGAATGTATTCACAAGTACGGCGTTGTCGGTCGCTGGCTTCCTAGAACTACTACAAGTGTATATAGAACCAACGTTTACTACGTGGGATGGTGAATTTTACCTGCAGAAAAAAGGAGTGTGCATTGGCTCATGTATAGCGCCCGTGCTCAGTGATCTATTACTCGCAAAAAAAAAAAAAGACAGAATGCTCCAACGACTTTGAAAAGAATCGAAATGTTTGCAGTGTTTTCGGTTTGTTGATTACTTTCTTGTTTTCTTAGACACCAATGCAAAATAGTTTTCCGTCATGCACCAATTGCTCAAGATATTTCTGTTCAGTGTCTTCAACCGCTTACGTTGACTCGACAAGTACCTGAAAATAATGAAATAAAATTTCTTGATCTCAGACTCAGCTTCATGTCAAACAACACTTGCTGGTCTTATGAACCACGAAGCAACAAGCCACTGCTTCCGTTTGCGTCGTCGCACTCTAAACGCGCCGTGGCTAAGTCGTACTATACAAATGCTTTAAACAAATCATACTTTCACTCCATAAAAGAAAGTTTTAACCACCAAACCGATCGCCTTGTGAAGGCTGGATATCCCACGCAACTGCTCGTGTTCGTTTCAGAATCGATGCTTGCATGTTTAAGCAAAACCAAAAAGGAGGAACTGGCAGACTCCGGCATGGAAAAAGAAAAGACAACAGTCGTTTCCTATATCCACAAATTTTCCCATAGGCTAAAGAAGATAGGCCACCGAGCTAATATCAGAGTTGTTTTCTCGGCCCCCGAAAAGCTTGGGAAATTGTACGAGCTTGTTAAGGCTGAATCTTTACCAGGAAAGTGCACTATAAAACATGAAAATCAATTTGTTGCATGCAAAGATGGTGTTATCTACTCCATTCTATTATCTTGCGGCAAACGGTACGTTGGCCAGACGGGCAGATGCCTTAACGAGCGCCTAAGGGAACTCAATAATTAATTGTTTTTAACTCCGTTAAAGTGCATCTCGGTGTCCATTGCAGAGATTGTAAAAGTAAAGACTGCCAACCATATTTCCAACAAACAAAAGTGTTAAATAGTCATCGGGACAAGTTAACCCGTCAAATTATTGAAGCTGAATAAATTGCCTGGTCGAATGACGCCTGTGTCAGCAGCCCGTCCTTGGCGTTGTCAGCCAAGGAACTAAGATTTATAGCTACAGGGAACTGACGTGGTGGCATCAATTGTGTTTTCCCGTGCATAATCAAAAGTGTATCGCTTTTGTGTTTTCTTTTGTTATTTGGAGCCTGATATATATATTACCACGTTCCGAGCAATAAACATCAGTTGCAAGTTAGCGCCTGTCCGTGTATGTCTTCCTTCTGTCCTTGTCCAAGTCGCGCTGTTCTTCTTCAAGAGGACCTAAACCTGTTCTTGTACAATAGTTCTTTAGTGCGTAGCGTAAAAGACCTGGCATTTCGACGCAGAAAGCCCAAAGCTTTCGCCGCTCTGGATGCAACGTAATCAACTTGCCTCTGCTATGTTAGTTGCGATGCGAAATAAACACCTAAGTACTGCTGATCAGAAACTAACGTGAACTAACGTTACACTATTTAGATTATTACCGCTCACATGTTGATTTTTCTTTGTGGTAAATGTCATACTATAGCCAAACGGGCGAGTTGGTGGAACATATTGGATGGAAAAACAGCGCGACAGACGAACACCACAGCAGAGGAACACGAGACGAGCGCTGTCATGCGCTCAGTTTTATTTACGTTTATTCTCATATGCCATTTTACACTCTATTCACCGATTCTGTCTAGGTTTTGCCCGAGAAAATTCACTCGCACATTTTGCTTCTTTGTACAGTACGCAATCATCGGCGAAAAATTGCATTTTGGATGCCATCACTTATGTCATTGATGTACAGGTTCGGCCATAATAAGTCGGAGCACACTTCTAGTGTTCCAAATTTTCTCCGTCCTTCTGTAGAGAAGATATGGTGGTTACTCGGGTCCACACACCAGTGGCATATACGTGCTTATGTGTAATGTACTCCTTAATACTATACAATGGTTACGAGTGACAATATATTTCATTGTCAAGGTGTGCTCCGTCTTATTATGGCTGGTACTGTACAGTAAGAATAACAGCGGACATAAAACAAACCCCTGTGGTATCCCAGACGTCGCATTCGCTACTCAAGATTGAAGCGAGATGGAGCGCGAGGTGGTAGCACTGAAGAAACAATGTTTGCGCTGGTACTTACTATTGGTTGCTGAGAAACAGTGCCTACTACTGAGTGAGGTCCAGGCAACGAATATTATCTTGCGATATGTCTGTTAAAAATAAGTACTGTACTGCACATTTCAGGTAACAGCTCACAGCGCCTGCTTAGAAGAAAATGAACGTTCTCTAAAACAGCCCGTTTTAAAATTTTTTCTAATGATAATATTCTGGATCTTATCAATAATGCGCGTCAGAGTCATAACAACATGAAAAGAAAATGAGCAATGATAAAATGAGGAAGATCTTGCACATTTTGTTTTTCAAGGATAATTTAGGAGTTGGGCAGCTTAGCAATTAATTTGTAATGTTTACTTATTTTATCGTATGAAATGAATGAAAACTCGCCATCTTTTAAATTGGGCTAAGAACAAATAATAAAATAGTAATGAACACTCAGCTGCAGAAGAGGTATTCGAAACTTTTTTGTTCTTTCTCAGGCGATTGCAGACTTGGACTGCCTCATGCAGAATATTGAGCGGAAAGCCTATAATTTTTAACACTGTATTTTCTTCGCTGTTACTATTCCCTACTGCATTCCAGTTTCAGCTTTATATTACGTTAGCTTAGTTACTAATTAAGCGGCGTTTGGCAGTGTGCCATATTTACCGCTTTCAGACCCCTATCTAATAGAGAGTTTTAGCTTACCGTGATCCGCGATCCGCTACCGTGATCAGCCACCGCGGGTTCCACTGCGCACGCCCAGACCCCCCTTGACGCTGATAGATGGCGCCACATACTGGATGTCGGCACACAGACCTGCCGCGTTGGGACCAATCAGCTTGAGCGCTCCGCCCACGCGCGGTAGAGAGTCACGGTGGCGGATCACGGATCACGGTAAGCTCATCATCATCACCAGCCTGACTATACCCACTGCAGGGCGAAGGCATCTCCCATATTTCTCCAATTAACCCGGTTCTGTGCTAGCTTCATCCACTTGACTCCTGCGAACTTCTTAATCTCATCCGCCCCCCTAACTTTCTGCCGCCCCCAGCTACGCTTTCCTTCCCTTGGAATACAGTTTGTTACCCTAAGCGACCATCGGTTATCCTCTCTTCGCACTACATGTCCTGCCCTCCCATTTCTTCTTCTCAATTTCCACTAGAATGTCAGTAAGGAGTTATTTCTCTGACCTACTCTGCATGCTTCTTATCTCTTAATGTTACCCCAACCATTTTTCGTTCCACAGCCCTCTGATTTGTCCTCAGCTTAAGTAGAACCCGCTTGGTTAGCCTCCACGTTTCAGCTCCATAGGTGAGTACTGGTAACATGCAACTCTTGTATACTTTCCTCTTGAGCGATACTGGCAAGCCGGTAGTCATAATCTGCGAGTGCTTGCCAAATGCGCTCCATCCCAATCTTATTCTTCTTGTTATTTCCTTTTTCATGGTCCGGATCTGCGGTTACTACCTGTCCTAATTACCTATTCTGGATTTTGTCGGAGAAATTCACTCGCGGTAAGCTAAATCTCTCTAATGTCGCAGGATGCTGATGCTGCGCAGACAAAAATAAATATATATAAAAAAATAAATGGCAACCTGCACAGTGAACATCAAGAAGATAATTATTCTACATACTCAATAGACTACTATCTCCCGCAGCAAACGTTTAACCTGGTCGAAAAGCACTGTCACTAGCATCGTACGATCATACCACTCTTCAGGCGAGCCACGCTGCGCGCTCTCCAGAGGGCGACAACAATTATTGACCTTTCTGGTATCATTTTGCGGGCCCTTCATACAACGCGCAGTTGCTGTGCACACCGGGTGGCCGGTGGCCTAGCAGCCTACGTATTTAGTGCAACGCAAGCTCCCTTGGCGAGAAGGTCACGAAGGAGCGAATTTATAAGTTCTAGCTGCAGGCCCCCCAACGAGGTGCTCTAAACTTCTCACTGCAATTAGGAAGAAAAACAAAACACTCACGCATTCAGCGTGGGACTGCGCCAATGCGGATGCAGGCGAGAACTCGTTCGCGAGGCTCGCATTGTGACGCTCTGCAGCCGGCGTCTAAGCGGGCGCGGCGGTTAGCGCATGCGCGGGTGATGCTGCTGCACAGGGTTACGTGTGCTCGCAGCGCTTTTCCGCAAACACACGCTTATTGAAAAAGCGCTAAAAAGCTGCTGCACTTTCGTTGAAACGTGGCTTGCGCGTGCTATTTCAACCCTGTCCGCGGCCAGTTTTAGCGCGCTGGCAAGTTCGTGTGCCGTCCAGTGCTGGGCGTGTCGGTCCCTGTGCAAACATGGCGATTGTGTTTCAGCGAGGAGGTAGGCAGCTCGCGGAGTGGATGTCTTCTTGTCAATGGGGAGTTGATTCTGTGCGCGTTCTTTTTCATTTCTCTCTCAGAAAATTCGCACCTTGTCATATGCCTCCTTTCAAGAAATTAAAACCTTCCCTCCAACTGAGTACCTCTATATTACTGGGAACACCTCCGGTAGGGATCAGCGCAATATTATTACTAGCGCTAGGATAGCCCTCCAACGGCTGTCCTTTGCTTTGTAAGAGGGCCCTCCGTACAATAGAGGGGCTCTCAAGTGTCATGTAGGAGGCCGCGCACCCACCGTGTGTAATATTGGCAATAAATGTTTGCACCACTACCCGGGACGCGGGTTCGATCTCGGCTGCGGCGGCTTCACTTTGGCGGAGACGAAGCGATGTCTGAGCACGTAAAAAAGCCCTAAGTGGCAGTAATATTCGGAGCCCTACGGAGCCCTGCACTACAGCGCCCTTCACAGCCGATGTTACGTTAACATGTTGAACTGCAAACGCCATCATTTTGTTTATACCATCAGCATCTTAATGTGAAAGCAATACTATAGCCTCTTTAGGCGAAATTCCGTCGGCTACCATTGCAGTCCATCTAAGATGGTCTCAAAATGGTGACTCGTCTCGCCGTCTCTAGTGAGTGGAGAGCACGCGGGCGATCCCACTTCGGCTTCAACTTGTGGGGGATGCCGGACGGTGTGGCGGAAAAGCGATTCGTACTCAGAGACGGCACCTAACCCCCCCCCCCCCCCCCCCTCCCCCCTTCTCCCCTAAGAGTGTAAGGAGAGCCGCCGCAACGAGGCTTCAGGGCGCTGCAGCACGCTCCATAGTTAAATGCCGTGGCGAGAGAATATCGCCGCCAAGGCGATGAAGACGCGACCGAAGCGGGTATAAAAGGAGAATATCCACCACACTGTACTTTGTCTCCTCACAGCGCAGTGCAGTTCGAAGTTACGAATGTGTGCTGCTATTCGTACACAAAACACCAAGCGCACGAACCGTCTTGCAGAAAGAACAAAATCGCCGACCTCCTTGGCGCTCACTTTTACGCTAAATAAAATTTTTACTCCAATTGCGCCACGAAAAAATTTACGCTTTCGCATATCCCCTTTTAAGCAGTCCGAAGTGTATTAACTGAATTTCTTTCCCCAGGAAATCCTTTTACGTAACATTTGCGCTGATCCAGGAATATGAACTGTATGCGGCAAAACAGGGTCGCAATAAATTCTCTAAAGTGTCCTCGGTCATGTTTCATCCAGCTCTGACTTCCCTAATAACCTACGTAACCTTTGCCAGCAGAGAGGAGAAGCCAAAAAGTCCACGTTTCACTTTTTTTCCAGGGATGCGATAAAACCTCGTAATCCAATGATCATTGATATAATATGAACGGCGTGCTCTGATACACAGATCGTATGATACGACGCGACGAAGCTGCTTCAGCAGTACTGGTCGTGCATTCGATTTCTCCATTGATCGCATTTCAATCGCGTCGTTGAATTTTATTTCGCAGTCGCTTCTTTGTTCCACTGATGCGCGGGCTTCCGGTAAGTAGGAAGTGAAGGTGGATGGGTGGCTCTTTGGAACTTCACCTGCCACCGCCGTTTTGGCGGAATGTCGCTCTTCATGCTAACACAGTAACAATAGTGAGAGACGGGCTAGTTGGTGGCTAGTATTGAAATGCATCATGAAACCGCGCAAAAAAACAAGGGACAGAGAAGAAAGCGACGCTTTGTCCTGTCGCTTTCTTCTCTGTCCCTTGTTTTTTGCGAGGTTTCATGATGCATTCTGACACAGTAAGCAGGATCTCGCGATTTTTCTCGGCAATACCTAAAATACGAACTAAACTCACAGCTCCAGCATGGCTGCCGTAAACCTTTTCTTTCAACGTCCGGTCGGCAGAGCCTCGAATAGAAGTCGCTTCTTCCGGGCACTAGGATATCTGTAAGCGCACTCGAAGCCATGAGATCTTTGCTTCTGGGTTACATATTCTAGAACTCTGCGATATTTGTTGGAGTAGAAGGGCGGTGAAGACCGAATGTATTTAGGCTATCCAACGCTCAAGTGAAAATTGACCTCTCCCCAGACAGGCACGCTTATATGAAATATCTTACAGCGAAATGAGGTCATCCTTCTTTTTGGATGATTGAGCCTAACCTACACTTGCATAGACTACAAGTGGCAAAAAATAATGAAAACCAAACCTCTGCGAAATGGTGAAAGAATACTTTTTTGAATATTATATGTCGTTTCATGAACTCAGCAGTAGAAATGTAGAAATATACATATAGCGTGCCAAGATACCGAAACAACACATTTGACGTCCTTGCTTCAGTCCACCTGTCAAAAGCTTCAAGAGTATAAGCTTTTCTTTACACTTCCTAGCCAACTTGCTGCTATTACCATGCATGGGATAGCATTCCGAAACACGAGAAAAACAGTGCAACAAACGGTTCTACGGCTTCCCTTGTTTTCGTTTTTATTTAGCTCCTTTTCCAAGGCTAACCACTCAATGAAACGAATCGAAAAACTCAGCTACGCTGCTTAAGATTATCCAGTCATAATTTTTGATTTCCACAATTGTTGTAAAGGGAACTCCTGTACATTAGTAGTTGGGGTTATGGAGTAAAATGACTGCCTCTTCCACTGAATAGTTAGTTTTTAAGGCGCCATACACTAATGGGCTCTTAGCAAGCCGAAAGCCACATTAAACAGGATAGTGTTGCAGACGCAGAGTGTGCTCACGCCTTAAAAAAAATAGTTGAAGAAGTATTAAAGACAATTTGCACGCCGTAATTGATTGGAGGTCTTGCAATCCAGACAGTTTGGATACAGTCACGGAAACTGTCTCGTAAGTTTTTACGCATTGTGTAACTAAACTACTACAATCAATGTACCCACAGATCCCCCTTAGCAGGCTAAGTTTTTTTCTATTTATTTAGTAAAAAAAGCACATTTTATTGGCTTTGTTAGATGGTCTTAATTGCTCGCCATGAGCGCAGGACAAGCTTCGCAAGCAAAATCTTCCTACCCACCGCAAGCTCAGACCATTTCCTCGATATGTTCACGAGCCACATCCTAAAATATTCCATTGTTGCCAATTAATTTCACGAATGCAGCCCATTCGTTTCTTGTGCAAATTTTTACGACTCGCAGCAAGTGCAGGAAAAAAACTTTAAAAGCGAATTCTCGCCACATATTGAAAGCTTACACCTTTGCCACCATCATGTGCATGACAGCCTCAAAATTCAAAGGTGTCCCAGGAAGTTAGACTTGAAGAGAGGCTAGCTCCTAAATACTCCATCTCTTTTGCCTACGCACATATTGAAAGAAGGGCGCGCGAAATTCGCTTTCTACAGGCGTCAATTTTGCACTTGCTCTTCATACTCTACCGCATGAGTGCATGTTCATCGCCACGCTGCGAAATATCCAAATAGAAAAGGGGAATTAGCCAATCCGAAAAACGGTATAATCTGAGAGAGAACATCCGAACTCTTAATAAACCAATGTATATTTCATTCAAATCCAGCTGCAATGAATTCCATTGAGAGAAACATTGTTTGTTCGTGAACATATCCGCCATTCCCCGCAATGCGTGACTTCAAGAAAAAAAAAAAAAACATTACTGTGGCGTTAGAATTTCTTCTACTTGCTTTTAGTTGCTCTTTTCACACTTCTTATCATTTTTTCATATTTTCTTACATACTTTCTCATGAACTTCTTTGCTCACTGAAAGTTCTTTGCTCACCTTTCCTGAACAAACAGCTCAGCAAATTTGCTCTGCTGTGTGACTAACCGTTCGTAGGTATTTTAATTTTTCTGCCTAATTCATAGTCATTTTTGCTTAGTCAATCCTGGTCGTGAGCGATTTAACTTTATTGACATTTTTCTATTTTCTTTTCTTCTTTCCTTTTTTTGGGTGGTAAGGGGGGTGATGTTTCACCTGTGGCCACCCTCCGGCCTCTGCCTACTCTTTCCTCCAGGTGGAGAAAGGGATTTTATTGTCTACGCTTTGCTGCCTGCCATCCGTGGCAGGTGGCTCTTTCAAGCACTGTCATGGACAAAAGTTTGCAGGATGCAGGTTAGCAGAAAAAAATATCTTTCTGTGCAGTAAGATGTAGCAGGTCACTATACATTGTACTAAATTACAAACGTACATGTATATTCCATTCACAGAAAAGATATCAGCTGAATGAGTAGCGAGGCAACATAGAAATATTATCTTTTTCCCGCGAAACCTCATCCCGTAAACTATTTCTATGACTGTACAAAACAATGCGCCGTAAGCCGGCTATTCTTCGTGATGAGGCTTCTAACGCAAACGCATTGAAACAGTGTGCTTCAAATTTCTGAGCAGCTTAAAAGTGAGAATTTTTTTTTTCCTTTTAGTTTTAATATATGAAACCCGGTCATTCTGTTTACGCATGTATCAAGGTGAAGCACCACGGGAACCTGCTAGTGAAACATGTCGCGCTGGACAATTGGCCAGAGCGTATAGGCTGCCGCAAAATATTTCTAATTAAGTAAAAGAACACAACCTTCAACTGTGCCGTGAATCTTATGTAGTAGGAATCGCTTGTACTTACAACTTCGCTCAATGAAAACTTATTTTTGTCTTCGTTGAGAACGACTCCAAAACGCCTGTGTGCAGCTTCTGCATATAGCATACTAACATTTTTGCTTTTCAATTTTAAACAAATTAAATGTTGTAGAGATCGCAACCCTCAAAGTAAATTCAGAAAGAATGCTAAGAAGATTAAGGACTAAGTTAAGTGATCGAAATGTGTGCTTCAAAATGCGCTTCACTGATTTGGAGGGTGGAAATTCTTCATCGGCGCACGGCCTTAAGTGAGGTGCCTTTAGCTGCATTATCCGCTGGCTTTTCATGCACGAATACGTGTAGCAGTGGTATGCATTTGTGTAGTGGCGATTAAGTTTGCTTGTTTGTAGTACTCCAGTGCTCCTCCTTCGCTTAAACCCTGTAATTATAAATGCAATCGTTCGTATACCTGAACAGAGTGCAATCGCCATTTCGTCCAGCATTGTTTGTTCGCTCGGCGACCCGCGCAGCTGCGTACGTCGCGCATACTGAAGAAAGAAACCGAACGTGGACTCTCTCCTTCCAGCATATCCAGTGAAGCACTGCGACCTGCTTTCAGCCATCCAAACGGAGTAAATAGCATTATCTATACTCATGAAACACCGGTCATTATAGTGCTAGCCTATAAACCGACGTTTTGAGGGGCAAGAGCTCGGGCCAACAAAAGGCGGAGCTTAGTGAAATTGTCTCAACGTTCCACCGTGCGCCCCTCGGCTAGCGTACCTCGGCGCCATTGTAAGGACACCAACGCACACGCGGGCGAAATCATTTCCGGATGCGCCACTAGCTTATTCACTCGGTTTTCCGCGACTTCCGCTCCAGAAGGGCTTGCTCGCTTCCTCCACAGCACGTTTCCGACTCCGCCTCGGCGATGGTCCTGCCTTCGCGCGTGTTTATACGCATCTCGCAACGACCGGCGTGTTTGACAACTTGGGCGGAAAACGCGACTGTTGAGCCTTTCGCATTGAAATGAGTCCCCGCGCGCTCTCTCGGCGCCGAACAATGACCTTTCCCGGGTTTTATGCGCGTTATCGGCAATGTTTGCTAGCGCGGGCGACGGGAAATATCTCGCAGGTCGGCCAGTGTGAGCTCCTCTGCGCCTGCATGCCGGTGCCACAGCCCTGCCACGACCACGCCGATCGCTGATGCGCGCGTGTACCAGCAACATCCAGCGCGAGCGTCGATTTCAGTCCCTCCCACCCTGGGGCCCTCCGTGAATTCACAACTTTCGAACAGAGCTATTGAAAGGCGAGTCGAAATGAAATCGGCAGCGGGTTGTGCTCGTGTAGTGAAACCTGTTCCAGTGACGCCGGAATATACACTCGTTGGCAGTTCGCGGGAAAAACTTAGCGTTGGGAGGCCTTTCATGAAAAGCGCCAGGGGATGCTTCTCGGTGGAGGTATTAGCTTCTTGCCGCCCCGGACTATATTTTAAAGCATAACTGCTTGAAAGTAAATATACCTGCTTGCTTCGATGCTTGTGTATTGGATGCGTCATGCACGCGGTGCTGCTCGCCAGGCATGACAGTAATTGAATTAGTTTTTCCGGTAATTTGTAATGTAATGAGTTACTTTCTCGGTTTCGTAAAATAATGTAATGAATTACGGTTTGGTAGTAATTTCGCAGCAAAAGTAATTCATTCATTTCGGAATTACTTTTACTAAAGTGTGCTGCTACTCATTCAATAGGCAACAAAGTAGAGTGCCGCGAAAGCAGGAATGAGGCGCCGCGAAACCAAAGCCTGCGTAATTGATCGGCAAAAGTAGACAGAATTGAGCCGAACAGAGCGTATGAGACCTTCTGTGCAGCAGGATCACTTAGTACGGTTACACCATGGCAACCATTCTCTAAGCAGCAGGATACAAGACACCAAGGTCAGATGGGGCAGGAAGGCCGAAGTTGAAAACTATACATGGGAGAGCGGCGCAATGGCTCTCCCTGTTGCTTCGGCTAGGACAGCCTAGTTACACATTACCGCAGGGCGAGAAAAGGTATGGGGGGGGAGACAGGTGGAAGGGTTCATGACGTGAGCCACCTTGGCATGAGCATTACTGGGTGCAAGGTGCCGACGTCGATTCTTGGGACTGCGGAAGCAATACCTAGCTTCTTTGGGCCCTTCAAATCGCGAAAACAGCTATGGGCCAGCAAGACGATGGGTTCGCCACTCATTTAACAACCGTTCTACTATACTTCTGCTTTTTCTTTTTTGCGGTTGTCTTATTTTTGTAATGGCAAGCGCTGTAGGAGAGAGGGAAGGAATAGCTCTCTGGCACGGAATTTCGCAGGAAGACGAAATAATGTGTGTGTTTCGCGTCTGGAAAACAAGTTAGTTTTTGTGTACTAGCTTTATAATTAGTTGCTGCATGGATGAAAACTAGAAAGTAATTTAAAAGTGATTTAATTCCTTAGCAGAAGTAATTGTAATATAATTTCAATACTTTTTGGGAGCAGTAATGAGTAATGTAATTCAGTTACTTTTCAAAAGTAATTTTGCCAAGTATGCTTATCGCTACTCTCGCTTGGCTGCAATAACAGGCGTCACAGTTCTTTGCGAAGCAGGGTTTCACCAGTGCCCGCGTATTCTTCGGAGCGCTGTTACGCGTGTATTTGCAAGTGTTAAAGTTTTAAGGTGAAAGCCTGTCTAGGCTCATGGAACGAATTCCCGTGCGCGAGAGTTGTGCGCGCGATTCCGCGAGGTGTGTTCTCCTTGTCTAGCGTTCCTGCCATCTGCAATCCTGCACATGAACGCGCGCCAAAGAACGCCACGCGACAGGAGCGATGGTGTACCTTCAAAACGCACACTTGTCAGAGAAAGTGTGAGAAATACTGCGCCTTTCCTTTCCTGCAAACCAATTATAATTATATGTAACACTGCAACGAACGTCGATAAGGGGCAAACAATGAGAGGCAAATAAAAGGAGAAGAAGGAAAGGCTTCCGCCGCTCTCCTCTAAGAGTCCCTCTAATTTTTCTTGTTTTCACATAGTCTCTGAGCGGAAATTTATGTTTCTAGTTGCAAATGACTGAAAGCTTGGCTTCGAAGTCAGTGCGCAGCTTTACAATGTCTTTCGTGTCACTATGTGTGGCATGTGGCACATTCACTGCGCTATCGCGATGGTGGTGCCCATTCTGTACGCAGTGTGTCACATGTTAGTTACTTAACATTTCGGCAATAAAATGTACAGCACTGGCCTCCCTACCAAAGTGCTTCGAGCCCGTGCTAAACAGTGTGCCACATCTTTGCATTTCAAATATGCGGAAAGACGTTGGTCTTTTTGCCCACCTGCCTCCACAGCGGCCCAATCTTTAGCGCATCTATCACTGCCAATCATTTGCGCCTGTCTCATGCTGAGCATTGCCTTACTTTTCAGGTAGTCATGTGATTTGGCAGGCTCCTAACCTTTTGTCACAATCTATTGAAGAACGTTAGCATAACCTGCAGCTTAGAGATATGTGCGCTAAATTCTTGCACTAATGAAATTTATTAATGTATTTGTTTCTTTGCAATAGCAAGGCATAGTGTTCGTGATATCAATTTGCCACAGAGAAATCCTGCTGGAGACTAACGACATGCCGAACTGGACGACATTATGGCAACGGTTCGAAAGACCAAAAGAGTATTCCGAATATTTTTCTTAACCCTGCTGATAGTACACAATATGCATTATAATCATGCACTGCAAAGCAAGCAAAGTACAAAGAGCGTGGAAAATTTAGGATAGATACGCGTAAACGCCTGCTGTGTTTACGGATGCCGCAGAATAGAAAGACATAAAGGCGTGGCCGCGGTAATGTTTGAAGGTGGGCCTAAAATCAGAACAGGAGTAACGATTAAATGTGCTGAAGACGAGGACGCCTCTAGATAGAGGTAACTGTAGCAGGTATAAGTACTGAGATTTTGATTAGAGACTCGAATGACGCCCGCAGTAACCTTATCAGGGGGACAGTTGCCGAGAGGGTGGCAATGAACACGAAAAAAAACACACACTCCAAAATGGTAGGAAGGATTAATGCAATATGGATGCCTGCCCACGAAGCTATCCGCAACAACAATGGTGCCCACGCTGCAGCCCGATTGAGCGCTAGCCTACCGGATGTTACCCGAGGACAGGGAGGAGAGAAACGAAACACTAACCACACACTGAAACTGTTACAAATAAGATAAAAAAAACAAAACATGTCCACATGCTCACAAAGAACCCTCTAAGGAGGAAGGAGTAGCATTACGCAAACTCCAATCTGATATGAACCTGCACCTTAACCTTTACACAAAATACATCACATGTTATACTGAGCAAAGTGCTAATTTTGTGAGGTATGCACCAATTTATATAATTATGTTATGGGCATCCATATAAACAAAAATTTCAGATTATTAAGAAATTTACCAGAAGGAGGAGGTGCTTACCAACTCACTTCTGCAGGAAAAGAAAGCACTGGTAGAATGTGAGAGACAGGCAGCCCTTTCCGATGGACTCCTGGACTGAGGATACCACTCACAATATCTTATTATCTAATTCCACAGACCGCCTTGCATTTAAAGGAGATAACCGCCGAACATCGAGCATTTTAACGCCACCGCTTGACCACCTTTCGTCAAGGCCGGGCCATCCTAGAAGCACTTGGCGAGAGCACGGTTTGGTTTGATCGGTTTGTAGTGTTTAACGTCCCAAAGCGACTCGGGCTATGAGAGACGTCGTAGTGGAGGACTCCGGAAATTTCGACCACCTCCGTTTCTCCTCCATTGAAACGTGGCCGCGTACTTCGGTACAGTTGTCGGGCTTCGTAACCACTGCGCCACCACCGCGGGGCTGAGCATAGCACCTTCCCCCAATCCCCGATTTTCGACCTCCGGGGAACAATTTACCCCACCTCCCCCTCCTGCCTATATCCCTCAACGTGGACCTACTTTTGAGGGATTCGGCACGCCGAGAAGTAAGCATGTCAGCTCGCAAGCTCATCTCATGACACCTAGCTACTGCACAAGTGCAACCTCCGCGGACTCTAACGCTACAAATTCATCCTTAAGTCCCCGCCATCAGCAGATTCGTCATCACGCTGGCGTTCCTGATCTGACATCAGCTGAAACGATCCTTCACCACCCTCACCGAACTAACACCGTCACAGAGCGCACAGGCAGTCGGAAGGCCTACATGACTTCGCCACCAAACTTCTTACGGAACGTATGCACGCCCAGCTAAGCACTTGTCTTCACAAGCACCAAAACCTGCACGTCTTCGTGGAATATGTCCCCCATCACCAGAGAACCGAAGGGAAAGAACACTCGTGACACGTCTCCGAGCACCCCTTTCCTATGGACGGATGATTACAATCCCAAGGACGAGCTGGTTAGGCCTCGAAAACACCCAAAAAACTACGACACACTCGCCGCCTCTTTCCTGCCCCTTCTCCACATCTCACTTGACGTGAATGTATACGTTGTACAGACAAGCGGAAGCAAATTATCTGCCACGTGAGCTATACAACCAACACATGTTCAAATCAGCTATCAGGTATGGGGTGGCTATCCTGACAACATGCACACGTATTCAATCTACCCACGCACCACGCAGTCACCACACAAACGCAGGCCCCCTACACCCACGTACCTTATTTCTGAGGGAGTTGGTAGGCCGCTGCTCCTACTGAACTCCGTCCATCACTCTGCCCACAGCCTGTTGTCTATACCGCCCATGTGTAAGACGATGTGTGCGCTAACTTATCGACTTGAGGTGACGACCCGGGCCAGGGTCGATGAAGCAGTGTTATCTCTTCTTTAGCTTTTTTTGCTCCCTATTCTACTTTATATCCTTTCATTTCTTTTTCCCCAGTGTAAAGTAGCAAACTGGTTTATTTTACCGGCTAACGTCCCTGCCTTTCCTTCTTCTCCTCCTCTTGCTCGTCTGTCTCAACGATAATTAATTTCACTGCTGTAACTGTGCCGACGTTTATTATTTGCACCTTGTGGCCGGATTCTATGCGAGCACATGTAGGTTTAATATATCAAATTTTTGCTTGCACTTTGCTAGACATATTTCATAAAACTTAATCCGCATTGTAACTGAGGAATGCTACATGGGACTTGCTACAGTGGTTGCCAACTTTCCATTGTTTCAAAACTGAGTGATGGGGTCGGTTCATGCGCAGAAGGCTTAATGGTTCCTGACCACGTACCATATAGACGTCACTCGCTTATCACGACTTGTGGTGCGTTAATAATTTTTCTTTTTCAAATTGCAAGCCAGCATGAGTCTTCTGCCATATGTGTTTACTGTAGCAATGAAATTGAGGTAAACAAACAAACAAAAAAAGACTATGCTCAATTGTATTTGCGCTTCCTGCAGCCGAAAAGCAACCGAGCTATCTCTCTGGCAATCTTTGAACAGTGCGCCTTTCATGTACAATGTATTGCTACCTGAATGTGCTTTTCACGATTAACTTGGTAGTAAAGAAAAACCTACTTCGCAAACCGCGGGTTGAACACGCTGCCAAATTTGTCTTTGAAGAGTTGCGAAAAACTTCCTTCCACGCGTCGCTCTAGTGGTTTCAGGGTTGGCTGTCTCGTTAGCTACTCTCCCGCTCTCAAGAGGCAGCTGAAGGCAGAACCATTCCGCAATATGTTTCTATATGTCGCTTGAGGCAAGCCACGTGGAGCGGTTTCGTAAAGCTTTTGTCGAAGCAACTCGCTTACCTAATGGTTATTAGCCTCAAGTTATATGCTCGTGGTGGAAACTCTGTACGGATAACGATAGCATTATTGCGGCAAGACTTTCGAAACAAAGGAATAGAAAGGCATTAGAGTGTTATCTCCGAAGTTAGCCTTTAAAGCGAGCTAAATGAAAACCGCGTCTCGGCTTGCCTTCGCACGCAGACGTGAAGCAGGAAGGAACAAGGCTTGGGCGCGTGACAATCCCCGGGAGACAAAGCAACAACAACAACAAGAAAACCACAGACAAACCATACTTCGACGTGACACAGCGTCAGTAGAGCGAGAGCAAGAGCAAGCCTTTCCACTTCGCAGCACCCCTCCTAGCTGCCAGCGAACACTTCGTGCCCAACGGTGGGAGTTTTTGGTACAACAGTTTAGGGCGCACGCACACAGACTCGATGGCGGCTAGGGGAGGCCCCGATCCCAGGCAATACCATCTGGGACCAGCAACACGTGAATCACACCCGGACAGGAGTACGAGACAAAGCCGTATCTGGCCGCCGCGCGCGGGGTATACACAGGACTGCATTGCAGAGCTTAACGGTCCGTGTACACCCCGATTCAGCCCAGAATGCACTGGGCCAAATCCACCCCGCGTGGTGCCGCGTTTTACCGCTAATAGCCCGCACCCCACCTCCCGCACGCCTCTCGGGCGCAATTTACGGCGCACGGGTTATGAGCACATCCACGAGAAACATCCACGAGAAAACCAGTTCGTCTTTATTTCTCACGCGATTCTTTTCCCTTCATTTCCCTCCCTCCTATCTTTGTTTCTTTTTTGCTCTTAGAGCCGGATTTTAGCGGTTTGCAAGAGCCAATGTTTTGAAGCTGCACCAAAAACACTTTTGAAAAAAAACTTAATGGTAGTAACATTGCAGCAGTGCCGGAAAGGCATTCAGTGCATGACGGCATATTTACAACCGCGGATCTCTTGTCATGCATGAGCCGGGGCCTGATGATACTCCTCTCTAGCGCGAGGAAGGTTCAGCAAGGCGACTCTCTTATTATACCACCATTTATGGTTTGATTCATTTAGAATGTTAGTCCGTGGGTGCCTACTGTATTGTGTAATTACATGAAATATACTCTTCGCGGTTTACTTTTATGCGCAAGAATATTGCAAGGTTTTGTGTTGCTTAATCCTTAGTGAGATTATCCGCGTATTCGAAGCACATGTCAATCCTTTGATGATGCAAAGTGCTGGTTTTGTCAACTAGAACAGAATGGAAACCCAAGTTGTACAAGATCTGGCGTCAACGTTGTTTTAAGTAGGTTATAAAGGACGCAATAACAACAGCAACCATTTGTTCTCCTTATAAGCCGCACCCTGAAGTCTGCAACGTCATCAGTGCGGGTGTAAATGTGAAATAAATATTTTACTTTTTTTTTATTTGTCAGACACTTTTAGCGCTGATTCAAGCGGGAATTCGGAAAGGAAAATTCTTTCCCGATTTGCAGTAAAAAACGACACGAATATCATAGGCATTTTTCTTCCTTCAGCATTGAACACACAACGCTCGCTACACGAACAGACCGCGCACAGAGGTGCGTGCGATGCGCCGGCGCGTTATCTGGAGCTGTTATTTCGAGTTAGCTGCAGCAAACTAACCCTATTGCCATGAATGAGTAGCGCAGCCCATTATACCCACCGTTTTACCATCGCAAGTATCAATGGGGCTGTTAAACTACCTAACCTCAGACGTTGAGTTTGGTATGTGCGTCGACTAATGCGACAACCTGTAAAGAAACTGCTTTGCTGGGAATGAGCCCGAAAACCGACGCTGAGCGCCGGCCATTGTGCAAGAGATCACGGTACCCCAAGCACTCGCTCCAGTGCTCCTTCTCTTCCCCGGCACAGTCTAATAGGAGCGGCGCAGCCCTGCGAAGTTCTTCCCCATCGCCACTTCCTGGGTTGGGCTATATATGCTCACGCTGAAGCGAGCTCAGCGAGCCGTGTGCACCTGAGACCACGTGGTCTTATCCCCTCTGCGGTGGCGGTGGGAGATATCACTTCGGGGGATTCGATTAGTATCCCCTCATACGCACTCCCTTTCTCCTCTTTGCGGACACTGTCAGAAGTGAGTGGGAAACATTTGATGGGTGAACGCTTGTTGCGTCCCCAACGCACCTTCTTCGTCTCGTCGCTCGTTTTGCTCGGAGCGCGTAAAGCGGCAGCAAAATCCAGAAAGCGTGCATACAATTCGGGCCGCGATGCAGCTAGGTTCCAGGTATGTAAGCCTCGCCTTGAAAAGAAAAAACAAAAAGCTCACATAAGCATTGCTATCACAACTGTTTGCCTAGTCACTGTGCCTGTATGTAACAGAAAATTGTAGCTATGGTTATAAGGCTGTCTTTAATATTCGTCTTTCCTCTGAGTTTATAAAGGTGTCGTATATTGTGGAATCCTTACATAATTGTAATAACTAAGAGAGTAATAACTTATTAGCATAAAAGGAAGCGCAGCCATCCAGCTACAAACTACGTAGTTAGAGAAATTCATCTTGGTTCGGAGCTCGAACGCAGGCCTACCTTCTTTGGAAAGTAGTCGCTCTACCAACTAAACTGAACAGGACAGCTGGCGGCTGCTGAAAATCATTCACACCCTGGGGCGATTCCCTTAAATATTGGACCCAGAGCTGTTATGAATTCGCGATATTGGTGAATTCGCTCCCCCCTCCCCCCCTCCTCCTCCTTTGCAAGCCGTTCTGGTCAATTTTGTATACAGTGACTGGTCATAAGCTCAGATCAGGACGAAGTTTTCAGTAACTACCAAGTTAATGCGATTCATGTATAACTTTCTTCTGTAGCCGTATGGCTGCGCTGGTGTGGCGCTAATGGGTATTAACTAGTCCACACTGAGAGATGCTCCTAAGCATTGGAATAGCACCTCACACTATTAGCATCCTTATCAGAATCATAGGTAAGGCCCACAGAAAGAACATAAACACCATTACTAGCTCTGGGTTACAGGCTTCACCATTTATCCCGCGCCCTTATCGGCTTAGTCAAGCGAGCTACTTAACTATGTTCTTCCTTTCCACGAAACAGCGCAGTGCAAAAGTATTCCCAAAGTTCAAGTTATAGAAGCTGCGTCTTCCAAACCGAAGGAATTAATGAATAAATAAACTGCAGGGCTGAAATTAAAGACACCTTCCTTCTCAGTTTTCCAGCACAGCTGGTGAAAGATGAAACGGGGAGCTAACTGCATTGGACTTTAGCCCCACAGATAACTAATCAGTTTCACACGAAGTTTAACTTCACGCTTGCAAAAAATTCATCACTTCAAGAATATATCGCGTGCACTTACATATCATAGCTTAGTGAGCCGCGACAGAAGTCACACGTTCTACCTCGGCTCAACCGAAGGACGTGCAGGGAGCCTGCGCCCATCATTTCAAACATCTGACCCCGTTTTCTGCCTTTAGAGTCCACGTAGCAAAAGACGGAATTTGTAGTCTTTAACCTCGGCACGCCCAATCGAACCCAAAAACAGAGAAACGAGGAGAGCCATTTTGTTAACACAATTAGTCGTGTCAACACGGCGCACTTCTTTAAAGAAGAAGATTCTCCGCACATTCGTAGAGCGAACTCAAGAGCGATATGGTTTCGCTCAGCGGCGAAACTCGGAGGACGTTAACTTAATCTCGTTACCAGTCTGTGTCTGTTCGAGGGCGCCCGGGGGTGCCTGCGCCTGAATGCAGACAATGATGGTGCGTGCTTCAAAATTAAAGAGAGCACGGAAAGAGCGAAGGGCCAAGACGAGGGAGTTGGAGGGCTTCAGGGAAGAGGGATCTGCCCAGCCGGGCTTTTTGTGATTTCGATTAGGTAATGCCTCTTCCTTTGCGGAACATGTTTGACAGTTTTATCTGGTTCCCTCGACTTGCTCACGTATATAGCGGTTGGCCACTAATGAAAAATCAATACTCGGGGTCGCCCCCTTCTCTTCACGACGGTGAGGAACGCCCGCAGTCGCCAACGCTCCCCGAACTTTCTGTGCGCTGAGTATTTATATCCATTCTGTATGCATATGTGATCCTTGGAAATGGGCGACTGTGCTACTTGCATGCATACTTGTTCACGCACGCACACACTCCGGGCACGTGGAGCACACGCCAACAGAGACGCAAAAATAGCCAACGCAAAAGCCGCTCGTGTAGGCGTGAGTTATGGGTCTTGGCTTTAACTCTGGGAGCTCGGAATTTGTTTAGGCTCGGGGTCGTTTTGACGTCGCTATCTGCACAGAGTTGACTCGTTTTGCTTGACAATGTCTCTCAATTTCCCCATACTGGGAAGAAAGCATCTGCCGTTTCAACACAAAGGCTGCTAGGCCGTGCAGACGTGTGTTACCACCTACCAAACAAGTCATCACTGCTGCTTATCTCTGCAGTACTGATTACTTAACGAACAAAAAAGGAACGCAAAATAACGCGTTATGGTTGTCTTAAGACAGATAATCATTCTGGTAATTTGTGCCAAATTTATTTGGAACGCAAATTGGCAATGTCTGCTGTGTGTTTATTGTCGGGGCTGAGTTAATTTATTCCACAAAATGAAAAAAAAAATAACGGACGCTTAATACTTTTGTATCGAGTGTTACTTTGGCCATAGTCTCACCCTTTCGCCGTGCCTGTCCGGAGAGCACGTGCCTGTCCGAAGAGGAAGAAGAGAAAAGAAAAAGGAGAAGAAGAAAAAATAAGAAGAGAAAAGAAGAAAGTAGAAGAAGGTAACTCGGTAGTTGGTAGAGGCGAACGACGGCAGCGAGTTGCTAGGACAGAAGGTTCGTTCGAACGTTGTGACGGCGATGTTGTTACGACCAAGCATCCGCATTTGCGCGCTCTATTGTTCGCCTGTGGGCATGGATAAGTGCTGTGAATATGTGGTGATGGTCCAATGGCTCTAAGCGAGCCTGTTTCCAGGAATCCTGTTTTGTAAGCCTGTTTTGCTTTGTGGACACTCTGCAAATGCCAAATTGACCCTGCCAAGAGAACGTCTGGAAAAACACAAAGAAACGTCCCCCTGCGGGAAATGCAGGAAGTGCTTTCTTTCTTTTGTTCACCCTTCCAGTCGATAAGCCCTATCGTCCAGTGAGGAATGCCTACTTTCCAAAGGAGACGACAGAGTGACATGTCCGCTGACGTGCAGGACAAGAAAGGAGCATGACGCATACAGCCATTAAGTGATTTCCCAGGAATGCAGGAAAGATTTGCAATTGTCGAAAACGGACAATGCTGGGAGCGGATGCGGCGCCACGTGCACTCGGGTTTCTGAGAAGTAAAACCACTTGTCAGAACCAGCCTGTGGTTTCTTTGCTGAAGAATAGAAATGTACCTCCTCTCCTCGCCGTTCCCAAGCTTTTCCCGCCAACAAGTGATCACGCCCAACGAATGAATGCCGGACCAGTCAGTGCTTCAGACCATCAGTGCAGTGATGTGTTCGATTGGATGCCGATACCTGAGGGGCGTGCCCTGGATTTGGTTGGTCAGCATCTTCAGAGAGGGGCTGGACATAGGGGGTTTTAAGGACGCTGCAGAGCACGAAATGTCGCTCTGGGCCCTGGGTAAACGGCTCATCCAGTCGCTTCTCGCTATGAACTCTTAACGCTTGTCATTTTGCTGATGTACCCTTCTTTTTCATGTAAATATTCTTGTAAATACGTTTTCTCAAAGTGCCAGTAAACCTGCTTGTACATATTTTACCAACTTCGAAGATTCAGTCCTTCTTCAACCCCGAGTCTCTGCACGCTACCAAGTGAAGGCCGGGTCGACGTAGCCCCAGCGTCACGACAACTGGTGGCAGCGGTGGGATCTGAATCTACAAGCCACAACATCTGATGACTGGAGGTGGAGCTGGATCTACAAGCTACAACATCTGGTGATTCGAGGTGGATCAGAATCTACAAGCCACAACATCTTGTGATCGGAGGTGGCATCTCAAGCAACAAGCAGGAGCAACAATCGGCCAACAAGAGGGCAGCTCGGAACATCGATCGCATGTGTGGGTGAGTGCTTGGCTTTTCTTCTGATGGGGACCAGGTTCTAGAACAGGGTTAGATTTTAGAACTGGTAAAAAGTGTTGAAACGCCTTTAGGTTTGGTAGTTTGCACTGTTGTTTTGGAAGTAGCCGACACTCGGAGCGATCATGGACCTACAAAAGCTGCAGAAACCGGACCTGTTGCTATTGTGTGAGGAATTGGGAATTGATACAAGAGGTTTGGCACGAAAACCTTTGATTATAAAGGCAATCACAGATTTGGGAGCCGATGATGAGGAGCTCAGTGAAGCATGGAACCTCATCGGACAAAAAAAGGAGGAGCAGCTCAGACAGCAGAAAGAGCGGGAAAAAGAGGAAAAGAGGCGTGAGCGTGAACTTGAGAGGGAAAAAGAGGAAAGGGAGCGCGAACGTGAGAGGGAAAGAGAGGAAAAGAAGCTAGAAATTGAGCTCCGGAAATTAGAACTAGAGTTGAGCAAGAGGTCGGGCGATTGTCCCCAGCTAGCGGTACCTCGTCTCAACAAGGAGGCAAATTTCAAGATGTCAAAGTACATGCAGCCATATGTGATATCAGGGGATATCGGTCTGTATCTGGCTAACTTTGAGCGAACTTGCGAAAAACTGTCCTTCCAGCGAGACACTTGGTCTCAGAGATTATTGACGGTTCTGCCCTGCGAGGCAGCGGAGGTTGTCGCGCGGCTAAGCAAGGAGGACGCGGACAACTACGAGAAGGTCAAAGCTTGCCTTCTGAGAAAGTATAGGCTTAGCGCCGAGGCGTTCAGACAACGTTTTCGGAACGCTACTAAGTCCAGGGACGAGAGTTACCCTGAATTCCTGTACAATTTAAGAGTAAATTTGGGCGAGTGGCTAAAGAGCACAGATTCCTACAGTGATAGGGACGCTGTAGTCGAGCGAATTCTTTTGGAGCAGTTTTATAACTGCCTGCCAGAAAAAGAAAGAAATTGGTTACAGGACCGAGGCGACATTAAGTCGGCAACTGAAGCTGCCGAACTCATTGAGGGGTACGCTTCGCGCCGACAATTCAGCAACCCAGCAGTGGATAGGCCCCGCAATCCCAAGTTGAGGGTGAATAACCGTCAGAAAAGGCACTTTGCTAGATTTGCAAACGAAGAAAGGAAGACTTCTTCAGGCAAACGCCCTAGAAAGGACGGCAGTGAGAAAAGTGGGGAAGTGACCAACGCGCAGAACACAAAGAACATGCTTGGGGCTAGGAAGCCGCTCACATGCTTTAGGTGTAATGAGCAGGGTCACATTGCCGTCAACTGCCGGAAAGAGAAGATTGCTTTCTCGTATGTCAGGGACTGCGATGAAAATATGCAGCTTTTAGAACCCTACCTGCATGACCTAGTAGTCAACGGGAAGCCTTGCAAGGTACTGCGCGATTCGGCCGCAACGATGGATGTTGTCCATCCGGTGTATGTGTCGCCTTCCGACTATACAGGACAGTGTGCGTGGATCCGCCAGGTAGTGGAGGAACAGAGTGTGTGCTTGCCAATCGCGAACGTGGTCATCGAGGGCCCTTTCGGCAAGTTAACAACCGAGGCTGCCGTTTCAGGAAAGCTTCCTAAGTGCTATCCGTATTTGTTCTCCAACAAATCGGACATGCTACTGCGAAAGAGGGGCATCCTTTTCGGAGACAGAGTTGTGCCAGCCTTAACACGTTCAAAGGCGCGAGAACTAGCTACACTGCTCATTCCAGAAAAATCCGCAGCGGAAGAAACGGCAGTTAAAACAGTGGTCGATGCGGAAGATAGCGGGTCAGAAAACTTTGAGAGCGAGGCATCTCAGATAAGTCAACTAGAAAGTGAGCTTGATAAGACACGGAATGAGGAGGTTCTAGAGAGTAACCTCTTGCCGCCGGTGTCTAGTAATCTCACGATACTTCTAAGTGGAACCCGAGAGGACTTAGCTATGGAGCAAGCCAATGATCCCAAGAATAAGCTCGAAGTACAGTGGGAAGGACCTGTTAAAGTCGTTGCAGAGCTTTCTGACACTAACTACGCAGTGAAAATCCCCGATAGGCGTAAAGCAGTGCGCATTTATCATTGCAATCTTATGAAGCCTTATGAGCAGAGGGAAACCATGGTAAATCTAACGTTAAACCTTCCTGAGGAGATTGGGGATAACTTAATTTGCCTCAGCGGAAAAGGAAGCAACGCTCAGGAGCTTCTCAAAAAGACGGAGCAGAGAGGAGAACTAAAGAAATCCCAGCTGTCCGATCTGGGCGAAATAATAACAGAGTTTGAGGCCTGCTTCGTGGACAGGCCAGGCAGGACTGATTTGACTGAGCACGATATTGAGCTGACTTCAGACGTGCCAGTGCGATCAAGGTGCTACCGATTTTCTCCAAGGCAAAGAGAAATTCTGGATAGGGAAGTAACTCGCATGCTGGAATTGGGAGTAATAAAACCCTCGGAAAGCGATTATGCTTCGCCTATGATCTTAGTAGAAGCTCCAGGTAAAGACCCTAGGCCTGTGGTAGACTACCGAAAGCTAAATTCTCTCACCAGGGATCAAGTGTATCCTATTCCGAATATTGAGGAGAGAGTAGAACAGGTCAGTAGAGCGGCATATGTGACTACGCTGGACCTTACTCGAGGATACTGGCAAGTACCGCTCACTGAACGCGCCAGCAGATACGCGGCTTTCGTCACTCCGACGGGCAGCTACCAGCCAACAATGATGAGTTTCGGGCTCAAAAATGCTCCATTTTGTTTTTCCCGACTCATGGATAGGGTTTTAAAGGGGTGTGAAACATTCGCGGTGCCTTATTTGGACGACATTGCGGTTTTTTCCGACTCATGGGCGGACCATATGGTACATCTAAGAGCTGTACTGAGCCTTTTGCGTCAAGCTGGACTAACCGTAAAGGCCGAGAAATGTTGCCTGGCAAGGGCGACCGTGGACTACTTGGGTCACAATGTAGGTCAAGGTTTCAGGAAACCCAGCGAGATTAAGATTTCTGCGGTAGCAGACTACCCGCGGCCGAGCACGAAGACGGAAATTCGAGCATTCCTAGGTCTGACTGGATACTACAATCACTACATCCCTAACTATTCAGCTTTGGCCAGCCCTCTGACCGACGCTCTCCGCAAGACAGAACCGACAAATGTAGTCTGGGACGAACAAAAGGAAGCCTCCTTCGTAAACCTGAAGGCTGTGCTGATTAGCCGTCCGGTATTGCGAGCTCCAGACTATGACCGAGAATTCACGGTCCAGTGTGATGCCAGTGATCGAGGGTTAGGTGCTGTTCTCTGCCAGAGAGATGACGACGGTAATGAGCACCCCGTGCTCTACCTGAGCAGAAAACTGAGTTCTAGAGAGAGGGCTTATTGCGCGTCAGAGAAAGAGTGCGCTTGCATTGTATGGGCCATTCAAAAATTGAAGTGCTATCTTGGAGGGGCCAAATTCACCGTAGAGACGGACCATTGTCCCCTGGCTTGGCTGCAAACTGCGACATCGAAGAACAGTCGCCTTCTTAGGTGGAGCTTGATTTTACAGCAGTACAATTTTGAAATAAGATACAAAAAGGGGAAGTTAAATGGGAATGCGGACGCGCTTAGCCGCTGTTTCTAAGCAGCCCGAGATGTTCCTCACCATGTATCCAAATTGATAATCAGGTTTTTTTTTTTTTCGTGCGCTTGTATATGTGTGGCAATGTAAAGCAGCACGTTTGGTTTTCTAGGAATACGTGGGTCCTGAACGTCTTGAGAGTGGGCTTTTCTCGAACAACAATGGCAGTTTTCTTTTGACCTGGTCTCTTCAGACGGGAGCCGAGTGCTTGTTTAGACATGTGGTTGAGTTTCAGACAGCTCGAGCAAATTGGCCTACAACCATCAAGACAACGCGACAAGCAACAGCGAGCTTCAAGCATTCACGTGCAGGCCATTAAGTCGTCTCTTCATGCAGCAGCTGGGACTGCTGCCCTCCGAGACTCTTCTGGCGGGGGAGGAGGCTGTTACGACCAAGCATCCGCATTTGCGCGCTCTATTGTTCGCCTGTGGGCATGGATAAGTGCTGTGAATATGTGGTGATGGTCCAATGGCTCTAAGTGAGCCTGTTTCCAGGAATCCTGTTTTGTAAGCCTGTTTTGCTTTGTGGACACTCTGCAAATGCCAAATTGACCCTGCCAAGAGAACGTCTGGAAAAACACAAAGAAACGTCCCCCTGCGGGAAATGCAGGAAGTGCTTTCTTTCTTTTGTTCACCCTTCCAGTCGATAAGCCCTATCGTCCAGTGAGGAATGCCTACTTTCCAAAGGAGACGACAGAGTGACATGTCCGCTGACGTGCAGGACAAGAAAGGAGCATGATGCATACAGCCATTAAGTGATTTCCCAGGAATGCAGGAAAGATTTGCAATTGTCGAAAACGGACAATGCTGGGAGCGGATGCGGCGCCACGTGCACTCGGGTTTCTGAGAAGTAAAACCACTTGTCAGAACCAGCCTGTGGTTTCTTTGCTGAAGAATAGAAATGTACCTCCTCTCCTCGCCGTTCCCAAGCTTTTCCCGCCAACAAGTGATCACGCCCAACGAATGAATGCCGGACCAGTCAGTGCTTCAGACCATCAGTGCAGTGATGTGTTCGATTGGATGCCGATACCTGAGGGGCGTGCCCTGGATTTGGTTGGTCAGCATCTTCAGAGAGGGGCTGGACATAGGGGGTTTTAAGGACGCTGCAGAGCACGAAATGTCGCTCTGGGCCCTGGGTAAACGGCTCATCCAGTCGCTTCTCGCTATGAACTCTTAACGCTTGTCATTTTGCTGATGCACCCTTCTTTTTCATGTAAATATTCTTGTAAATACGTTTTCTCAAAGTGCCAGTAAACCTGCTTGTACATATTTTACCAACTTCGAAGATTCAGTCCTTCTTCAACCCCGAGTCTCTGCACGCTACCAAGTGAAGGCCGGGTCGACGTAGCCCCAGCGTCACGACAATGTGCCCCGCAGTTCGACGTAGAGACGATGTCATATACCGCTAGAAGTCTTCTACACCCGAATGAGAATGGTCAACGACGAGAGGCAAGGGGTGCTCATACGTGAAATGATTCCCCTATCATAAATAAAGCTGCAACCATAGAGTAAACTACTATGAGCAAAAGCCATGTCTTTACCTTCACGCCGAACCTTAGCGTAGCCATGCAGATCGCTCTCGCGTAACTCAAGGTTTAACCACAAGCCAAACCACAGCTATTTTTTTTTCAGCTTTTGTCATGAGACTTTAGTTGCGAAGTGGATTACGCAGGTCTCTATTGTATTATGGAACAAATAAAAACTATGTTCCGGAGAAGACGCTCACCGCTTTGCATAATGTAGCTGCGAAGAGCGTATACTGCACCCGTTCAGTGCTACTTTGCTAAGGCGCACCTTGACACGAACGGCCTTGACATGGCATTCACTCAAGCTTTCTGTTTGGCCTCATTTGCCTGCGCAGCTGTATTTACCAGTTGGTAGCTTTTTTTGTGCTAGATTTTAAAATGCTCTAAACAGCAGTATGGGCAAATTCTGAGCGCCAAGCATTTCTTTGACCTGCTCTGCAATCTCCAGTGAGATTGCAGTGCAGGTCAAAGAAATGCTTTGACCTGCAATGCAATCTCACGTGAGCTTTCAGATTTCTAATTATTCTTTCCACCATTATTAAACATAGAGCCCTAGACACCACGGGTGGTAGCACGCCGTTGCCACCGATCCAGACACCACGGTGCCGCCTGTCCATCTCTCGGACAGTATACTCAGCAATTTTAAGTCAGTGGTCGATAATGCATGGGGACCTCACACATGCCTCCTCCAGGACGCGTGCAGCATTTTCCCAGGAACCGACAATTTCGAAGCAAAAGCTTCACTACGCTAGGTAGAGCCGCTCTTCGCGTGTCTGATATCTGACATTCGAGTGACCTTGGTCGATACTGCGCCTCTCCTTTCTTATAAACCAATTTACAATTGAAGGGAAACCTTCATTCACTATACGCTAGGTAGAGCCGGTCTTCACGTCACACTAAATTTGACCTTCAAATGACCTTGAACTAATAAGTGTGGGTATCCGCGATTCTGTGGTGTCCAGCCAAAAGTATACTGCGCCTTCCTTTCTCCAAAAACTAACTTAAATGGAGAGGCAGCCCTAGTTATGTGATGTCAGCGCACGTTCAAGGCCCCCAGGTTGCCAAAATTACTCCGTAGCCCTACACTACGGGACCTCTTTCACTCTTTCCGCTTTCACTCCCACCTTCCTCCCTCCCCTCACGTCTGACAGGTACTGCACCTTTACTTTCTTATAAACCAATTTACAATTCGGAAAAAAAGTTATGAAAACATGACATTGGCCTTTTTAGGTGTATGTGTCCACCCTTCCGTGGTGTCTATTCAAAAGATATGACGCCTTCCTTTCCCCAAAACCTAGCTTAAAGAAAAAATTAAAAAAAATATACGGATTGAAAAGGCGGTGTTAAAGAAGCTATTGCCGCAACACTCGCAGCTGCTGCTCTATCACTAGTTCCAAGCCATGCTAAAACCCCTCCAATTTCTTGGCAAGATTTCAACCTCATCGCTCCTCCATCTAGCAGCCATATAAAGAAGGAACTATTCGTTCCCAAACGTTTACTAGCCCGTAAATGCTAACACGGAAATGGAAGTTCAGTTTCTGATATTTTGCCGAGGAGAAACAGCCGCTGCCTGGAGGCTTTTAAGCTAAGTGCGGAGGATCATACTCGTTTGCTGAAGACATATTTAGGTAACGGGAGGGCCCTCCACAGGCTAAGTGAAGCAATATGTAATACTGCCACCGAAGCGCCGCATACACAATTGAGAACATGTCATTAAGTTTTGATTCACTGAAGAGGCCCTCTTATTAGTGTTCATGACGAGGCGGTGTTAATAATGCATCTTGTGCAGAGGCAGAAAATGTAAACTTTTCAGATGTTTGGATAAGATTCATTGGTCGATACAGTGGAGAACAGTTAGGTTGCGTGCTTTAGTGGAAATACAGAGAAATTCTTGGCGAGGGACAGTGGGGCTGGCTGTATTTAGATCCGGAATCCATTACCCGCGTGGAGAACCAATTGAAATGTGCATAATATCTTGAAAATCTTATTGTCGACATCATTGTAGTGGATGCCTCCTGGTCACAGCGTTTTAATATCGTCAGGTGCTAAGAACGGGTTTCAGCGGATTAATCGTTTGTGAATCGAAAACGTATTGGAAGAAAGACTTATACCTTTAGAGCTCACCTGTCAAACCGCAGATCCTGAAGGTTTCGTTACTATTGCGAGGTTATGTGTTTGTATTGACCATGACATCAAAACTGCATAGCTCAAAATGTTCTTTGCAATTTCTCACAGGATATGATCGACGTGTGATATGTACGGTTAATTGGAGAGTAGAATACTGTTTTACGGGCTCTATTTTCCCGAAGCTCCCCAGGCAGTGAGCTCCGGGAATTTCGACCACCTGGGGTTCTTTAGCGTGCACTGACATCGCACAACACACTGGCGCCTAGCTTTTCTACTCTATCGAAAAGCGACAGCCGCGGCCGGGATTCGATCCCGCGTCTCTGGTTTCTGCAGTCGAGGACTGTAACCTGTGAGCCGCCGCGGCGGGGCAGAGTAGGGTACGGGTGAAAAGGCAGCAAGTGGCGGTAAGGCCCTCAACACCGCGTTTATGCACCCTATTTGATGTTTTGATGTGGGCTGTGCATAACTTTCTGTCACATTTTTGTTGAGAGTTGCGGCTACAGCGGTTAGCTTGTATAGCGGCACCTGACGATACTCGCTATCGCTGTGGACATGCGGTGCTGCATCTTGCGTAATTTCACTTACTGTGAAAGTTATCACTTTAGGACGTACCCTCTAGAACATCGTGCTGTAGTGCAATTTATATTTCCGATACGCCAAACATAATTCATGAGACTATTCTGGCTCTGTATTCCCTGCATTCTTCACAGCATATTTTTTTCTTTGAATACGGCCTCGTCCATGCGGGGGAAAAAAAAAATTGAGATTCCAGACCGGTGACGCATAAGCAACGTCATTTATGCTGATCACACTTGATGGGAATGAAGCGAAATTTGAGTACAAGCTCATTCTTCTTTTCAAAGCTTCCCATTATTTAACTATAGTAACTGTAAAAGATCTCTTAATTAATGATGGCATTGAAGGATACGGTTAGGTATTTATTTACTTTGCCCGTATGACCGTGCTAATGCCGCAAAGAGTTTTGAGCGAACAACTGTGGTACTGAACCATTTTGGTTGCTGCTTTGAGGTACACTGATTCCAGAATGTGAGGAAAGTCTGTTTGCATTTATAGAAGAATATCAGCGGGATCTCGTTTTTCTCCCCTGGTCGATAAATCCTCAAAGTTACCCTCTTTAAGCATTCTTCTGTACTGATAATAAAAACGCCGGCCAGGATATCTCTCATCGTACATGCACACGAAACGACCCTGAGCATTTTTAACCCTGGCTTTGAGAGCAATGCCAAAAAGGTTGCGAACAACAGATGCAAATTCAAGCTCAGAGCGAACATGTTATGTTGTGTTATGTTATGTTATGTTATGTTATGTTATGTTATGTTATGTTATGTTATGGTATGGTATGGTATGGTATGGTATGGTATGGTATGGTATGGTATGGTATGGTATGGTATGGTATGGTATGGTATAGTGCGGTAAGGGGCTTGGTGTGGTGTGCTATGGTATGGTATGGTGTGTGATGTAATGTGATTTGGTGTGGTGTGGTATGGCGTAGTATGACGGGGTGTGATATGGTGTGGTACGACGTGGGGGGATATGGTGTGGTATGACGTGGTATAATGTGGTATGGCGTGATGTGGTGTGGTGTAGCGTGGTGTGATGTGATGTAGCGTGATTGTGTATGACATGGTATGGTATGGTATGGTATGGTATGGTATGGTATGGTATGGTATGGTATGGTATGGTATGGTATGGTATGGTATGGTATGGTATGGTATGGTATGGTGTGGTGTGGTATGACATGGGTATGATGTGGTATGGTCTGTGGTGTGGTAGGTTGTGATGCAGCGCGGCGTTGTATGGTATGGTTCACGCGCATCTTCACTGATTCACTTTGACCTCTTTTATTATCGATCATACCCATACCATCAACCAGGTGATAGAAAAATGCTCGGAATATAACCAACCCCTATACACAGCATTCATTGATTACGAAAAAGCATTTGACTCAGTAGAAACATCGGCGGTGATGCAGGCATTGTGAAATCAGGGGGTAGACGAGCCGTACGTGAAAGAGCTGGAAGATATATAATATAGTGGCTGCACTGCAACCATAGTTCCGCATAAAGAAAGCAACAAAATTCCCATAAAGAAAGGTGTTAGGCAAGGAGACACGATCTCCTAAGTACTATTCACAGTTTGCTTAGAGGAAGTATTCAGAGACTTGGAATGGGAGCGGTTAGGGATAAAGGTAGATGCAGAATACCTCAGTAATCTGCGATTTGCTGATGACATTGCCTTGCTAAGCAACTCGGGCGATGAACTGCAAAGAATGAATGATTGGTGACCTAGACAGGAAAAGTAGAAAAGTAGGCTTCAAAATCAATATGCAGAAGACTAAGGTAATGTTTAACAACCTCGGGAAGGAACAGCAGTTTACGTTAGGTTGCGAAGCACTGGAAGTAGTAGGCGAGTTTGTCTACTTAGGACAAGTAGTAACCGCAGATCGGGATGATGAAAAGGAAATAACAAGAAGAATAAGATTGGGATGGAGCGCATTTGGCAAGTACTTGCAGGTTATGACTAGCAGCTTACCGGTATCGCTCAAGAGGAAAGTATACAACCGTTGCATCTTACCTGTACTCACCTATGGGGCTGAAACGTGGAGGCTAACCAAGAGGGCTCTACATAAGTTGAGGACAACGCAGAGGACTATGGAACGAAAAATGGTGGGGGTAACATTAAGAGATAGGAAGCGTGCAAAGTGGGTCAGAGAAATAACTCAGGTTACTGCAATTCTAGTGGAAATCAAGAAGAAGAAATGGACATGGGCAGGACATTGTAGTGCGAAGAGAGGGTAACCGATGGTCGCTTAGGGTAAAAAATTCGATTCCAAGGAAAGGAAAGCGTAGCAGGGGGATGCAGAAAGTTAGGTGGGCGGATGAGGTTAAGATGTTCGCAGGGGTCAAGTGAATGCAGCTAGCACAGAACCGCATTAATTGGAGAAATATGGGAGCGGCCCTGTAGTGGGTATAGTCTGGCGGATGATGATGATAATGATTTCTTTAAACTGCAATGACAATTCACTGCATATTGGCTGTTTTGCGTTCGCTTTCTCTAAAAATAAGACGACTGCCGCTCATATATACAATTGTAAGCGGATGCTGAAGTCACTTCGCTGTACACGATGACTGCATGTTTTGTAATCAATTTCCCCAAATCTACTAGCACGGTTATTCATTTCTAATAAATGCATATTAAGATCAATTTTCTAGAATCTGCCAGCGTGGTTAATGAGTTCCTACACTAACCGTTTCAGCTCTTCAGGCGCAAATGAGTGAACCCATTTTAGGCGACCACTTGTCCGTCGTCGGTGGAATGTAGTCGGCACAGGTTGACAAAAGAAAAAACTCTAAATATACGAAATTAAAATGCCCTTCTTCACCATCGAGAGAAGGAAACGCGAAAAATACTGTGAATTTTAGCTTAGCCGAAATACCGGCTGCGTATAACCATGCGAATAAACCACTAGCTTGATCGTGCTTGCCGTCTGCATCGCGGACAATTTTTTCTTAGTTTTTATTTACTCTTGAGGATCGCGAAAGCTCAGATTGCATTGTCGCCTGTGTGCAAAGCTGTGCTCAACAAGCAAGAAATTTCGCAGCCTCAGGAGGTATGCTTGGCATTTTCAGATCCGGGTGCGTAATATATACCGATTTCGTTGCAGTTCTATTCCGGTAGGGTAATATTTTGGCCTTTGACGTTGGGGTACAGAGCAGCCGTGCACACATTACCAATGTAATCGGCCATTTCGTGCTCCAAAGGGCAAGGGTGATTCTATTACGTGAGCCCTATTGTGGTTTCGGTCATATGCGTTATGCTGTAGACTAGCAGATTCCGAATATGCACAATGTGGTTGTCGACGAAGGCCTGTGATCGTTTTTTTTTTTTTCTTTTTGTGGTGCCTGGGCGATATAAAGATTGCAATAACTATAACATACATTTGGAACAGGATATGCGCACCACTAGAATCAGTATATTAAGCATCAAAACTCGCGAGACTATGAAGTCTGAACACCTGACGCTTGATCTCAAAGGTCTTCTGTTTGATTGTGCTAATATGACCCAGGATTCTGGAACCAGGAGCAAAAACTACCATGCAGCATAGAGACGATATTCCCTCCCTATCCGTCTTCAAATTAAGTCGCCTTGGGATGAAATTTGCGGTCTTTTTAGAATGGGCGCAGAAAAAAAGAAGAAAAAAAAAGCACAGGGCGGGCTAAGTTATATCCTGCGGAGAAAAAGCACGATGGGCTAATTTGAGCGTCACACTTGCTGCGTATAGCGCGGCATTTTGCTTGATCGAAAGTGGAGAGTTGGCGCAAGACCATTGAGTTCCCTAAATTTGGAAGTAGGGAACTCGGGCCTCGAACTTAATTACCGATCAAGCTCCGCAAAAAGAGCGACATCGCGAACTCAGGAGCGATTTCTCCTCTTCGACGTGATTCCTGTCCTCGCTCAAGCAGTGAGTTTCTTTCACATTTATTAGATTGAATTGAGGAAATAACACGACCTGATTGCTCAAGTTACTCCACAAACTCTTCTCCGTCACGCCGGTAAAAGCCCTCTAACAGAGTGCTCTGCGGAACAGCCGAGGCCGCCGCCGCTTCGCCACTCCGCAGATTGCCTGAAGCGAGGGCAAATAAACTTAGCCTCTTATTGTCTCGATAGCCCCGCAGCGTATCTTCGAGATGTCTTTCTAGGATCCCACGTCCTTGTGCTGGATAGGACGTTCCTTAATGCCGTTTTTATGTTGACGCGCACATCAAGGAGGGAAGAATGTGAGTAGGGGTGGCGGGGCACACCCCCTCCCCCCTCCCTACCTCAAGGCAAGGCACAAGCAAGGAAGCTGATCAAAGTGTGCGCTATACCTAGTCCTGTTACGCGCGAGAGAGCGATGACTTCCTGCACGACGTGGACGTCGATTGATTTCTGATCCTATCTCGCGGAAGCCGACAAGCGGGGAGGTGTTCTCCTCTTATCAGTGATTTACGATGTCTTCTAAGCCCCCGACAGCCGGCTGACCTCAGCCGCGGAGACACTTGAGGCGCCGCACGAAATTTTCTGACTGCGCTTTCCCTCGTGCTTCGGCGGTGGTTTTGTGTGCTTTTAAACATTTCGCCGCCTCTGCTGTTAGTTCAGGTGTCGCACGGGAAAGGAGCGTCGTTGAGTGGCAGCTGGAATTATTCTTCTCACGTACACTCCCTGCGACGAGGCCGACGAACATGGCGCTTACACGGCAGCTGTTGTTGCCGCTTATTTACTGTTTGTTTTCTTTTTCAGGTTGTATCTAAGTTGAACTGAAGCCCGTACGCTGTAAAATACTTGGAGTCTATAGTAGGCCCGGCACGTGCTTTGGCTTGATTTTTAAACTTTTTCTCCGAGCACGGACAGTGCTGCCGGTTTTAATGGTGAGTGGCGGTAAAGCGATTACGAACTATGTGACAATGTGACGCGTGTCATGGCACTCGACGCCTGCTGTAATGAAAGAGCTATAAGACTGGCGCACACGGAGATGTTTAATATATGTGTGCAGTGCGCGACAGAAAGAGAAAGAAAGGAAGCAAGAAAAGCGCACTGCAAACGAAGATACCGCTGGGCAGGAACCTCAGCATTTGGACGCACAGCAACAGGCCTATATTACTTCTTGAAACACGCCTTTGAGGTTCGCTAGTACGAGCGCAAAGCCAGTAGGGTGAATTGGCCGTTACTCTCTAAATACCTGTACTTGAATTTCTCACTGTTTTCAAGACAAACAGTGCCAGAAAGTAGAACCAACTTTTTTAAAGGTAAAGCTTTATTACCAGACAAATATAGGACATGCGTCCTTGACGTCAATGTCACATCCAGTGTGCAGAGGAGAAAACATTAAGTACGGAGAGGAAGAAAGCGGAGAGTGCATTTGATGTTTCGAGACGTGACCTAGATTTGCGTCTTTTGAGTACTGCCAAACTTCTTTTAGGCTTGTCTTCGTGTTGACGGCACGGCCGGTTGGAGCTGGCCACCGAGAAATTAGAGCTTTTTGCCTTTACGAAGCCAGTGCGTAATGAAGAAAGACTCTTGTTGATGATTGCGCTGCTGCAGTGGCAGCGCGTGCAGGGACGAAAGTTCGTCTAGTGTTTAGGTTCTCCTTCGGTTCACCTCCGTGTTCTCCTCTGGCACCCTGATCTTCCCGGTTACAGGCCAACAACGGCTGCAAAAGCATTTCGTATTTAATTTGCGTTTGCCAGCGCTACCATCCTCCAGACCGACATTGCCTGACAGGAACGCAATCAAACCGAAGGCAGCCAGTGCAACGCGGCTGAGCAATTTAGCATAGAAACGCCAAAATAGGGTTGCCACTCCATGTCCCTCGGCCCCTAACATCATCCAGCTCTCGCTTATTGACGCGCTGAGCCAGATGCTTAGCTGTACTAGACGTTTTTTTTTTTCTCCTTCTTTTTTAAAGGGTCATGTAGCGAAGCAGTTACTGGCACTAACTACAAGCTTAGTATTGCGTGAAAACTCCAAATATATCTCGTCCTACTAGAATTCTGCAATGCCTAGTAAATAAACAAAGTAGTGGAAATAGTAGTACATTAAACTGAATAGTTCCTAAAAAATTTCGGCGCGATGGTTGAGTCGATAGGGGGCTCGACTACTGTTCCAAGAATGCGGGATCGGATCCCGACGGCGGTGGCCGCTTTTCGATGGAGGCGAAAAGCAAGGCGCCCGTGTGCTGTGCGATGTCAGTGCACGTTAAAGAATCCAAGTTTGTCAAATTTTCCGGAGTCCTCCATTATATGGCTTCTCTCATAATCACTTTGGGACGTTAAACCCCCAAAACCAAACCAAATCCAACCAAACCTGCTTAAGAAGTTATTCAATTTCTTCTGTCATATCCTCATAGAACTTCTGACCCCCCACGATATCAGCAGGCCCACATTTGTGGCAAGCAGGTTGTTGGACTCGGTGAGCAATGAGCTAGACTTAAAGGCGCGGAATACGAATGCGTGTATGGGCACAAGAAACGCCAGCTTAGAGAGAGAAGCTCGGCAATGCGGATTTCCATTGCGTGAACTGAGCGCCATTCTGGCTGCGGTTGGCAGCATAATTCTAGAAATTCAGAAAGGCTGCGCCATGCAGCTATGCATAGCCTATGATCGCTGCCTCCAAAGTTTTATTTAATGAGCATTTGTCTGAAGGGAGCTTATCATTTCTTAGCGGTTTCATGGCGCTTAGAAAAGCTATTTCATGGCTAACATACTAAGAATCGAGCTTACTTTTTTTTTTTTATCACAAGTGTACCATGAAAGATGAACACAGTGAATTAAGGAAGACAATGTATAACTCAGAATAGGACAAACATTTTCTGGCCGGGACAATAATAGTCAGTCGAAGAAATGAAAAGTTTTAAACGGTGGATCATGGTGACACATACGTTAGAGCTGACGTGAAAGGGTGTGCGTGCGTGCGTGCGTGCGTGTGTGTGTGTGTGTGTGTGTGTGTGTGTGTGTGTGTGTGTGTGTGTGTGTGTGTGTGTGTGTGTGTGTGTGTGTGTGTGTGTGTGTGTGTGTGTGTGTGTGTGTGTGTGTGTGTGTGTGTGTGTGTGTGTGTGTGTGTGTGTGTGTGTGTGTGTGTGTGTGTGTGTGTGTGTGTGTGTGTGTGTGTGTGTGCGTGCGTGTGTGTGTTTGTGTGTGTGTGTGTGTGTGAGAGAGAGAGAGAGAGGGGGGGGGGGGGGGAGACGTATGCTGTAGCCTGCCTCTTTGCTTCCCGTACCTTCCTGTTTAAACGTCTCTCTACCCCATTTTATACTCCAAGAAGCACATAGCATGCGACAATCCCCAATTTTTCAACTTGCCGCCCTCCCCTTTCTTTTTGTCTCCTCTCCTGGCTTGCCGTATGCATCACATCAATTGGCTGACACTAATCTCTAAGTTAAATAAGCAATCGAAACGTTAGTAGAATATATGCACATGTCTCTGTCCGTCACATAAACCAACAAAGCCCACATCACCTTGTGCGCTGCTCACGGCGCAAGGTGGCTAGCTTTACGCGTGCGTAAAGTGTTGCGTCGAGGTATTTGTAGCTTTTTAAGATCGCGCTAATTTCGTTTCCTCGCACACGGTCGGTCAGCGCAAATGAATAATATTAACAAACGCCTGATTTCTAGGCAGCATTAAAGGGACACTGAGGACAAATTGAATTCGACCTGCACTTACAGGGTACCGAGAGAGATCAAGAATAAACTTTATTGATATAGAAAGATTACGCGGGTGGTTCACCCAGGTCCGGGAAACCATTGGCAACTACGGCCCTCCAGGCCTGACCGATCAGCTGGCGCTGAAGGGGGAGCTCTGTGCGAGCCGGCTTCGCCTTCCACTGCTCATGGCTAGTTCGAACCACAAAAAGGGCAGTGTCACCGAAAAGTGAATTTAGGTAAAGTAGGAAAGACCAAGAAATGATTTATATAATACACGTGTTTCCAGCGCCGGACGATTTCGCAATAGTGCGTGCACAGGCCCCAATTCTTTTCACCGCTGATCTCACCTCTGATGGTTTTCCACTATCGGCTTAAATGCGGTGGAATCTGGACCTACTATGCATGAACGTCACAAATTTATATTGATTTTTCTCTCATAAATGGTGTTTTCTTTCTGCCGGACACGCATTCAATACCTAGAAGGAATATCAAAACCAAGTTCTACTACAAACAGTAACATAGTAACTAGAGATCCTTTTAATTGTCTGCAAACAATGTCCTCTTACAAACATGAGCATTGACAAAGAGTTGTCAGACTGTGGAGAACTTGTGGAGTCAACAGCTTCCACACAGGTTGTTGACTCTCGTCAACAAGGGTAAATGAAATGGATATTTACCTTTAGTCAATAGCGTAGTTGTTGACTAACATTTGTGTAAAGTTTGTTAACCAGGTTTTGACCTAACTAAATACATATAGTTGTTGACTAACATGTGCGTAAATTTTATTAGCTATGGGTTGACTGGCTGAAACATATATGGATGATCTTCAAAAATTCTGAGGGAGACCTTAGTTCATAGCTCGACTCCGTTAGCTTTTTTTCTTGCTAGTGATTTTGCTGTTGCTTCCTTTACTGCTTTTTTCTGCTGGTGAGTCTGCTTCTATATTTATTTCATTTTACCCTTCTGACGCATAAAACCAAAAACGCGTTGCAAATGATAACACTTTGGGTTCTAGCTCACCAGAAGACGGCTCTATGTACTCACGCATACGCCTTCTAACGCCGCTTAGCGGAGAAATTAAGATCACGTGATTGACATATACAATGCATCGTTTCCGATAGATCTCATCCCGACAAATCGTTTGGTACCACTCCCGTTTATTTTTTTGCGGCTGCCCGTTACAGAGTTATGGCCCCCTTAGTAAACGTCCCAAATCAAAATCGGATTCGTTTGAGGGGTTTCGGTGGTCCAGGATTCGGTCGCTAATTAAATATGTTTACGTTTTGACTAGTGATTCGAAGTATTCAACGTGTAGCTTTTATTTAAATGTAATTATTTTCTATACCGGGTTATACATTCAAACCAAATTCGGTATACAACGGTTCCGGGTAATGTCGTTCGTGTGGTGGGAGTCAGGCTGCACCAGAAGATTACAACCACAGCTCCTGATCCGGGGAACGCATTCACTACTTGTGGACTACCGCGTCACTAAGTAATCCAGTACCTAATCGCTTGTATATTGGTAAGGTGCAGTGTGTGGCTTTCTGACTGCAATGAAAATGTTTTTTTATTTTCAAACAATGTCACATTATTCCAATAAATGTTCTTTGAAATACAAAAAGAAGATAACTGATCGGAGCTGCCTCATCTAAATTCAATCATTTGCATGTATGTCACTTGCCACTGCTACTGTACAACAGCTGACGTAGGATGCTTATACAGCATGGTTGACATTTTTTGTGCAGTCAACAACTATGATACAACTTGTAAACTCCACAACAGCAGCACACTCAGTCACCAACTTGAGTGTTAATCGCAGAATTAGTGCTGCGTTGATAACCTGTAGTAAGTCAACAACTTCAATACATTTCGTTAGTCAACAACATCAGTACACCCAGTCAACAATTCGAACTTTCCACTATTTGATGTGTGGACTGGACATCAACAGCATTTGTGTGTGTTTTTGTGAGACATATATTGATTGACTTTACGTAAGTAAACAACTGGAACACATTGTTTACACACTCATTTTTGTAAGTGTCATCCGCGTGCACGATGTTAATTATAGCCAGATATTGAATGCGACGACGGCGTTTACACAGTAGCAGAGACGGATCATCAGCAGTCTTTCTTGTATTAACAAGCAGGGTACACCTTCGCATGATTATACCTTGTAACAGGAAATAAATTTCTCGTTCATCTCGGCACGTTACCTTTGCTTGTTTGAATGTCTATATGTATTCGAGCTCGGGCGCCTCTTATTAGAAACGAACAGGCCGAGTGAGCCCCTCAGCTCTCATTACGCATAGAAATGATCGATGAAGGCTATCCCCCTTCCCCCGCTGCCTTGAGGCAAGGGGACAAGCTGGCATGGTGCCTTCTTGGAACGCCGCGACCGACAGCATCCCGATGTGATGCGAAGCGCCGCGTGACGCAGAGCAGGGCGCGCTGCCATCAGCGATCCGCATTAATAACTATGGCGTCTAGGTTTTTGCAGGCATGTAGCACCGTACTGTACCATCCTCCTTTGATGTCATTTTTGGTATGGTGGAACATATCGCTTCTATGGTGAAGCTGATCGGAAGAGGACAGTGAGCTTATTAGCCAAGACAGGGAAGATGATGACAGAGAGGCAAGCATGCCCGTTATAGGTCAACGCTGCACGCGCTGTATGATTGGCTTGCCAAGCCGCGTGCAGAGCACCGATCTTTTATAAAACTGGTGCCGCTATCAGCGGATACAAAGCGCTTACCATGTTCCGTGCACTCAAAGTGATGGGCGTTTTTACAAAGTTAGCTTGGCTGAATGCTACATCTTGAATAAATTACAATCGACTGCAGTTACAGGCTTGGGATTGATTTCATTAAACTAGAAAAAGAAGTGTAAAAGCCGGCGTTTATGCGTCTTTTGGAGGGCACCTGCCCTATTTTTGAGTTACTCAAAATTAATCACTTGCGCCAATGACCCCTAATACCTGCCTACTACCAATACTATACTATACTATACTATACTATACTATACTATACTATACTATACTATACTATACTATACTATGCTATGCTATACTATACTATACTATACTATACTATACTATACTATACTATACTATACTATACTATACTATACTATACTATACTATACTATACTATACTATACTATACCATACCATACCATACTATGCTATACTATACTATATTATACTATACTATACTATACTATACTATACTATACTATACTATACTATACTATACTATACTATACTATACTATACTATACTATACTATACTACACTATACTATACTATACTATACTATACTATACTATACACGCTAAGAATGAGAACACCAGCGGCAGGCGTACATCAAATACAAATACAAAGAATTTTATTTAGCATCAACACTGATTACACAGTACTCGTGATGCTGCAGGATGCTAGCAAAAAGCCTGCGATGGCTTTGCAAAGGCTAGCAGCCCGCTTACAGTGCAATACAGCAGCGGACAAAACGCAACAAAACAAGAAAAAGCCATAAACATAACAGTAAACACAAAAAACTTAGCGTCCTGTCGAATGATCAGCTGAATATTGGGTCGATGGGTAGCACTATGTACGAGACTTCGTTGCATGATAGCTACTGCTACCACCCCGTTTCAAAGGGGACGCTCCTACATTCCATCCATCCATCCATCCATCCATCCATCCATCCATCCATCCATCCATCCATCCATCCATCCATCCATCCATCCATCCATCCATCCATCCATCCATCCATCCATCCATCCATCCATCCATCCATCCATCCATCCATCCATCCATCCATCCATCCATCCATCCATCCATCCATCCATCCATCCATCCATCCATCCATCCATCCATCCATCCATCCATCCATCCATCCATCCATCCATCCATCCATCCATCCATCCATCCATCCATCCATCCATCCATCCATCCATCCATCCATCCATCCATCCATCCATCCATCCATCCATCCATCCATCCATCCATCCATCCATCCATCCATCCATCCATCCATCCATCCATCCATCCATCCATCCATCCATCCGTCCGTCCGTCCGTCCGTCCATCCATCCATCCATCCATCCGTTGCACGTGTTCCTTTACTTTGGTTATTGAAATATTTTCGATACTCCAATAGCAGTCAGTCGTCCTTTGTTTTGACACGGGGTCAGCAGGTTGACAACTGCTTGCATATAATCAACCCCAGGTGGCCAGGGACTGTTATAGAAGCTCTTCTTGACAAAGAAAAACTTTTCCCTATAAAGTTGCCACAAAATGTTCCTCAGATATAAAGTGTTGTGCAAAAATGCGGTCAAAGCGGCCGGTAACGGATTTTGTCTAAACATTTGCTGAGATACATGGCAATCTCTAGCACCGGCATATCCATTTTCCTTTTAGATGAACGCAGCAACCTCATGCATTTCCCACTGTGGACCGAGCCATAAGTGCCATAAGTAGATACGTTTCCGCCGTAAAACAGAAATATATCCCGGGAGGATAACGAAGCCTTGCACGAGTCGTCTGGCGAATGCGTCGGTGTCAAAGGGCTTTTGCTCGCGTCCATTGCGCACATAAGGAGGGACGGGTGTTGTTGAGCCGTAAAGCAGACACGGCAAGTAGTTCAAAAGCAAGTACCTGGAACGGGTCAACTTGCAGCTGTTCTTTAGTTCGCTGTTGTTAGCCTTTATTTGTCGGTGAGGATGGTCTTGAAGCTAGGCGGTGGTATGTCTGAGACAGACACGCCTGATACAAGATCGATATGTAGTTCTCATGCAATGCTGGCCTTACATCATCCATCTTTAATCTGATCGGCAAGAACCTTAACCGCAAATATCTGCGTGCAGTACATTATACTTAAGTAATTTCTTCTGTCTGCCAAAGTACCGATTGTCAGGTGCGCGAAGAATTATTGACCCCGGAAGTCGGTACTATATCCTCAGTTCTTCAAAAGAGCGAGGCAGAGGCAAAAGACATCAAACTAGGTCACTTGATAAAGGCATGTTCTCTGAGAAGCAGAACCTGTTTTCTCTGCTTGTATGTGCTCCTACACCTGGCCGCCGGCTCTCTGCACCAGCGAACAACTGAGTATTCCTGGAGGAGCGGCGATACCAAACGGCTCTCACGACGGCCCTATGCAAGTGCGATGACTGCTCCGTGCGAACAACCAGACAACTTTCTTCCATAAAACGAAGAAAAGTTTCGAACAGATGTCCCGAATACAGTAAGAGAGCAACATGATACACTAAAAGAAAACTTACAATCTCGAAGAGAGAAGAGAAAACGCGGAAAGGCTGCGCGAACTGCCGCTGTAGGACTGTTCCTGGAAGCAGGAGTCGCGGCTGAGACAGAGGGAGGGCTCGGAGCAGCCATCAGGGCAAGTGTTTCGCGATCATCGCCTCTTTATTTCGCTTCGACGGGACACCGCTGTAGCAGATCCGTGGCGAGCCGGCCTCGGCGAGTGCGCTGACAAATGGCTTGTCGGCCCTAATGGTCGCATCAGAGAGACAATCCGGTGTCCGCTGAGAGAATCGTCGAGCAGCGGCGGCCGCCCTCCCTTGCCGGGTCGGCCGCTGCTAAATTTATGTCCAGCGTCGGCGCGGCGCCATTGCGGCGACGAATTGGCCGAGATTCGGGAGGAGACGCGAACGCCGCCGCGCCTCTTGTGCCCAGGCGGCGGCGCATTGCCGGCAGGTCGCCTTTTGCTGAGCTTCCACCGCCCCTTTTGATGTTTCCTTCGCACGTGGTCCTTGTTTCCAGTCTGCGTGCGTGCGCAGACGCGGTAGCAGCGATCATGGGAAAGCATTTTGGCCCGCTACGCCTGCGCTGCTCTGGGGCCGCGATCCGATAGGGCACACTCTTCTTCCGACAGGGCGGACAGAAAGAGGGAGCATGCAGAGTACAGGAGGTGGTGTAGGTTGCCTGCCACAATGTGACCACGGTGAATTTGATTGGTGTTCGCGTG
>NC_139344.1:54956091-55106091 GCF_055883805.1 Amblyomma maculatum
AAACGTTATGTGCAGCGTGCTTTTCGTTGTATAAATGCCGTCAGCACTTTGATACTGATACACTTAGACCTATCTATTTTTCAATTTTTTTAGAGTCAGTTGTCATACTGCATTGAGTCCTGAGGTCACAATTACCAGTCGTATTTGAAGCCACTTAGGATAATGCAAAAAAGAGCTGTTAGATTTATTACACAGTCTGATTATAACACTCACACGGCTCCTCTTTTCAAAGAGATAACTATCACTTATTTCGTTGATTCAATATAGAACTCTACTCACAGTTCACGCATGTCTAAAAACAATTACCCATTACATTCAGCTCTATTTATTATGCCTTCAAGAAGCACTCATAACGCCCTAAGTAGAAATCTTCATCTGGCCGAAGTGTACGAATGTTTGTGGCGAAAGGACTGTAGATTGTGTTGGTACTAAACTTTGAACAGCTTATCAAATACAATAAAACTTAGCAATACCTTTCCTGTGTTGTTGAAGAAGCATTTTAAACCATATTGTTAAGAATACATTTTTTTTTTTTAGTGTGTTCTATTCTGTTCATTTTTCTTCGGCATACAAAGATATTTTGGTGTAAAGATTTTGTTGATTTTTCCATCTGTATGTATATTTTTTGCTTGCATAAGGGTGTAATAGATAGTGGCAATGCCTGAAATGTGTGCTTTTATTGTTAGAGCCTTATGAAAAATGCCTATTTAGTAATTCCACATGCCTGCACACCCGCAAGAAATTTTCTGCATGGATCCCAACTAACTTTTAGCTAGGGATCAAGATGCTGTGACATACATGCCCTGTACTATGTGCCTCAAATAAAATCAATCAATCGATATAAAAAACTTCGGGACATTGTTAACCAGTTATTTAACGAAGGAAATGCGACCGCGTCCTTTACAGCTTATATATCACACAAATCACTAACGTGCAAGTGATGGCAGGAAAAAGGTTAGGTAAAGTTCATACTTTTAAATAGGTTTCAACAAACTACTCAGTGTGCATGGTCCGTACGCGCCGCAACCATCAGCCTTCATTTCTTATCCTCGTAACAACAAAAAGTCTCAGTGTGCCATTGCAATACGGTGACATGTGCACAATCATATTGCCTATTGCCCCAAACACTTGAATCCTGTATTTGTCCTATTTTCGACAGCCGCCGGCATACGGCTTTATCAATCTGATTCTAGCACGCTTATCAATTCTGTGTTCTTTGTTTGATTATGCTTGTTGTCGCGAGACGCAGATTTATCAGTTTGTTTGCCGCGCAAGATGCTCCGAGATGTTTCTCGAATATTGCGGCCACACGCGTGTGTTTCTGCAATGTTCTCAGTTGTGCTAATCATCATTTGCGGTTTTATCTCCATCTTTCTTTGCAGCTTTTAAATCGAGCTCTGGCGCGTTTAACGGGCATTCTTAGTTCGACGACCGACGAACGCGTTTGTTGTTACCGCCGCCGCCGATTCGCTTAGTTCTTTTGCGGGCTTAAGTCAGACCAATAAAGAGTTTAATTCAAGTGCAACAGCACTGTCTTCATTTCTGGCTACCGGGCTTGTCACCACTACGTGACCATATTTTTTAATAACCTGTAAAAATGGAATTCCTTATCCGCATTTTAAAGGGACACTAAAGAGAAAAATGAAGTGGGTTTGCATCGATAGAATGCCAATTCCTGATTACACAAAATTCACTCTTATTGAAAACAGAGCTGTTATAAGGTAGTGAAGAGGAACAACAGAAATACAGGTATCGCCACCACAGCCGAAACTACCGAGACTCGCAACTACAAATCACGTGACGCGTAAGGGATCCCAGAGGCTGAAAAATGCAAATTACGTTGCCCGTTTGAATGCGGTCGTAGGTTTTGTCTCGAATATGATAACATGCTTTTATCACACGTAAACGACGGCGAAAAGACAACGTAAACGTTGCAAGGCAAACACAAAAATATACTTGGAGGCGCCCACTTCAGTTTCGGTTATGTTCCGGCTCAGGCACTTCGTGTTCGTGCGTGCTTGGATAGTTTCATTTTGGATCTGCAGCGCCTGAAATACGAGCAGCAGATGCGCCTGGGTCGTTCACATTTGAGCATTCGAAGGCGCGAGCGAGCGAAATCCGCTGCCGCCGACACGCTCCATCGCACTTCTGAGCCAACGTATCGCCGCCGTCGCCGCTTCAACTGCGAGCTCCTGTTAACCCTGACCTGACCGCTCGACTGCAGCACCGTACGCCACGAAAAGCATACATATGCTAAGTGCCGAAGGAAAAACGCATTATCATTCAATTGTTCACTAAGCCATGGCACATCTGACCCATATACTGTGACAACAAGAGTTTCAACTTGCTATTTGCAGGCGTTGTGAACAAAAGGGGCATACTTGCTGCTCATACCAAGGAGAGCGTCGATGTTATTCCAAATGTCATTGTTCCCCTATTGCATCCTTGCCTATTGCACTGGTCACCCGGAGAACAAAGGGCCTCGAATGAAAAGTGAAAACTAAAAAATAACTAAGCACCAGAAATACTTAAAAAAAAAATATTTGTAGAATAAGAAAAGCTACAGCGCCAGCGGGATTCCAACTTGGCACTTTTTGCTCCGTACTGTTCCGCGCTACCCACTCGGCCAGCCCGAGACAAGAGGAGTCGGGAAATATTTCTGCATATTATGTCAAAGCCGCACTTATAATGGCTTTTCATGCTTCGAGGTGTAGATGCCATTGCTGCCGGTCTACAATTTATAACTTCTTGGCCATCGGAGCATGCTGCCTGCTCTCACGACTTGCAACTTATGTTCTGGATGCCTATGAACACTATAGTGTGCACTGGAATCATTTTCACACGTGGAATTTCACAGCGCTGGCAAATAAATATAGGAGCGCCGGCTCTTCGGTCATGTTGTGCTACCGTGGACGTCATTTTCGCTTTACACGGGGCTGTAGCACAAACCTTCAAGGAAAAACGTGCGACGAAGCTTCAAAACTGGCAAGCGCAGCAGCGAGGACACTATTTTGCTGGTAACTAAATCTTATTGGTATGTAAACATTTTGGGAAGCGTTGCGATGTCCGAGGGCTCGGTGTGTTCATACGCAGTGCAAGAAGGCGCGTAAAAGCTTGAGAAACACGTAAAGTCATTACAAGCGCTCTGTTTTTTTTTTCTTCGTGTGCCAATCGCTCGGTAAATTACTCTCTTCATCGTTTTATTTATTTCGGTTGTGGCTGTCACTTATTGTAAGCCGACGGTCGATTGCGAGTACGCTGTTGCCAAGTTGGCCCCTGAGGGATTCTAAACGGTCGACGCCGCGGGCCGCGCCGGCTCAACTTACTAATTTCCGCTCTCAGGGCGCCAGCAATCACGGAGTCTCCTCTTGCGTCATAGTGTGCGTCATTCTACCCTACTACGTAGTGGGAAAAGACAGTTTGAATTCGACCGGCGGGAACAAAAAAAAAAAAAAAATAGAAACTCAACTTCTTATTACACATGAGCAGTAATTCGATTTTTCGCTGCCGGATATGCGGCGTCAGTGTCACGAAATCCTGTTTATTAAACTTTGATAGCATATATGGGTGTCTTTAGTGTCCCTTTAACTATCATCAATCCTCCCATTGGGTTTAAAAAGGTGCTTACAACGCTGCGTATAATGTTTGCGTTTATTAATTGATTTATTCGCATTGATGCACCACATCCCATTACTGTTCCTGACATCTCTAATGTAGTTCTAAGAAAATTTTTAACTATAATTTTACCTCCATTGTTTTGTATTGTATAAAATATGCTTGGCATTCTTTTTTTCACAGTTGTGAAATTATCTTCCCCTGTGTACTCTGCTCTGTGCCCTGAGGGTGTAAGAGAGGAAGAAAGAGAAGTAATGGTATAGAGAAAGTGAAAAGGAGAGGGAAGTGGCAGTTCTGCAGTGTGAGTTCGCGGAACCCAATAGAGAAGCTCTAATTTAAGGACGGAACAAAGTAATGAGCGAACTACGGATAAAACGAGTGCGCGCGGAGAGGGCTAACAGTGAGAGGGCACATTGATGCGCGAGCCAAAGAGGCAAAGTTACAGAACAAACGACGAGTGATGGTTAAGGCATTGTTGGGAACGAGCCGCCGCTACTTATTCGTGCAGCAGGTTCAAATTACGCGCGAAACATTTCCCCGCTTTCTACAGCTTTTTTTAAGCATGCACAACGCCACTGATCCCCCAAACTGTGCTTAATAATGGACCTGGAGAAAAACAACGCAGAAAAAATGTTTTCTTCTCATCACCGGCCGCGGTTTACAAGAAAACGGCCCTCAAAAATCGCTTATTCCCTATAGAAAAACATTGCAGCCCACTACATCACGGGTGACTTAGTGAACTGCCATCCCGTAGGGTTTAAACGAACTAGGGAACTTTATCTGACACCAGCGAGGCCCGCCGGGCCTCATCTATATGTCTTACACCATGACCAGCACCCCCCTGCTCCGTGAACTATTGATTGATCTATAATCAATACATTGTTAAAGATAACAGCTGCGCGCAGCAGCAGAAACGAAACGTCTTTGATATATAGCTGACATTACAGAAGAAAACTTTTATCATTTGTCGACACCTTATTCGCACTTGTTTCACGCATCTAATCGCGCTTTCTTGAGTAATGTTCAGGCACCTAAATGGCAGCTACAGGATTAGACAATAATAATGTTGTTCTGTTGCAAGCATAGCCGCAGCAAAGCATTCACACGAGCGAGCTTGCATCCAGTCTGCCCGTTCTGTGGTGGTCGTGAAGACCTTGTGCATATCTTTACACAATGTCTTCTCCCAGCAGCCCTCCTTCGACGAGTGGCTACCTTGTTTAACATTCCAGGAGTGCCATATCAAACTGTCCGGTACCTCAACCCGTTACCCAGGCATGCTGTGAAACAGTTTGTGCTCTTGCTCGTTGAGTGCATGTACCAAGTCTGGTCTGCCAGGTGCGCCGCTGCTTTTTCGCGCAGTGTCCCAGGCCTTCATGAGGTACTCGCACGAGTCCGCAGGGAGGTCTGGTTTCACCTAAGCCGTGAGCAGCGTCACCTCAGCGAGCAAGACTTCATAGACATGTGGAGCAGGCCACCGATTATTTGCGAGGTTTCTGGGCGTACCATAACAGTATCGATATGAAGCCCTTTAAAGTTAGTGTTGTCCTTCAGGACATCCGAGGTCCAAAGAAGGTCCGGTCTCCCTGTGTTTGGCCTGCTAGCACAGCGGGGACCTTAAACGCAGTTGGCATAGTGTTCGGTGACTGCTGTGTGCGTGTCACCACACGACTGCCCCCTTGCCAGGGTATGGCCGTCATCCCAAAACAAATACCTCCGCCTCCCGGACATCCGGGAGGGGGGGGAAGTGCCGGGGATGATGTATGAATGATGACGGGTAGATAGGTTATGTGAGACCTTGAGGTGCGGCGCCTTCTGGTGCCAAACCTCCTCCCATCTGACAACGGCACCAAAGATGATATATAGCTGACATTATAGAAGAAAATGTTTATCATTTGTCGACACCACATTCGCACGTGTTTCACGCATCTCATCGCGCTTTCCTGAGCAATCTCATCATCATCATCATCATCATCATCATCATCATCATCATCATCATCATCATCATCAGCCGGATTATACCCACTGCAGGGCGAAGGCCTCTCCCATATTTCTCCACTTAACCCGGTTCTGAGCTAGCTGCATCCACTTGACCCCTGCGAACTTCTTAATCTCATCCGCCCACCTAACTCTCTGCCGCCCCCGCCGCCCTGAGTAATGTTCAGGCGCCTAAATTGAAGCTTTCGGACTGGACATTAACAGTGCAGTTCTCTTATGGGTATAGACCACCGTGGTATAGACCAGAAACGGAATAACGCCGCCATTTGGCGAGCGCTTTCAGGCAATCTCTATAGACACTGGGGCGAACGATGGCCGTGGGCTGCCAATGTATGTGCGTTTCTACGTTTCTTTAACGTTTTCGCGACTGGATGCTCTTAAAAACGCCGAAAGTGAGTTTCAGCTTTACAACAAGACTGTTCTATATGCATCTCGCAATGACACGATGCCAGCACAGCGTCCACAAGTGGAGCGAATGGTTTTGTGCATGGCACCGTTGTAAACAAAAATACAGCGGTGTGGTTTTCTTTTTAATTTGATTTGCTCGCCGCAGTACATGCCATGTACTATCAAAACTTTTGCAGTGCGCAATATATTGTAACACTCTTGTCTCTATATAACACAACCTTTCTGAGTCGAAGAAATTGTGCATACGAAACAGGCGGCACTTTCACTCACACTCCCTTCTTCTTCGTCCAACTATCCCCGAGTTCAACATTTTCATTAATGGATCGTAACATTTGCCCCCTTTCGCAAATGAAGCCCTCCGGGCGAGTCAGGTGTTGTCACGAGAGTGGCACTTCTTCAAACGGGCGACATGCGTAACTTCAGTTTTTGCCGAACGTCGTCCACTGGCCGTATGGCGTGCAATCCGGTAGTTAAGTTCGTCGAGTCGTTCTAAGATCACGTATGGTCCAGTGTAAGCATTTTCTGGTGTAAGCCGCGCTTTCTCATTGGTTTCCAAAGCCAGACTAGGGCACCGGGAAAGTAGATGATCTGGCAATGGTGGTCGCCATTACGAGCTTTCGATCGCTCTCGTGTTGCTATAGTCCTCAGTCGGGCTATTCGCCGCGCTTCTTCGGCCAAGAAAAGGGTTTCGGCTAAGCACGGGTCGTGTTCAGTGGAAAATGGGAGGATGGTGTCGAGGGGAGCGGGCGTACAGGAGGGACTGTATCCTGTGGTCTCATGCCTGACAGTGTTGAAGGCATATGTGATGAACGGAAGAACACAGTCCCAGTTTTTATGGTCCGATGCGACGTACATTGAAAGCATATTCGCGAGAGTTCTGTTGGTGCGTTCAGTTAAACCATTTGTCTGAGGGTGGTAAGAGGTAGAATGTCTGAAATCAGATGCACATAAACGAAGACGTTCTTCAATTACATCGGCAGTAAACTAGCGATCTCTGTCACTAATTACAACTCTCGGGGGACCATGTCGCAAGATGACTGAATGCAGCATAAACAGGGAAACTTGGTATGCTGTAGCGGCGGGAAGAGCGGCTGTCTCACAGTAGCGAGTACGATGGTTCACGCATACAGCAATCCAACGATTGCCCCCTTGCGACTTTGGGAAGGGACCCAAAAGTTCGACCCCGACTTTCTCAAAAGGAGCCTTGGGCGGCGCTACAGGGTGAAGCATTCCGAGTGCAACACCAGTAGGACCTTTCTGACTCTGGCACTGAGGACAGCTGGCAACATACTTGTCAATCGTGTGGCGCATATGCGGCCAGTAGAATCGCTCCTGAGTGCGGTGCAAAGTTCTCGAAGATCCCAGGTGTCCCGAAGCTGGATCATCATGCATGACGAGCAAAATAGAAAGACGGAGGCTTTCAGGTACTACCAGAAGGAACCGATGGCCAGTGTCTGAGTAAACTTTCTTGTATAGCAGCCCATCACGGAGGCAAAACTGGCTGTTCGAGGCTGGGTCCTGAGCAGCATTCAAGAACGGCTCCAGGTGCTGGTCGTTGTGTTGCTCTGTTCGAAAGGTGTCATCATCACCATCATCATCAGCCTGGCTATACCCACTGCAGGGCGAAGATCTCTCCCATATTTCTCCAATTAACCCGGTTCTGTGCTAGCTGCATCCACTTGACCCCTGCGAACTTTCTAACTTCATCCGCCCACCTAACTTTCTGCCGCCCCCTGCTACGCTTTCCTTCCCTTGGAAACCAGTTTGTTACCCTAAGCGACTATCGGTTATCCTCTCTTCGCACTGCATGCCCTGCCCATGCCCATTTATTCTTCTTGATTTCCACTAGAACGTCAGTAACTTGAGTTATTTATCTGACCCAATCTGCACGCTTCCTGTCTCTTAATGTTACCCCTACCATTTTTCGTTTCATAACCAAAGTGTGAGTATCGGGAAATCTCGGACATAAAGCAGCGACGTAGTGGTCGAACTTGTCCGCGTCGCATTCCGTCGTGGCAAGTGGCAACCGGGAGAGGCAGTCCGCATCTGCGTGTGATCGGCCACTTTTGTATGAAATGCTGTAGTCGTATCTTGCTAGCGAAGTGCCCAGCGGGCCAGGCGACCAGACGGGTCACGGATATTGAGTAGCCAGCATAGGGAATGGTGATCGGTTACTACTACGAAAGGCCATCCGTACAGGTAGCAGCGAAACCGCTGCAAGGCGAAAACAACCGCGAGACATTCCTGCTCGGTGATGGTGTAGTTGCGCTCAGTCTTGCTGAGAGTCCGATTGGCGTAAGCAATCATATGTTCACGGTCGTCATAGCGCTGAACAAGGACAGCACCGAGGCCTATGTATGTACTTCATAGGGTTGAAGTGCCGTAAGATAGGATGTGATGTTAGGAGGAACTTCAGTTGTCGGAAAGATGAGTCGCATTCAGATGTCCACTAGAATGGAGCGTCTTTATGTAGTAGGCACGTGAGCGGGCAGGCGACATCTGCAAAACAAGGGATGAAGCGTCGGAAATATGAGCAAAGGCCAAGAAAACTGCCGAGCTCTTTCACATTCCGAGGTTGCTGAAACGTGGCAAAGGCTACGGTCTTCTGAGGATCAGGCCGGACACCGTCACCATTGACGAGGTAATCAAGCACCAACGCCTGTCGCTCACCAAAACGGCACTTCTTTGAATTGAGAACAAGTCCAGCTTGGCGCAAGCAGTCCAGCACGAGGACTAGGCGGTCGTTGTGCTCTTTGAATGTCCGGCCAAAGATGACTACATCGTCCAGATAGCACGTACATACAGACCTCCCATTTCAGACCGCGTAGTATATATTGTGAAAGAAGGCCAGGCCGAGACGGCAAGGTCGTGAAGGTAAAGCAAGGTATGCCGTGTCAGCGTTTTATCCAATGGAGAACCCAAGCGCGTGCCGGAGCCGGCGCTGCTGGACGATGATGAAATGTACAAAAGGAAGAAGAAGATCATGGTATTTAGAAATGAAGGAAGATCCGTGGAGGGCTCACACCATCTGCCCGGGGGGTCGGAAGCGGCCAGCCTGGTCGCTCCTAACCAACCGATGCACAGCGGCGCACAAACGGCTTCAAGCGAGAGACCTGAACTATTTCAGTTCCACGGTGGCGTCGGTCGGCTGGGGGATCAACAGGTGCGACTTGGTAGTTCACTGGGGAAGTTTGGTTGATGACCTTGCAGTGACCAAGATAGCGGCGCTGAAATTTATCACTAAGGCCAGGTGCTCGCAGTGGTGTATAGAGCAGTACTTTGTCACCAGGTCGAAAAGAGACCACACGATGCGTCGAATCGTAGCGACTCTTGCGATCTTGCTGGCACGCTTCTGTGTTGAGGAGGCGGGCAAGATGACGGCATCTCGCCACACGCGATAAGAACTGGGCTGATATTAGGAGGAGTAGTCGGGCGTAGAGAAAAGGGAAGTGTCGAGGATTGTAGTGGGAGGACGGCCGAAAACGAGGGAAAATGGCGAGTAACTGATAGTCCGTTGTAATGCTGTATTATAGGCGAATGTGACGAATGGTAGAATAGTATCCCAATTTCGATGATCCGGTGTGATGTACATGGATATCATATCCGATAGGGTGCGATGAAATCGCTCAGTCAGACCGTTAGTCTGGGGGTGGTAGCTTGAGGTTGTCTTATGGAGGGTGGATGACGCATGAAGATCTTGGGATGCGACTGTCGATATGAAGGCCATCCCGCGGTCACTTAGGAGCACCCGAGGAGCGCCATGACGCAATACAATTGATCGCAAAAAGAAATGAGCTACCTTTTCAGCGGAACCATTCTGTACAGGGAATGTCCCAGCATAGCCTGTAAGGTGGTCGACAGCTGTTATAATCCTATGGTTACCCCTATCAGAGAGAGGTAGGGGACCATATAAGTCGACGCCGACTGCGTCGAATGGCGTGGCGGGACAGGGAAGGGGCTGTAGGAGGCCAGCGGGGAAAGAAGTCGGCCGCTTGCGACGTTGGCACAGATGGCAGGGAGCAACGTATTTAGCTACGATGGTAGACAGGTCAGGCCAAAAGAATCGTCTTTTCACGCGGTCGCATGTTTTGTCAAAACCAAGCTGACCTGCAGTAGCGTCATCGTGGAAAGCCGCTAGTATACGTGGGCGAAGCACACGCGGTACCACTGGGAGCCAGCGAGTTCCATCAGGATAATACACGTAGCGGCGTAGTATGCCATCTTCAAGCTTGAAATTGCGAAGCTGTTGGCGAAGCCTAGCGTTGGGTGGGCTCGAAGCGCCGATAAAGCGGTCGATGATGGGCCGGCAGTAGGCATCAGCTAATTGCTGCGAGCGGAGAGCGTGTTTGCTCTCAGAGTCGTCAAAAGAAACTGTTGCGATATGCTTCGGGGGAAGCAATGGTCGTCTGTGGTCAGAGGTGGAAATGCATTGTGAAGAAAAACAGCCGGCTGATTCCGAAACTGGGCAGCGAGAAAGAGCATCGGCGTCTTGGTGTTGGCGACCCGATTTATAAATGACGTCGAAATGGTATTCTTGCAGGCGTAGAATCCAACAGCCAAGTCGGCCTGTTAAATTTTTCAGTGAACCAGCAAAGAGCATGGAGATCGGTCACAACTATGAAATGCCGACCATATAGGTAAGGGCGAAACTTTTGAACAACCCAGATGACGGCGAGACATTCCTGCTCGGTAATGGTGTAGTTTTTCTCAGCTGGAGTCATGGTCCGACTGGCTAAGGCAATCACTTTCTCACGCGAAGTTGCATCGCGCTGCAAAAGGACAGCACCAAGACCGTGACCACTGGCATCAATGTGCAGGATGGTATCTCAAAATAACGGCTTGAGAGACTAGTTGGTGCTGCTTCGTAATCAGAAATGTGGCGCAACAAACACAAACACAAGAGAAGATACACAACACACGCGCACACTACCAACTGTAATAAGAATCTGAAAACACTTCCTCTTCACCACTCCTCTTCTTCTACACTCAGGTACATCTCATCTTCCTCCTCTTCTCATCTTCCTCTTCTTTCCCAAGGGGATAGTGGCACTTTCTTCCTCGCAGACCATAAACATCGTCCAAACATGGCAGTCACCAATCTCATCTTCCTTTTCTTCTCATCTTCCTCTTCTTTGCCAAGAAGAGTACTGTCGGCGAAGTACTGTCGGAACTGCTCCTTAAAGGTGGACCAGTTTGTGGTGTGGGGCTCACGGTTGATAAACCAATTCCTGGCGACCTCAAAAAGGTAGAAAGAAACGTTCAGGACTTTTAAAGCACCGTCCCACCGGTTGTAGGCACTGCAGCGTTCATAAGTGTCGAGCCAGTCATCCACGTCTTCGTCGCGACGACCAGCGAACAGCGGCGGGTCGCGTTGTCGTGTGGGCACCATCGGAGGCGGCGGCATAGCCGAGGTAGAGGGTCCGGCCGGGTCGGGACTGCTCTCGGTTGGCATGCCGATGGCAGTTGTTGCCAAACGGCGACAGGTACGTAGCTCCAGTGAGAGGCAGGGCACAAGGCAGCAAGGGGATCGAATTTCACCTCCACCACTTGTGAAAGAAGGCCAGGTCGAGACGGAAAGGTCGTGACGGCAAAGCAGGGTATGCCGTGTCAGCGTTTTATCCGATGGAGAACCCAAGCGCGTGCCGGAGCCGGCGCCGCGGGACGATTATGATGGTATGTACAAAAGAAAGAAGATCATGGTATGTACAAATGAAAGAAGATCCGCGGAGGGCTCACAATATATAGAATCTATGAATCTTTCAAATGTTGCGGGAGCATTTCACAAGCCGAAAAGCATAACATTAAATTCCAACAGTCCATCGGGAGTGATGAAGGCTGTATTCTCCTTGTCTGTTGGGTGCATTGGGATTTCCCAGTATCCTGACCGCAGGTCGACAGATGAAAAGTATGATGCAGAATACAAGCAGTCAATGGCGTCATCAATGCGGGGAAGCGGGTAGACATCCTTTTTAGCTACTCAATTCAAGCGGGGGTAAACTACACAAAATCGCTATGCGCAATCTTTCTTGCGCACAAGAGTTACTGGAGCCTCCCAGGGACTGCATGATTCTTGAATGACACCCTGGTCCAACATTTCACTTACTTGCTCATTGATGACCTTGCGCTCGGACGGCGCCACACGATACGGTTTTTGGCGAATTCGATGTGCATAAGCGGTGTGAATTCAATGACTGGTACGAGACCCTGGAAAGGAGCGTGAACTGATGGTCTTCGAGAAGTAAAAAACGGATGAATACTTCGACAGCAGATCTTCCAAAACATCACGCTCTGTGGTGTTCAGAGAATTACTAATCATGCCACGCAGTTGAGCATTCACTTGGGATGGTGCGACATTCCGCTGAGGTGCGTCCGTAACCAAAGCCACAGATATTGGCATGTCTGAACTGTAAGAGGCAAGCTTCATTTCAGCGCTATAAACTGGCTGCGTGGAGCAATTCATAGTCCACAATCGCGTGCAGCCTTTGGTTACCCACACCAAACAATTAGGAACCAGGAGATATTTCTTCGCGTGGTTCGAATAGTTAGGTGTCACGGTCGCGTCAAACGTTTCGATTGCACGACGAGAACACGAAACCGGATTGTATACTGCATAGACGTCGGAGGCACAACAGTATCGTCGCACACGCACAGCACATCTTCACAAAGAAGAGGTTCCTCGAAGAACTCAGGCCGGTAGGCAGCCGTCAACACTGACCTCGCCCGTGCGACAGTCTACGGCTGCGCCACACATGCGCAGAAAATCTATACCAAGAATTACATCATGTTTGAGTGGAGAAGCACGGCGAATTCCGCAGAAAACACGGTTCCTCTAAGACACACCTTGGCACTGCACACTCCAACGGGATACAACAAATCGCCACTAACGCTATGAAAATATGCATTTCTGTCCCAAGAAAACATACATTTTGGTCCCAGCAAGTTTTGAAATGTTAAACTTATAATCGATGTTGTCGCACCAATGTCCACTAACGCCATTGTAGAAATATCTTATTTTCGAGCATGGTCACGGAAGGAAGTATTTCTGCGAATAGTGAGCTTTCACCGGCGGCCTCACCTCCATCGGCAGCGGCGCCTAGTTTTCCGGAGGAGGGGACTGGGAACGACACCGCGGGGATGGCGAGCGGCGGTCAAAAAAACGGACAGTGGAGTCAGTCTCCGGTTGGGAGCCGGAGAGTGGTGGCGTAAGCCACCGGACTGAAACTGGCCGTGTGGAGGAGATGATCAGTACCGACGGAAGTCAACCGCGTGATCACTGGTCGGGTCTGGATACGTTGGTCGGTCATACCGCGATGGTTCACAACGGTGGCATTGTCTTGAAATATGGCCCGGGATGCCACACCGGTAACAGACAGGAGTAGGCCGAAGAAAGGGTTGGTCCTGAAAGGATTCGATGTCATGCTGTAGATAAAATTCAGGATCGCGGTGATCTGTGAACCGGGGTGCTCGTTAGGTCTTCGCGGCCGAAAGCCGTTACATTGATCAAGATGTCTAGAAGAAACGGGGCTTGCGAAATGTTGCCGCGAGCATTCTTCGAAAGAGGCAGGGTGTGCTGTGTGAACAGAAGAAAACTCAGGCTGCGATTGCAGATTGTAGGCAGGTTCACACGGAAAAGATGGGCGGTAGGACACTGGTGACGTGTGCCGGCAGCGGTAATCGAGCCGGAGTAACTATTCACGAATGATCTGCCAGATAGTTGAAGTAAGGTCCGGAGGAACATGCTCGTCAACGCTGGCGACGGTTGTCACATTGGCAAGCCTTTCAAACTTAGGAGTTACTCGACGGGTCTTTAGTGCTTCGAATGTGCGGATGTGATGGAGGAAAGCTGTAGACATCAACATGAGGAAGTTGTAGACATCAGCTGCCATGCCCTTGAAAAGATGCCCAACTTTGTCCTCATCGGACATGCGAGAATTGATGGTCCTGCACAATTTGAGGAACGCTTCGGTATAGGTAGTGCAGGTCTCGCCAGGTAGTTGGGCACGATGGGCAAGTGTCTGCTCGGCCTGCTTCTTGCGCCCTGACGAATCGCCGAAACACTGTTTAAGTTCGGTGACAAAGCGGTTCCATGTCGTTAGCGCGTCCTCATGGTTTTCAAACCAGACAAGGGCGGTGTCGGTCAGAATGAAAACGACTTTGTCCAGCTGAGTGGCGAAGTCCCAGCGGTTGTAACGGCTCACCCGTTGGTAGTGGCGGAGCCAGTCGTCAATGTCCTCCCCCGCTGCGCCAGCAAAAGGACGGGGCTCTCGGTAAGGTTGATAAAGTCCGGAACTCGCCTGATTTGAAGTGGCAAGAAGCACTGGGCTAGGCTCAGTCGGTGGCGGCGTTGTAACGATCAGCGGCGGGAGTCCAGCAAGGCGGCGGCTACGACGAGGATCCAAGGGTGCGTGGATGGCGAAATGACGTGGGATCGAAACCGCACTCTCCACCAAAAATGTAACACTCTTGTCTCTATATAACACAACCTTTCTGAGTCCAAGAAATGGTGTACACGAAAGAGGCGGAACTTTCACTTACACTCCGTTCTTCTTCGTCCAACTACCCCTTCATTATTCATATGAAACGTAAAAATATTTTACCTTCGCGTGGTGTTTGCAAAGTTGCAGCCTGCACCTCACAAACAGGCGGCATGCCACAGGTGCGAGTCGCATTGCACGGATTCCCTGATGTTGCTGTTTAAACAGGGGAGAGAAAGGCATTGGCATCAAATCAGCTAGGCGAGCTGGAGCAACGATGAAGTTCGTTCCTTTAAAACCATGGTCTCTGTGGCATTATGGTAAGCACCACCAACTAGGCACGAAATTGCGAGTGATTGGTTTGTATTGCTCATTACAGAATCGGAATTTCAGGCTAGCAAAGGTTGCGAAAAAAGCGGCACTTCCTCGTAGCTAGATCTGCTTTCAGCTGATGCTAATTCCTTCTGCCCTTACCAGGGAATCAGCGCAATTAAAGGCGGAGCGTTTATTCGCACTTCCCGCATGCCACCTGTTTGTGAGGTGGGACTGCTACAGAGTTTTGCAGGCACCACTCAAAGGTAAAATACATCGCGCGCTAAAAGAGTTTCCCTAGTACGTGGCATATTATTAGGCGTACAAATCAAATTGGAGAGGCCACAGGCGCACTCTTTTTGCATACAAAGGTAGCAGGCACTTATCTGAATCATTTGCTATATATGAAGGCTGTACTTGCCCCTGCCAATGCGAGGTGTGCCGAAATGTCTTGCCGTGAAGCAGAAATCTCCTTTCAACGATGTTACGACCCGACAGGCGCTAAACTTTCGAATAAACGTAAAAGCCTTATGCGTATGTAAGTGGCCGCCTCGTTTGGCAGTACAGAGCCGTCGTTTCGCTGCGGCGTCTACAGATAAAGCTTTATACCGCTCTCAAAATGGCGGCGTTAGATTTAGCCTCCGTGGTAATTTTTCAGCCGCTCTTGCACGCGGCCATTTTCTGCCGAGTGGCACACCGCCGTGCGGCTGCTTCATGTGGGGGTAGTATCTCGGCGGCCGCAGCTCTACGGCAGCCGCGATGCGCCAGCATTCGGGCTCTGTAAAATATTGCCAAAATACTTTCACTGCCCGTTTGTGTCGCAGCAAGTGTATTTGCACTGTCACAGAATTAAAACCGACGCGTTAGTTATGAGATTTATTTTCATATTCACATTGGGTTGGCGTTCAGCGCGCCATCTGCAATGCCGCCATTTCAGGACCCTAAAGCCTAGAAATGTTTTTGAACGATTGTAAGTATTACTGTATGTACATACGTACAGTAATGCTTCCTCTCAGTTTTAAAGTCAGTGAATGTAGACATCACGCTCATCAGGCATTTCTGGTGATTTCTGACTTCAGTTTCGGATGCGTTGGTGATGATAATTGGCCACCTCCTTTCTGATTAAGGTTTGATGAGTATTTGTTTACCGATATTATTAATGCGAAAGCATTACTTGGCTATGTTCACAGATTTCTGCCCGCAGACCGCGTCCGCAGACCGCGTCGCATCGCGTCAGCAAAATCGTGTCCGCAGCAGTTGTAATTCAGAAGCGGTAGAGGTTATTAAGTGGTGTAAATTGATAGAGGGTAACGTAATGTTATGCCTGAAAAAATAATTAGGCCAACAAGTTATTTAAGTAAATAATTACAGGCAAAAAATGTAAAAGTTGTCCACAGCAACTGTAATTGAAAGGTGGTAGAGGTTAATTAATGGTGTCAACCGATAGAGAGTATAACCTAATGTTGTGTCCGAAAAAACAATTAGGGCAATAAGATAATTAGGTATATCAGTTCAGTTCAGTCGTTCAGTCGTGTCCGACTCTTCGTGACTCTATGGAACCATATCACGCCACGCTTTCCGGTCTCTCACTGTCTTCCTAACATCACATAACTTCATCTGCAGCGCCTCGAGGATGCCATCTAACCATCGAGTTCATGCCTACCCCTTCTCCGCTGACCCTCAACCTTTCCCAACATCAAATCTTTCTCCAGCGACTCCTTTCTTCTCATCAGATGACCAAAGTAGCTGAGCATTAACTTTAAAATTTGACCCTCCAATGAGCAGTCAGGGTTTATGGTCGACAATATCGACTGATTTGATTTTCTGGCCGTCCAAGGAACTCTTAAGAGTCTCCGCCAGCACCACTCGAGCAAGCGTCCGTGAGTAACCCAAATGACCAGACGTCGGTTCGTCGTGGCAAGCAAGTAGAATATTCGCACGGAGCTCGCATGGTACTACCAGAAGGTAAGCTCTTTCTTGGCCTTGGGAGTTTCTTTTATACAAGACGCCTTGCTGCATACAGAATGAACCAATGTGCCGAGATAGGCGTCGAGGCAGCGTCGTATCACGCCCTTCCAGATAATCGATGAATGGAAGGATGTCTGGATCAGCTCTTTGTCGATCCTTGAGCTCAGATGCACTGAGAGCTCCCAGAAAGCCGTTGTCGCCATCGGCTGCACCATCGTCAGTGTCAACGGGGGCTCGTGACAGCGCGTCAGCGTCTTCGTGCTTGCGGCCTGACTTATAAACAATAGTTATGTCAAATTCCTGAAGCCGTAAACTGCAGCGTGCAAGTCGTCCCGATGGGTCTCGCAGATTTGCCAACCAGCACAAACAATGATGGTCCGTGACGACTTTAAATGGTCGGCCGTAAAGATAGGGGCGAAACTTCATAGTGGCCCACACGACCGCCAGGCATTCCTTTTCCGAGGTGGAGTAGTTCGTTTCGGCGCGAGAGAGTGTGCGGCTAGCATAGGCTATTACTCGCTCAATCCCGTCTTGATGCTGAACAAGGACCGCGCCAAGACCGATACTACTGGCGTCAGTGTGCACCTCTGTGTCAGCCGCTTCATCGAAGTGCGCCAGAACAGGGGATGTTTGAAGGCGCTCGCGAAGCAAAGAGAAGGCCGTCTGCTGCTCAGAGTTCCACACAAAGGAGGTGTCCTTCCTTGTGAGGCGCGTCAGAGGTTCCGCAATTTGAGAGAAGTCCGCAATGAACCGCCGATAATATGCGCACAGGCAGAGAAAGCGCTGAACAGCCCTCTTGTTAGCTGGAACGGGAAACCGTGCGACGGAAGCAGTCTTATCGGGATCCGGGCGCACCCCATCAGCGCTCACAACATGGCCAAGGAACTGGAGTTCTGTATACCCGATGTGGCATTTCTCAGGCTTCAGCGTGAGATCAGCAGAACGGAGCGCTTCCAGTACAGCTCGAAGGCGTTCGAGGTGTTGGTCAAATGTTTCAGAAAAAACAACTACGCCGTCCAAGTACACAAGACAGATCTGCCACTTGAGGCCAGTGAGGACGGTGTCCATCATCCTTTGGAATGTAGCTGGGGCAGAGCACAATCCAAATGGGAGTACTTTGAATTCCTCTAGGCCATCTGGAGTGACAATAGCGGTTTTTTCTCGGTCTCTTTCGTCTACTTCGATTTACCAATAGCCGCTTTTCAAATCAATAGATGAAAAATACTTCGCACGTCGTAATCTGTCCAGTGAGTCATCGATGCGCGGCAACGGGTATACATCTTTCTTTGTCACCTTATTCAATTCCCGATAGTCGACGCAAAATCGAAGAGTGCCGTCTTTCTTCTTGACCAGGACTACTGGTGAAGACCACGGACTTTCTGAAGGCTGCACAACACCATCATCCAGCATCTCCTGAACCTGCATCTGGATCACTTCTCGTTCTTTGGCAGACACACGATAAGGCTGCTGCCGTATAGGGCGAGCGTCTTCATAAGTAATGATGCGATGTTGTGTGATGGGCGTTTGACGAACCTTCGAGGAAGAAGCAAAACAGTTCTTGAAGTCCAGCAACAGTAGCTCTAAGGCCCGCCGGAGAACAAGTGGCAGTTAATGTCGATGTTGTCAAGAGATGGCTCATTAGTTTCGACTGCCGTGGATGCAAAACAGACAGGATCTTGCGTAACAGGGTCAGCGAAAGCGAAAGCAGTTCCTGGAAACAAGTGCCGGTGCTCATTAGAAAAATTTGTGACAAGGAGCGCAGCCCGGCCATTGTGAAGCGGCAATAAACTTCGAGCAGCGCAGATGCCTTGAGCAAGCAGGAGCGAATGGTTCGCTTCCGCTACAGCATCGCCGGCACGGAAATCGTCACAGGTAACTTCCACAAGGACACTGCTTCGCGGCGGCAGCGAGACGCTCTCGGCGGAAACGCAGTGCGGCATTGCAAGGACGGCTACTATCTCGTTCGGCAGATTGTCCCATCGAAAATGTGACGCGTCTATTTCGCAGGTCTATAACTGCTCCGTACTCTCGCAGAAAGTTAATGCCGAGGATAAGGTCACGGGAACAGTCACTCAAAACGACGCAACTAACGACGAACCTATATCTGTTAATCTGAATACGAGCCGTGCACATCCCCTTTGGGGTAACTATATGACCGCCGGCGGTTCGAAGGTACACACCTGGCCAAGCAGTGAGCACCTTCCTCAAAACAGTCGCCATGCGACCGCTCAAAACCGAATAATCCGCACCGGTGTCCACTAATGCATTGACTTTAGTTCAGTTCAGGCGTTCAGTCGTGTCCGACTCTTCGTGACCCTATGGACCTTGTCACGCCACACTTTCCGGTCTCTCAATATCTTCTTAACATCACATAGCTTCATCTGCAATGCCTCGAGAATGCCATCTAACCATCGCGTTCGCTGCCTACCCCTTCTCAGGCGACCCTCAACCTTTCCCAACATCAAATCTTTCTCCAGCGACTCCTCTCTTCTCATCAGATGACCAAAGTAGCTGAGCTTTAACTTTAGAATTTGACCCTCCAATGAGCAGTCAGGGTTTATGGTCGACAATATCGACTGATTTGATCTTCTGGCAGTCCAAGGAACTCTTAAGAGTCTTCGCCAGCACCACAATTCAAACGCGTCAATTCTTCGGCGGTCAGCCTTTTTCACAGTCCAACTCTCGCATCCATACATCACAACTGGAAAGACCATAGCACGGGTTATACGGATCTTGGTTGGCAGACTAATGTCTCTGCTCTTTACTAGGCGGTCAAGGCTAACCATTGCTCTCTTTCCCAGAAGCAGGCGTCTCCTAATTTCATGGCTGCAGTCTCCTTCAGAGGTAATCTTGGCGCCCAAGAACATAAAATCTGTCACAGCTTCCACTTCTTGTCCATTGATGCTCCAGGACTTGATAGGGCAAGACGCCATGATCTTCGTCTTTTTAATGTTCAGTTTAAGCCCAAACTTTTCACTCTCTTCTTGTACGCGCATCAGAAGTCTCTTGAGTTCCACTTCACTTTCTGCCATTAAAGTGGTATCATCCGCATATCTAAGGTTGTTGATACGTTTTCCAGCAATCTTCACTCCAACTGAAGACTCGTCCAGACCGGCCTTCCTCATGATGCACTCTGCATATAGGTTAAATAGGCAGGGCGACAGTATGCAGCCTTGCCTCACCCCTTTCTCAATCGGAAACCAATCAGTAAGACCATGCCCAGTTCTGACTGTGGCCTCTTGCCCTTCATAAAGGTTCCTGAGGAGACAGATGAGGTGAATTGGAACTCCCATCTCTTGGACAGCTTGCCACAATCTGCTGTGATCTACGCAGTCAAACGCTTTCGCATAATCAATAAAGCAGAAGTAAATGGGTTTCTGGAACTCTCTTGCTTTTTCCATGATCCAGCGAAGGTTGGCAATTTGGTCTCTAGTTCCTCTGCCTTTGCGAAACCCAGCTTGCACGTCCGGAAGCTCCCGATCCACATACTGCTGCAGCCTACCTTGCAGGATTTTTAACATCACCTTGCTAGCATGCGAAATAAGCGCGATCGTGCGGTAGTTGGAACAATCTTTGGCACTGTCTTTCTTTGGAATGGGGATGTGAACTGACCTCCTCCAATCCTGTGGCCACTGCAGGGTTGTCCAAATCTTTTGACATAATGTATGCAGTGTGTTAACAGCGTCGTGGTTGAGGCTTTGAAGCAACTCAGCTGGAATACCATCAATTCCGCTAGCTTTGTTCTTAGCAAGGCTGGCTAAGGCCCATTCAACTTCACTCTTCAGGATGCCCGGCTCGAGATCAGTAATCACAACCGTCCTATGTTGGGTTTGCACATCCGGGTCCTTCTTGTACAGTTCTTCTGTGTATTCCTGCCACCTCTTCTTTATCTCTGAGGCTTCAGTGAGGTCCTTGCCTCGTTTGTCCTTTATCACGCCCAGCTTAGCACAGAAGCTTCCTTTGATATCTTTGATTGTCTTATACAGAGCTCTTGTGTTCTTTAATTGGCTGTTGTCCTCAACTGCTTGACACTGTATGTTCAGGAAGGCATTCTTATCTCTCCTTGCTATTTTCTGAAAATCCGCATTGAGAACCTTGTATCTTTCTCTTTCCCCCATACCTTTTGCCATCCTCCTTTCCTCAGCTATTTGCAAAGCCTCATCAGATAACCAGTTTGCTTTTTTGCATTTCTTTTGCTTTGGAACTACCTTAGTAGCAACTTCTTGTATTATATCACGAACATCAGTCCACATCTCTTCGGGCTCTTTGTCTTCTAGATCTAATTCTTGAAATCGATTCCTCACTTCCACCCCATATTCTAATGGAATCTGATCCATATCATATCTGAAAGGCCTTCTAGTTTTCTGCGTTTTCCTCAATCGAAGCTTAATTTTGGCAACTAGAAGCTGATGATCGGTGCCACAATTTTCCCCAGGCCTTGTTTTTACTTCTTGTATAGCGCTTCTCCATCTCTGCCGGCAAATAATATAATCGATCTGATTCCTGTACAGACCGTCCGGTGAAATCCATGTGTACAGGCGCCTCTTGTGCTGTTGAAAATGAGTATTCGCTATGGTCAGGTTGTTTTCTTCACAGAACTCTACTAGCCTCTGCCCAGCTTCATTTGGCTCACCAAGACCGAACTTGCCTGTAATTCCGGATATTTCTTCACTCCCGACCTTAGCATTCCAGTCTCCTATGAGAAAAACGACGTCTGATGATGGGGTGCGGTCTAAAAGGCATTGTAGGTCCGCATAAAATCTCTCAACGTCAGCTTCTTCAGCGGCAGCGGTCGGTGCATAGACTTGGATAACTGTTATGTTGAAAGGGTGACCTTGGATCCGAAGTGAAATCATTCGGTCGTTTTGGGGTTGTACCCTAGCACTGCTTTGCCCATTCTTCTGCTTACTATGAGAGCGACCCCATTCCTTCTCTTGGATTCGTGCCCACAATAAAAGACATAATGGTCGCCGGAGTTAAATTCTCCCATTCCGGTCCACTTGAGCTCGCTGATACCCAAGATATCAATGTTCAATCTGTCCATTTCTCGCTTGACGATATCCAGTTTACCTTGCGTCATAGATCTTACATTCCATGTTGCTATGTGATATATCTCCTTGCAACATCGGACTTTCCGGTCGCTTCCCGACACATCCACAACTGAGCGTCCTTTTGGCTTTAGCCCAGCCGCTTCATTCGTCCTGGAGCTACTAGGAATCGCCCTTTGTTCATCCCCAGTAACATGTGGGACGCCTTCCAACCTGGGGGGCTCATCTTCCGGCGCCATATCGATAATGGTATTGTGACTGGCCATAGGGTTTTCTCGACAGGAAATACTGGAGTGGGTTGCCATTACCTTCTCCAGTGAATCACATTTTGTCAGAACTCTCTGCCGTGACCTGTCTATCTTGGGTGGCCCTACACAGCAGAGCTCACGACTTCATCGAGTTTCGCAAGCCCCTCCGCCACGACAAGGCAGTGATCCATGAAGGGGATTGACTTTAGTACGACCGTCTAAAATAACAGGAATGTCCAGAGAAACGCTTTTGGCTTCCCTAGGGGATGGTACCAGCAGCTCGCGGTCGGCTCGAATCGGCGACGACGGGAGGTCTTCAACGCAGCGACTACCAGCGGCCTCGCCCCCGAAGGTCGCTGTTTTCAGTTTTCCCGAGCGGGGCTAGACGAACGGCCTTGCCCCTCTCGCGAGGAACCTTGGGTGGACGTCGATGAGCGCCTTGGTGAAGGGGAGCGGAACTGACGCTGCGAACGAGATGAACACTGTTCCGCCAGGTACTCTTCAAACACTCGGGGTCGTTGACCAAACCGGGGAGGAGGCGAGTCGATGCGGAAGCCGTGAAGACCGAGGCGTCGATAAGGACAATCCCGGTAGAGATGGCCTGGTTCACCGCAGTGGAAGCAGAGTGGACGGCGGTCAGGCGTGCGCCAAATGTCGGCTTTGCGTCGGGCAGGGGACGTTCGTCGAAGTACTGCACTGGTTGCACCGAGGACAGCTGAACTGTAGGCGGCGCGGGAATGGGTGGCGGTGAAGGGGGGCTTGACTCTGCAGAACTTCCGCATATGTGGGACGATTTTCGGTCCCCGACAGCAATGGCGGGCTCGTAACTATAGGCGAAAGAGGGCTCTTGAGCGCCTGTGGTACCTCCTCCTGCACTATAGCAGAAACGGAAGCTGGCGATTGCTGCAGGGGGTTCCAGAACTTTCTCAGTTCTTCGCGCACGACACTGCAAATTAGTTCACGCAAAGCATCAGGATGCCGCTCGGAAGATGCAAATGACTCCGCAGTTGTGCCAGTATGGAGAGGTCGGTTATAAGCCGCGGCACGTTGTTGTAGCACCCTTTCCATTGTGGCGGCCTCCGCAAGGAATCCGTTTACAGTCGACGGTGGGTTGCGCGCAAGGCCTGCGAACAGTTGCTCTTTCAAACCCTGTATCAAGTGCCTGCCCTTTTTGTCCTCGGACATGGCGGGATCGGCTCGCCCGAAGAGGCGCGTCATGTCCTCAACGTACGCTTGGACACTCTCATTCGGCATCTGGATACGAGAGTGAATGGCACGTTCTGCATGTTCGCGACGATCCGCGCTAGTGTAGGCCTCGAGCAGTTGACGACGGAATTCCCGCCACGATGTTAACATTTGCTCTCGGTTCTCGAACCAGATCCGGGCGCCATCCTCAAGGCTGTAGTAGACGTTCCTTAGTTTGGCGGTATCGTCCCACTGGTTAAAAGCAGCGACACGTTCGAACTGAAGGAACCAGTCCTCCACACCCTCAAAGAGGTCACCATGGAAAGACTTCGGTACCCGAGGGGCCTGCAAGGTGTAGTTACAGGCCGGTGCGACGCCCGTTACCTGCTGAGCAGAAGCACTAGATGTCATGGCGGCGGGTGATGGCTGAAACTCCGGAGACAGTCCCTGGAGCCGTCGGCTGGAGCGATGCACGAGGGTGTCCAATGGCACAGAGCTGGCTCGACGTCTTTCAGATGGAGACTCTTGCATAGGTGATCTTACCCAGCAGCTCCACCAGAACGTCACGTACAAGGTGATTGAGGATATCAAGAATAGCAAGGGGTTAGCTCCGATACAACAGCGCTGAGCAGCACAGACGCAAAACCCGCAAGCGGCACTTCGTCGTCCTTCACTCAGTCATGCGCCACCTGGCAATGCTAGGTGGCAATATAATTTAATTTCTTCGAACTTATGGTCTTTCTAATTGAAATGCTGGGAAACGGCTTTCGAGAGGTTTTTGCCTACGTCTGCCCGATGTGCATTAAGCCATATGTTCATTGGTTGTTCTGTCTCTCCGATGTACTGTTTATGACAAAAGGAGCATTCTAGAAGGTAGATAACGTTTGAAGATGTGCAGTTAAAGCCTGATTTTATGTGAAAAGTGAAATCGCTTGCATTGCTTTTAACCGTGGTGTCTTTTTGTATATGACTGCACGTCTTACGTCTAGGTCGAGAGCAAGGGTGTGGTTGTGTTGGATGCTTATTGTCGAGTTTAGAATGTACTAGAATATCTCTGAGGTTCGCGTTACGTTTGTATGTTACCCTTGGTGCCTCCGGAAATATTTTCTTGAGGCGTTCATTACACGTTAGCATTGAATGGTATTTCCGCAGAATATTGTTTATGTTTGGAAGGGCATTGGAGTATTTAGTTACAAAAGAAGGCTGTCGTTCGGTGTTGGCCTTTGGTCGTCAGCCTTTGGGCCTTTGGTCCCCAGCTTTTCTTCTTCGGAAGCAAAAGCGTACGAAGACAAGTCCACTTGTCGAAACGTTGGCTCATCTGCGACCTGAGGCGTACCCTATTTACCCTTGTTCAGTTCTTTTTTATACCGTGCAAACCATCTTCTTCCTTTCGTTCTACTTGTATTTTCTTTGTAATATTACACAAAGGCTGCAGTAAGGCTCTCTTTAACGCAGCGTAAACATCCATGCCGTTCACTTTCTCTCAAAGTTGAAACAATGAATTAGTAAACATCTTAAATCAACCCTCTGAATGCAGCAAGTAACAAGAAAGTCGAGAATACAGCATTAGATCCAGTAGAAGTACATGCTACCCCGATGAACTTCCCGGATCCTACCAACTTCATAGCCCGCACTTCTGCTTATATATCCTCAATAGGAAACACCCCAGCAAATGTTTGTGGTGAGCTGATAAAAGATTGATTGAATGTCCTTTATTGAATGGGAAGGCTCATGGCCATGGATGGGGATAGTGGGGAGTAGACAGATTCTTCATTGTTTAGGTCATCACTCATATCATATTGCTCTAACCAGGCCACTAAGAGAGCCCTATTTGGCAAATATCATCTGTGTGTTAGCATCAGTTTCTAAGCTGATAATAATCTCAGTTTTGTAAAAGAACATTTGGCGTCATGTGCAGAGACTGTAGCGGTGCAATAACAGAAATTTAACGGCGAAATTCTGTCAGCTAATGAATGAAAGAGCACTGAACAAGGGTAGAAAGAGGGAAGCCTCAGTTCGCAGGTCGACCCAGCGTTTCGACAAGTGGACTTGTCTTCGTTTGCGCACAGCGAGACAAGTCCACTTGTCGAAACCTTGGCTCGACCTGTGAACTGAGGCTTCCCCCCCCCTCCCCCTTCCTCTACCCTTGTCCAGTGCTCTTTTATACCGTGTGGTCATCTTCATCTCGTTCTACCTCAATCACTCTGCGCAGACGAAGACAAGTCCACTTGTCGGAACGCTGGCTAGACCTGCGAACTGAGGCTTCAATTGAAAAAAAAAAAACATTTGTACAGGTGATGCTTGAAAATGATATTGTTCTTATATATTCATTCATCGCGACTTCAGCTGACTTTTTAAATCAAAAAAGTAATTCTAAAATCTCATCAAGGTTTTATGATGTTAGTATGATGCAGGAAACTTGATGCAGAAACTCAAAGAATTTATGATATCGGTATGATGCCAGAACAGAACTGATGTTGCTTTCATTATTAATTTTTTATCACTCATCATGGTTATATTCTAATGACATCTGAAGTTCAATATTGATTTATGTACGGGGTGAACGGCTCGCATGTTTTCCATTTCAGTGCGGTCTTCATCCTTCCTTCCTAGCCAGAGCGAGCCTCAAAATTAGCCTGGGTTGTGTTGCGTGATCTTGCGCCGCTAAATTAGGATTACTTCATTCTGTGCTTGGAAACTTAGGAGGATGCTTAAGCATCGCCTTAAGATTAAACGATATAGCTCGCGCACTTATTGCCTCACCCCTTGCTACTTTGACCACACCCGCTTTGTCTATTATTTAACGACGTTTCCGCTCGGCATCTTCAGCTCTGCGTTTACAATCTTCGGCAGCTTCCTGGCGATGCGGACATATCAGCTCTGCATCTATCGGTTTACGGACCAAATTATCCCTGCGTTTGCGATCTTCGACAGCTTGCTGACGTTCCAGCTCGATGTTCTCCTCATACTTACGACAGTTTCACTTCCGTTTCTAATGCTCGTACCTGGTCATCCTGCTTCGCTTCAACCGTATAGCTTCCTCATACCAAGTATTCTTCGCAGCATTCATGTTAAGAAGTCTCCGTGCGTGACCGTCACAAGAAAACACATCTCAAACGAAGCCCCCAGCAGTGGAGCACCCTAGCAAATGAGCCACCACTGTGGGCACAAAACGGTTTTGGTTATTGCGTTAACTTGAGTAAATATTAACAGACAAGTCAGTTCTCAAGATTTGTGCTGCAAGAAAGCGGCCATACTTTATTTCGGAACTGTGTGTGTGAATGAGTCAAGTGGCCGTTTGGGTCAGTGTCGTATAAAAACATCATGTTTATTTTGTTATGATTCCGGCAGGTACTAATAGCGAAACGATGCTACGCTAAGCCGTATTTCACGCCGACATCGATCTAGCATATGGAAATACCGATTTGTATTGACAGTCGTGTTTACGTTCCCGTAAAAGAAAGCATATTGGTGACGGAAAACGCGAATTTCGCCTAAACATACTTCAGTCAACAGCCAGTCGATCCGCCGATCATTTACGCCACAGGATCAAATCTATAAATATACATTATTATGCGCCAAATGAAATGGTGTGATAAAGCCGCATATGAATTTGTCACACGTAAGCAAGAGACAAGCAAAACAAAACGAACCAGTTTGCTTAATAACTGATTTCTAGTTGGGTAAACGAAGGAACAATGCTCTTCAAATCGCTGTGGAACTCTCGGGCAACGGAGAAAATGGGATTATTGATTAACTGCACGCACCTGTATTGATAAAGACAAGATTCTACACGCAACACCAGCGCGACTCACAGTCCCCGGGCAGTATTCGTTGACAGATGGCGCTATTCGTTGACAGAGTAGGATGTTCTCAACGAACACCCATTGACCATTGCACAGACCCCGTTGTCAAAGCAGAGGGACCGTGCGGGAGACCTGATTGTTTGCTCAATTCTATAACTGGAGAGCCTGAATGGGGAGATGCAAGCGCCGGCTATATCGTGAATTACAATATCAAGAAGTAGCGCCGCAAATCGGGCAGCCGTTTCCTCGATGTTACACATAAAGACGCAGCAAGGCGACTTCGTAAAGATGGGATTCGCTACACTGCGGAGAGCAAGCAGGAATTCGCTCCGGACATTGTCCCGAGACCTTTTTTTATGTTATGATACAGAACGCAGGTGAAAGACTGCGGTAACAAAACAGCGCGCTCCTCCATACGAGCGCCAGCATTGGACAGCGCACCAAGCCCGGAATGCGCAGGAAACATTGAAAGCGCTCACCGCCAATACAACGGAGCACGCCTAATCCCAAAAGCGGCACCGACCTCGAAAACAACAGACTTAAGAAGCGCTAGCCAAGAAATGGCCGGGGTTCTGAATGACGCTCACAGTGTGATTCCTGAGCTGCAACACTGTGCTATAGCAGCAGCACTAACCAGTATGGTTCTGCCGACTTATTGCAGCTGCACAACAGTAAAGTCCTTGCCTCAGCCAGCACGCCCCATTTATCATATGTGCACACACCGCGCCACGCAGGCACTGCGAGGGAGAAGTGGCGACCTAGTTTGGCAATAAAGTGCCCTACTCTGGCTCCAACTGTCATGTTGAGCGACGTCCAAGTCGATGCGCGGTGGCCGAAGCCCTAGATTGGCGAATTCACGGCGCACCAATGTGAGTTCAATTCTCTGTCGTTTTTTCCATAAGGGAGTAGAACAGCTGAGCCGGCAGACGACGGTGTAGTACGAGAGCTCTATCCGAGAGGCTACAAGCGTAACCGCAGCTGTAAAGCACGAGAGAGCACAAATATGGGAGGCCTCTACTTGTACGGAGCACGGCAATTGGGCGGAACTGTGCAAATGCTGGATGAAGATCATATGACACTATAACTACCCTGCACGCGCCAGGAATCGTCACCATCAAGGCTGCGTTCAGCGCCCCGCGCGACCGGTTCCTCGTCCCTGTCAGGAAGGCTCCCTCCGCGTCTCCGCAGAGATAGCGTCTGCTAGCGGTGCGCCGGTGATTGTAGAGGCGAAATTCGGAGCTATCAATGGGACTGAAAAATTCATTCTAGGCGCAAACATCAGGAAAGGAACGAAGCTTTTTGAAGCAGGCCATGTGCACGACGTGAAGGAGATAAGATCGTATGATGAGGTCGGAGTAACAGCCTGGTGCATTGCACAGACAAGCATAAGGGCGTCATCTAAAACCATTAAATTAAAGGTAAGAAATATATCTGCAGGTTTTAGCATCCTGACTGTTGCGCTGCTAGCTTTATGCAATTTACCAACCATTCCGAATTACCGCTACATTCTTACGCCTTAAAGTGATGGCTGTGATGGCGTCCGGAAAAATTACTTGGACTTGCTCTTTTGTATATCTGAAGGGAGACTACTTGGGTCGTAGGACCGGTATTCTTCTCCGTTCGATTTAGCTTTTCCCACAGAATGCGGCTGCATATCTTATATTTCGCCGAAGGCGCCCAATCCCTGTCATCTTCGGTTCAGAGCTAAACATTAAAACAAATAAGCAGCCTACTGAGCTACGCGCATGCAGTGAACGAAAATACGGCGCCTTTATCCGAGGTCATGTAAGTGCAGCATCAAGAAACATCCCTTTTGCTCACTTTAAGACAAGCGCCTACATGATGAGGGTAACAAAAAACTGAGCTCAAATTTACTCTTGGCGGCTGGTTAGGTTGTATTCTATGTTTGGGTGAGGAACTGCCTGATTTGGTCAGACACTTACATCAGTTTAATTTTTACTGTATGCTGCGCCAAGTCAAAAATAGGTCTGCACTGGTCGAATAAGCACTCTGTAGCAGCATCTCGTCGTTATCGGAGAAATGAATCCCCCGTAATCGTAGAAATGAATCACAGAGCTCATTCTTCCGATGGGCACAGGGCGGAGCTACTGGTACTCGCGTGCATATCATTTGACAGCCAAAGAACGAAGATAACATTTCGTACTCATTATTGTCCAATATTCTACGCGGTGTTGTCAGTGATATTCACGCCAAAACTCACATCACTACTATGGCATAGCCATGGGTATGTTTAATCAATTAGATTAACTCGCCCATTATTTTGTTTTGATTTGTACAGGTGCATCATCTACCTGGATGAAACCTGGGTAAATAGCGGGCACACAAGGGAAACCGTCTGGCAGGACACAACTATCAAGTCCTCTTATGATACGTTCTTTAAAGGCCCGATAACGGCCCGGGATTGCCAGCGCCCTCAGGCAAAGGAGCACATTTGATCCTTGTGCATGCAGGGAGCAGTGCAACAGGTTTTGTGCAAAGAGCTGGGGACTTCTGGGGACTATCATACCAAGATGGGTGAAAAACACTTTGAGAAGTGCTTCAAGGATTATCTTCTACCTAACATTCCAAGCAACAGCCTAATTGTCGTGGACAATGCGCCATACCACAGTGCGGCGCTTGAAAAGGCCCTACAGCATCAACTCGCAAAACAGATATTGAGCTTTGGCTGAAAAAGAAGGGGGGTTCCCCGGATTGCTGACATGGTGTGGACAGAGCTACTAGAGCTCGCACAAACGGACAGCAGTCCAAGCATTGTCTATAGGATTAATACCCACGGCCACGATGTTCTCCGCATACCACCATACCACTGCGAGTTCAACCCTATTGAACTTGTTTGGAGCCGAGTGAAGGGATATATGCAAGCAGAAACAAATGCTGCACTTTGGCGGAGATTGAAACGCTTCTGCCAGAAGTGTTGGCGTGTGTAGCCCAAGAAAACTTGGAAAATTGTTGTGCCCATGTCCAGAACGTTGAGGCTGCGGCTTGGGAAAGGGACATGATTGTGGACACCGAGATAGAATCCTTTGTCTTCAGTATCTGTGACTCGTGCGATTCTTCATCTGATGAGTCAGTTGCTCAAAGCAAAATTTCAGTGGTGTTAAGAACCTGTGTGACTTGTGCGAAGTGCTTGTTTGTTTGTGTGTGTGCTTGTTTGCTTGTTTGTTTTGGGGGGTTTAACGTCCCAAAGCGTCTGAATCTCTGAGAGAAGTCGTAGTGGAGCACTCGACCACCTGGGGTTCTTTAACATGCACTGACAAAGCTCAGTCCACGGACACCTCGCTTCTGGCCTCCATCAAAAAGCAGCTGCTATAGCCAGAATTGAGCTCGCATCTTTGGGTACAGCAGTCGAGCGTCTTACCGCTGAGCCATCGCAGCAGGGCTGCGAAGAGCTTGTGTGAATGGGGGTGTAACCTGCGAGGTCCCCCCTATCAGACAATCAATAGGACCTGCATGGTTTGCAGGGATTAACGTGCTAAAGCGACGCAGGTTATAAGAGACACCGCAGTGGAAGGCTCCAGGAATTTCGACTACCTGAGGATCTTTAACGTCCGTTAAGGTCGCACATTATACGGGCGCCTTACATTTCGCCTCTATCGAAAAGCGACCGCCGTGGTCAGGTTTGAACCTGCATGTTTGGGTTCAGCAGTCAAGCGCCTTAACCAGTGAGCAGTCACGGCGGGGTAAAATTTTTATAATATATTTCGTGAGATGCCTGTCCAGACCTCACTCTGGCAAAAGATGCACGAAAAACGAATCGCAGAACACGCACGGAACCCGCGGCAGAGACCACTGAATCCACCAAATCAGCCTCGAATACAACACAGTCAACTATGTGCACAAGCCAAGCTGGCTACTGGAATCTTTTCCGAGGCAATCTTTACATTGTTGTATTCCTCACAAATTTTGACCAGTGGGCTGAAGCTCCCATCGCTACTATAGATCTCACACACTAAAAGCAACAAACGGCCAACCTATGGCAGAAACTCAGTTTTCACCTATGGGAAGCTTAACGTCTCACCAGGTGCTGGTGTCGCCAACATGCATGATGGCAAACTCAAGCTCACGCAACAAGCGAATGAGTACGCATCTACCCTTGCCAAACACAACTGGCTCTCCAAGTGTGGTTCCTTCCGCGGAATCCTCGTCGCCAAGTCCGTCTGAAACCTTTTGCATTGTCTTATCGAACTCACCAAAACACAGTGCACCGGCAAGCCCGCACAATTCTTGCACATGTCACATGTACATGCCTCGTGAAAGGAGCTGGTGTAGGTGCTGGGTCACCAGGGTGTACAGGGAGAAGAGTGCGTGCAGTCGAAAAAAGAACAAATAGAGATTTGTATAGACCGCGGTATTACTCCCTCCTTAAAAAGCCATCGCCTCCATTCCAGAACAACAAGAGAAAAAGATTGATGGTATGGAACGCTCACTGGACTACATGTCTACCCAATACGACGAGATCCTTGACACTGTAAACAGTCCGGAAAACGAGATAAATAGGCTTGAGGAGAAATGCACAATCTTAGAACTGAGTCTGAAAGAGCAAAAGGCTGAAACAGAACAGCAACGAGCACTCGTCGAGCAGTTTTAGCCAGTGGAGTGCTTGAACGAGAGAGGCAATGATTTATGACTTGAAAGAATACTAAAGGCAAAGAAATATTGATGTCCATGATCTACAGTACGATCAGAATGAAAGAAAATCTTTACGAAATCCTAGTGAATCTGGCTGGAAAAATAGATATAGAGGAACCAAAACCAGAAGTGATCGAAGCAGTTCACAGACTAAAAACAAAACCTGACGTGCCGCCAATTATTGTGAGGTTCACGGCACAAAAGACTAGAGATGTTTAGAGCAGTAAGCGGTTTCATCTGAAAAAAAAAAAGAGGATATCTACATCAATGACAACATAACCAGAAAGGCCAAGAAACTCCTCTGATTTGCGAAAAAATGGGTAAAAGAGAACCCTTACGAGTAAGTGTGGGCACGAGACGGTCATATTTTTGTGAGGAAAGAGAAGGACGCGAACTCAATCAGATTTGAGACTGAGGACAGTCTCCTGAATTTAGCATAAGTATGGATCCCAAAGCTTTAAGTTCATTCCAGGACTGGCTTAAGATTAGGCAGGAATGTGCTACTACAGAAAATGTTCAAGCTAACCTTGATTTAGTGTATGTTAACTTAAGAAGTGTTAAAAAACATTAGGATTTATTTGTTACATTTATATTTCGATCAATATAGCCGTAATTTAGATGTCATAATTTTAACAGAAACTAATGTAAACAGTTCCCAAGCGTAAACTTGTCAAATGGATCATTTCCAGCAGTTCAGTATTTATCGTGAAGACAGAAGGGGTTGGTGGGCTGATAATTCACGTTCGATGTTCTTGGCTATGCGATAGAAACATTTGTTTGTGTGAATGAACCTGAAATACTACTGACAGTTCAGAGTGCTTCTGAATGTATTGTCATATGTGTTGTCTACAAGCTACCGTCCAAAAATATGTTTTTTTTTTAGATGAATTGGATTCACTTTTACCGCAGCTTGATAAATTTGATGACCTGATCTTGTAGGTTTGAATGAATGAATGAATGAATGAATGAATGAATGAATGAATGAATGAATGAATGAATGAATGAATGAATGAATGAATGAATGGTCCGCTTTTGTCGTACAAAAAACGCGGGCTACAAAAAAAAAGCAATTCGCAATGACCGCTTGACGGGCTTCGCCACCCGTAAAGTCGACGATGAACAGCAGCGGCAATTTGTGCGATATAAAATGAACAATTCACGCACAAAAAAATGGCAGAGTGCTTTGAAAAAGAATAAAAAATATATACAATGACAAATAAAAAAGTACAAAATACTACAGACGCATTTCTTATCAATACAATCTAATCAGTGAACATTTCTCGGAGGGAAGAAATAGTCATTTTGTTTATGTCGCTATAAAGAAAAGTATTCAAACATACTGGCAATATATATTTTAACTTAGCAAAACCACAGTTTGTTCTACACCTGGGTACCTCAGACATTTCAGGGTGTTTTGTAGTATAGGGCGTGTTGTGTGGCACTATCTGTACAATGCGGGACAAAAATGGGTCATTTCGTGCGCTATGCTTTTTAAAAAAACAAGCAAACCTGTGCTCGAACAGCTTAAGGACTGGAATTATTTTGTATTTTATCCGTATGGGACAGGTTGGGGCGTCATAGGAGGAATTTACTATAACGCATAGCCTTTTCTTCTGCAGAACAAAACATCTTTTGTAAATTGGACATAGTGGTATTTCCCCATACCAAATAGGAGTACCCTAAGTAGGAGAAAAAGAATGATCAAGTTTTGTTTTCGTTGGTAGAATATATTTATTACGAGAGATTATACCTGTGAATTTAGAAAGCTTAGTGCAGACCTTGTTTATCTGAGTATCCCATGACATTGTGGGTGTAAAATCTATGCCAAGCGATGTGAATGATTGTACATATTCGACTCTTGGGCCGCCGAAATGTACAGGTGGCGCATTCCCTACTAGCTTGCCCTTAGCATGAAATATTACTGCCTGTCTTTTTTCTTTGTTTACCGTCAAAGAATTTAAGCACGACCATTCTTTCAGAGAAGTGAGTGATTTGTTCGCAGAATCCGTTAGTTAATTAATGTCGGTGGAGGAACAGAATAAGCTGGTGTCGTCCGCGTAAATAATAAATTTTGTCTCGTTGCTTATATTAATAATATCATTAATGGATCCGTTAAAGAGTTTAGGACTCAGAAGACTGCCCTGAGGCACAGCATTCGAAATTTGTAGCACTTCGGAACGACAATTATTGATAACTTATTGGGATCGCGAGCACATGTGTAACTTGAGAAGGTTTAGGGCATGACCACGTACATCACAATGTTCGAGTTTAGCAAAGAAGGTATTATGGTTAGTGTATCAAATGCCTTACTGAAATCGACAGAAATTCCAAGAGTGATCTTCTGGGATGCTATTTTGCTTAATATATATCTTCGTTTTGGTCAAGTAATGCATGCTCCGCGGACCTATGTTAGTAAACCTATATTGGAGTCATTTAGTATAGTATTTCAGAAGGGAATTATGCGTTCTAGTCCCTTGGAGAAGAAAAGTAAGACAGATATTGGCCTGTAATTACTTACATTATTTCTGTCTCCCTTTTTGAAGATTACTGCCAGCAAGTTTCATATCAGCCGGAAAATTTGCTGTAATTAGCGCAGTGTTATATATGTGCGTTAAACATGTAACTATTAAAGGCAAGACATATTTTATTGGACGACTTTGGAGATTACAAGAGTATAAGCTTGTCGTATTTTTTAGGCTTTTTAAAATACAGTACACCTCATTTTCATCTGTCGGCTCAAAAAAGAGATTGCAAAACTCTATTGCCCAGAAATTTAAAGAAATCAAGGCAGTGAGATTGATTCCCGACTGCAGTAAAACATTCGTTAAAAGCATTGCCCAAAGAACGCCATTTAGGTCAGTGTACCATCCACTGTTAGACTTTTTACGTTGTTTGGATGAGTAATTCTATTTAAAAGTTGATTAAGGCACCTCCATTTTTCTTTATGATTATTAGAGAGTTCCTTATCAAAGAGGTTATTGTGGTAAGTCATTCTAGATGCCCTTATCTCTTTGTTCAAGAAGTTCTGAAATGCTTTAAAACGGGCCAGTAGTGCGGTACCCTTCGTGCTAATAAATTTCGCGAACATTCTGTGCTGCTTCTTTACTAGACGCAGACGTCGTGGGGGCATCCTCGGCTTGCGAGCGTTTTTCAACACTTTTGCATCAATTGTAGGAAAACAATCATGATCGATTGGTAAAAAAAACTCCGCGAAGACAAAACTCCATAGGCAACATCTGAGTCAGTGCTTAAAAAAACAAGTTCCCAGTTTGCTTGCTCTATACGACACCTAAATGTTTCAATATTTTTCTTTGAAATAAGCTGCCGATGGAGATTAAATGTATGTGTTAAGCTTGATTTCGTATCAATGCGCAGGAAAATAGGTAGGTGGTCTCCGATGCCTACTGCGAAACGCCCCGCGGTAAGAGGTACATTATAATTCGCGATGAAAAGGTCGATAATGCTAGAAGACGTTATGCGCGTTGGGCTATTTATGACGTTCTGGAAGCTAGCAGCATGAAGCAATATCGTGAGTTCTTGTTGCGCAGAACATTTGGCACTCGTGTCTATAATAAAATCCCCTCCTATACAAAATAAAAAATTATCTGATAAGAAATTGATTTATTTTTCAAAAACACCAAGGAACTCGTTAATGCTGCTTTGCGGCGGGCGGTGAACTACAGTAAAGGATTGACGGCCAAAATGAACCGTAAGCATTTCAATGTTCTGGTCGCTCAGACAGTGTTCTGATAAGATCTGGCACGAGTAGCTTTCTTTGATTAAAAGGGCAACGCCCCCACCACGTTTCGAGCTTCGGTTAAGAACGAAAGTCTCATGATTACGTCAAACGTGCATTTAAGACTTGACAAAAAAGTTGTCAGTTGATCCGTTTTATTTAAAGCGCCCTTCATGTTCAAGTGTAGCATATTAAAATTTTTACCGCGCTCATTGTTGTTTAGAAAACGGTTGAATTCACATGGTGTAAAAAGAGCTGTTTCTTTCATATTAGTCTCAGGATCGGGATCAAGGAGGAGGAGAAGGAGGAAAGACAGGGAGGTTAACCAGTAAAAGCAACCGGTTTGCTACCCTGCACTGGGGGAAGGGGATGAGTGGATATAAAAGTTAATACAGTCACATAACAGACACGCCACATCACATCACGTTACAGCCATGTCATAGCAAACTCATAGTCTTTCGATTAGGCCTGTGCTTCTCATAAAGCGGAGCAGTGCCTGGGAGGCCTTCGCCGCAGACGATCGGGATCAATGTGTCTGTGGAGCACAAGCACCTACTACGCCATTTTTGACAGATTATCCTGCAGATACAGACGAATTACATTAGATTCGTCAATTTTGCGTGCGTAGAATAGCCCCATTTTTCGTTCACACGTACTTCCAGTCAAGTTCCTTTTTCTTTGCTACTACAGCTCCAAGAAGCTTTTTTGTTTTCGGGCGTTAGGTGTTCAGTGACATAGATTGAAATCTTGCCATCCAGTCCAACAATATATCCACCAGCAATATATCCTCTATGGACAGGCAATGTGTGGTGGATCACCTAAACCTCATCTCAGCATTTAAATTAGAGAATAAAAAATATATGAGGCTTTACTCGAGAACAACATCTTGGTAATAAAATCACACGTTGATGCACTGATCGCCTAATGGTCCGCACAACTTTCTAAAAGGCGATAGCTGGAGTTGTTCAGCAAACAGTGGCGGATCATTATTTCTTAGCACAAACTTTGTTTTCCTCTATCGACTGTGAAATACATCTGGTTCATCTGGCACTATTACTATTGTGGATGATAAGAAACTAGATGCTCTGATCAGTGGATATATAGCTGGAATACGCACTCATAGAGTTGGGCCATCTCGAGGCATATGAAAAATTAGTTTCTGTTTTGCGCTCTCTTTATAGGATTGCTGAAATTAAGTGAGCATTAAAGAAGGAAGATTCATATGCCATGCATTAACAAAGAGATAATGAAAATGAGTTTCAGGAAAGAGAAAATTTGTCAAAGATGTAAGAAGAACCCGGATAACTGACTGTTAAAACAGGAATTGCAGCAAACTAGAAATACATTAACAGCAAAGTTAAAAAGGCTAAAAACAATTGCGCTCAATGCTTCTGAGAACGATCCTCGTAAATTATGGAATATTGTAAATTCGTTAGGTGGGAGGAGGAGAAAAAATAACATTGATGACACAATAATTACAAATTTTCCGGGTAAAGAGATGCAGCAACTAACTAAAGATTTTAACAAATCATTTGCTTTTGTTACCAATAATTTAAGAGAAGGTAGCATTCTAGGAACTGAGTTTTTTTCTTAATCCACCCCAAATCTGCACTCGGCATATATCATAGACGTAAGCGAAGATCTGAAGAGCTCCATTATAAGTTTTTCTTGTGTTATGCCACCTGGGTATGATGACATTAGAATGAATGAGAGATCTTAATAGGACCTTTGATAAGATTAAACCCGTACTTTCCTATATACTATCATATATAGTTAAGTTTAGAAAGATCCCTGCAAAAATCAAAATGTCAGTGATCAGACCAATATACAAAGGTGGAAGTAAGCAGAATTGCGAAAATTACATATCCATATTGCTATTTTATCTTCAGTGGATGTATGCTTGAGAAAATGTTACTCAAACAAATGTCTTCCTTTTGCGAAATGTACCACCTCCTGAGTGATGTGCAACATGGCTTCCGTAGTACCCGCAGTACTATCACCCTACTGGAAGATATATTTGACTTAATAAATCTAAATATTAAAATTTAGTTTTACATTTATAAATTTTATATTTGACTTTATATCTCTGGCTTTGGAGATTGATGCTAATAAAGTTATTTTGGACCTTTTCCTAGATCTGAAAAAGGTGTTTGATACTGTAGCCTCACCAAATACTGCTTTACAAATTGTTAAATATGAGATTTCGTGGACCGTATCAGTTGCTCTTCTCTGATTATTTTCACCGAAGGTAGCAGGTTGACAGAATAAAAAATGTGAATAGCCCTATATTTCTCGCTCAAGTTTGGATTCCCCCAAACGGTAAATTTTGGGCCCATTTCTTTTTAATCTTTATATCAATGATTTGTCCCAACTCTCATTATATTCTAGGATTTTCGACTATGCTGATGATACTGCGCTCATTGTTTCTGGATCCAATTAGAACGAAACTGTTTCCTTCATGCAAAATAATGTGTACCAGGTTTATGGTTTGACAAGAATTGTATTTTCGTTAATACGCACAAGACACAGTTTATTTGTTTTCGCAACCCTCACAAGAAAGTTGAATTTTCAGGACAACTTTATATGCCCAAATAAAACTGTGAGAATGTTGTTTGCAGTAGTGTATGCTGGGGTATACTGTGGTTACATGCCTAAGAATGCATATTGATGAGACATTGTCCTGGGCTCACCACATTAACTATGCAGCGAAGATGCTGAGAGTAGTGAGTGCAGTTTTATACAGGCTGAGATCAGTGTGAAATTTTCAACTACGTTTGATGATATTTAAACTCTTGGTGAGTCAATATTGCGGTATGGCTTAACAGAACAGTGTACGGTTGGGCCTCTAGATCTAGATTTAATGTCCTGGATAGGATAGTCCAAAGAATAGCTCGGAATGTGTCATATGGTACCAGAGGTTTAAATAAAGCTTTAACAGTAATAACAAAAAGATTAGGCATTTGGACTTTACATATGTTTCCTGTGTCGGTTGTTTTAAATAACAAGTTCTTCTCTAATTGTTCGAAAATTAAAAACGCTAAACAACGCGACTTTACGTGTAGGGGAAAGATTTTCTTTATAGAGTGTCTTCATACTACGGGAAAAGGAGCAGAGCATGTTACAGTAAACTCTATTTTAATCAATTACCTATTGAAGTTGCACCAGTGCCTGTATGTAAGGCAAGGAGTCTAGTTCAGAAATCAGTTCAGAGCCTAATTTAAATCTGTGCATGTGTTTTGACTGCGCGTTTTTTTTAACTAACCAGTGTTCTTTAGGTAGGGGATAAGGTTAAAAAAAATATAAAGCTTGGTGTTCATATCGGCCAACTTCAAGTTTAGGAAAGCCACCTGAAAAAGAATTTGATATCTATTGTCAAGTTGATTGTGTTGTTTTGTCTTCATTGGTTTGTTTGTTTTTCTTCAGAAGCTGTCTGACGGGATGTGGGGGATATGGCTATGCGTTCATTTGAAATGTGTAGTATATCAGCTCTTGCTACTTGGCCATGCTGCCCTGTTCAGAAAAAAAAAAAAGCATCAATGCTTGTGCGGACAGATTTCTTACTATGTAACTAATTTTTGGGAAATAAACATCGACATCAGCATCAACAAAATCTCAGAATGTGGACCCGACCCCCTATTCTCCTTCCCTAAACCCCTTGTTCCCAATAAATGTTTTCATCTGCAAAGGTTAGCCTTCTGTTCATTGCTGCATTGGAGTATTGATGTTTCTCTTACCCATATATAGAAGACGCCAACAAAATTCGAATCAACACTTTCTCACTGCATCAATCAACATTTTCTAAATTTACCTCTTTCCTTGGACAGGAAGATGCCATTCGAGCATGGTGCAAAAGTTTCTTTCTTAGCCAGAAATTTCGGCATTATTGATCTGCATATATAAAAGAGTTTTTTTTTTTTATCACAAGCAGCCCCGCCGGGGTGGCGCAGTGGTTACGGCGCTCGACTACTGTTCCCTAGGACGCGAGATCGAATCCCGGCCTCGGTGGCCGCTTCTCGATGGAGGCGAAAAGCAGGGCGCCTTTGGCTGTGCGATGTCAGTGCACGTTAAAGGCCCACTGTCCACCCTCCGGTCGAAAATATTTTCTTCCCCGGTGACTGTGAGACTTAGCCCCTAAACGCAAGGCCGCAAAATGTTTTTGAAAAGAGTATCTAATAACGCAGTTACAGCCACCGCAATCACCCGATTCTGTCATGCTTCTCTCCTTCCGTATCCCTCGCAAAGTTTTTTCACTCTCCTGCCCGAGGTCGTCTAGCCTCTGCAAGACAAATTCCCCTTCCTCCTCCGCGTTTGGAGGGAGGTGGGGCGTGGCACTCCGCGAGCGCGAAAAAAAAAAAAACGGCCGAGGGAGTGCGCGCCGTTGGATTCAGTCTGGCCGTGGCGACGGAAGAGCGCGCAGCGAGCGGTAGACACCCATCCTTCTCCCGTCAGTCAGCGAGACGGACCAATGGACGTCGTTCGCGGTACGTACGTCATTACTGCTGCCCGTCGAGCCAGCGCAGGAAACGGGGAAGCTGGCTTCCCAAAGGAGAGCATGAGAGATCTTTGAATTGTATTTTCGATGCTTTGCGGCGCGCGTGTCACTGTAGCATTTTGCACAGACTATCTCCGGTACCTGATCGAAACACTGGGCTCCTTTGCTTAAAAGGGCCTTCCCTGGACAGTGGCCCTTTAAAGAACCCGAGGTGGTCGAAATTTCCGGAGTCCTCCACTACGGCGTCTCTCAAGCCTGAGTCACTTTGGGACGTTAAACCCCACAAACGAACCACCTTTTATGACAAGAAGCAGGACTTGCATTTTTTTTTGAAGAAATAAAAATAAAATAAAAAGGAAATAAAACAGTCTCAGAATAAGGAATCTAAAGAAAAAAACTGCTCGCATGCAGTACATCGAACCATTCCACAATGGAGTGCACTTCAGTCCCGGACCGTGTTAAAACGTCAGTCCACTGCTGTGGTAAACGTACGAAATCGTCCATGACATGCCCGGTACCGCGATAGAGGCAGAAGAACGAGCAATTCCTTCGGTTACATCGAAAACGATTATTACAGATGGCTTGAATCGTGAACAAAACACCACTTTGCACCGTCGTTTCTGTCTTGTATTGAAGCTGTTCTGAAGCAAAAAACATTGATTTAAATTGGGGCCAAATACAAAAAACTGGATTCCAACCTACGGCCCCGAAGTTCCCTGTCATGCCAACCAAGAAATACTTCAAAAGAAGAAAACTCTCGCGGCAGGTCCAAACATACGCCTTCCGAAGTTCTCTGACGCCCCAAAACGACCTCTGTAGAAAAGAGCTATGTAGAAAAATTTCGTGGCTCTCATTGCCGCTCACCAAAGTACGTACAGGCAAAAAAATTGTTAGCCTACCTTTGGCTCAAACGATACATTATAACTTTTTTCGTGTTGATCAAAACGTCGTCCACATCCATCCACTAAGGTTTCGCAGACCGACTACGGAGAACATCATGAAGAAACGCTACACTTTGAATCAAGTTGTCCCTGACAGATCGTACATTTTCTTAAGCGTGCCTAAATGCCATCCGCGTTTTTCAAATGCTGTGGAGGCCCAGCACCGTAATCATGTCGTACGGGATCTCGTCCATTTGTAAAGGGTAGAAACCGAATGTCGTAAGGATTAATGGGTAGTTCTTTCTTCAAGATTCTTTGTAATATATCCCAGTTAAAAACAGGATCCCAACAGTATATAAGAACGTGATTGATGGTCTCTCGCTTTTTTTTTTTTTTAGATTTTGCAGTTGAGAGTTCAAGGTACAAATACACCGTTATCATTAAGCCACGTTTTTACGGGAGGAGAACCAGAGTGAAGATTGAAGAAAAACGATTTGACGGTCGGCTTAACCGGCATCTTTTTAACTCTCTTTAGGTTATCATCCTGGGTCTCCACAATATATGGATCGGTACGGGGTACGAAGAGGTTGAGCAAGTCTTTATACATTTTTTTTTTCTTGGGTACAGTACACAGATACTCCACTGAAAAATGTGCACGCAAAATTTGTAAGGCAGAAACAACTTTTCTTAAAAATCTAGTGACAGCGTGATTTCTGGCCGGATAACTAGACAAGAAAAAGTCCGGTATCACATACCTAAGCTTATCTGCAGCATTGTGAGCAACCAAGGGTCTGTGTGATCACGCAAAAAAAAAAAAAAAAATCGTGACACAACTTGTCTCAGAAACGAGTCCGAAAGACCAAGGCCATGTTTTTCATGGGAAGAAACAAATTAGTGCGTCTAAATCGCTTCCAATTTTAGCGCCAAATAAAAACTGCATACACTATGTGCGCTTTCTGCATGTTCGAGCGGGAGGTGCATAAAACTTGCAGCAAATACAAAATTTTGTTAATCAAAAACGAATTGGAGACACTTGCACGTGCTAACACTGAGAGGTCGCTCCCTTTCCACCCATCCGCTTTTTGCTTATTCTTTCGCGTTCTGTCGTATTCCACAACTCTCTGCTGCTCTTATAATACACTAAGGGTACACCCAAGTACTTCGCCGGAAGCGTCGTCCACAGTATATTAGCAAACAGTGCAAGTGCATTATCCCATTCTCCGTGCCAACAACCAATGACTACTCCAGAAAGGGTGCGAAAAGAGCACTCGGCCACGAAACGAGAGCGGAGTGATACACCTCCTTCTTTTTTCTTGCGGACTATTTGCGTAGTTTTCTCTGCGTTGTACCCGGTGTATGACACTGACTCGACCTACCATCCATCGCTGCCTAGAATGCATTAGGTAAGTGTGAGCTGAAAGTACAAGACTTTGATTCCGCGATAGATGTTGTTTGCAAGCAAGCTGTCGACCGCGTCTGCGGTGCGTCATGCTGTTTCCGAGGAGCGCCGCCGTCCCCCTGCCCCTTGCTTGGTGTCGTCAGGATAAGCTCCTCCACACCGCGCAAGCCGCGCCCAGCAGGTCGCTGCATTGTCGCCGTCGTCTGATCGACGCCCCTTCACGTCTGTGACGTCATCATTCATAGCGTTTGCCGTAAAAATTTCCTGTTTGGCAGCGCGAGTCGTGAGTCCCTGGATGCTATCTTTAAAATTACTTTGCGAGGAAACTAAAGCGCACTCAACTGTGATTTTTGGCATACCTAATCTTGAACTTGAGAAGAACTTCTGAAGCAAACATTGTTCATATCTGTGGTCATGGAAAGATTGCCGGAGATGCCTTTTAAGGCGAAACATGTGCGTCTCTTCATAGTTCTTGGCGCTTCATGCACTCGTTTTCTTTATAGTAGGTGCTGATTAAATTTTTCTCAATGACATTATGTTATTATTTTTGTAGGGTCCTGTCGATAGCAATTTTGATAAGTAGTACCCAAAAACGCGTAGTACAAAAACAGGCAAAGTATATTTACGTATTCGCCCTATGTTGGCTATCTTTAGCTATCCTTTCGTTGCCCTTATATTATGCTGCTTCTTATGTTAATCTACAAAGCACCTCTTCCGCTCTGGCTTCCTAACTGAACGAGACTTTGGAGGTTTATTTCAGCGTTCTGCGAAAGCACTGCCTGCTTTTTTTTTTTTTTTTATTGCGCTAGTTCGCCCTTCGGTATAAAGGTTTAAATATATTGATACAGGCCTGTGGCAGCAATGAATGCCAACAGCTCTCGGTGGTGCGGGTCATGTGTCCATACCCTTGTGTCGGGCGGTCTGGTAGGGTGGTAAAAGTGGCTTCTAAGGTGTGCCTTGCGCAAAGCGACACTACGGCAGCCAAAGCGAGACCTTGGGTGACCGCAGCTACGTCGTGAAAAGGCGTAGCTACTAGAAGAAGAAGAAGAAGAGGAAGAAGAAGAAGAAGAAGAAGAAAGAAGAAGAAGAAGAAGAAAGAAGAAGAAGAAGAAGAAGAAGAAGAAGAAAGAAGAAGAAGAAGAAAGAAGAAGAAGAAGAAGAAGAAGAAGAAAGAAGAAGAAGAAGAAGAAGAAGAAGAAAGAAGAAGAAGAAGAAGAAGAAGAAGAAGAAGAAGAAGAAGAAGAAGAAGAAGAAGAAGAAGAAGAAGAAGAAGAAGAAGAAGAAGAAGAAGAAGAAGAAGAAGAAGAAGAAGAAGAAGAAGAAAGAAGAAGAAGAAGAAGAAGAAGAAGAAGAAGAAGAAGAAGAAGAAGAAGAAGAAGAAGAAGAAGAAGAAGAAGAAGAAGAAGAAGAAGAAGAAAGAAGAAGAAGAAGAAGAAGAAGAAGAAGAAGAAGAAGAAGAAGAAGAAGAAGAAGAAGAAGAAGAAGAAGAAGAAGAAGAAGAAGAAGAAGAAGAAGAAGAAGAAGAAGAAGAAGAAGAAGAAGAACGCTAATGCTTTCGCTTCACATTCGGTTCAGCAGCGTTGAACCTTTCCCATTTTTTCTTGTAGATATTGGACGAGCTACACCGCTGAAGCGAACGGTGCTAGCGTCAATATAGAGGAGCAAGTCATATTAAAACTGCTAGAACAAGCTGTATTTATTCGTCTTAAAAGCTCAACGTAGCATAAACAGCACCGCAGTGTTAAAGACGCCGTTCCCTAGAATGTCCGGCGCCAGAAGATTTGGAAAGCCTTCGAAAAACAGGAGCCGTTGAAGCTGTCTCGTCACGCCTTAAAAGGCGGATTGAAGGTTTTCCACATTTTTGCTTGCTCGCAATAGCCAGCAGTGTACGCGACAGCGTGTACAGCTCGTTGAATCGAAATTGGGCCGCCGTCGTCATCACCTTGGCCGTAACCCAGAATTGAGAAATGTGTCGAAAGCAATGTGCACTAGCGGATATCAGAAACAGGGGCAGGATATAATAATCATCGAAACTATAAAGAGCTCGCCTTAGAAAAAGGCAAAGGTTCACGATTCACTATTTCAGGTGCAAGAAAATGTAGCAGCAGCATCCTTCTTCGTTTCGGAGTATTGACGTCATAAGGCCTTTCCCGCTCATGATGTCGTGAATTCTGAGCAAATAACCTCCATGCCTGTGCAACCTGTTTTACGGCTCAGTTTCAGCACCTATTGGACTAAAGTTTGGTGTAGTCCACGGATAGAAAACATAGGTCAGTGATTATTCTGTGTAATATACTTTATGACGAAATTTCTCCACAATCTTCGTGACTAAGCGTTTTAGCTGCCCATCGCGCGAACACCTTCTATGTTCCCACTTGTCGCTGACAAGTATGAACTCGAAAAAGCAACACATGTTTAGAACACTCCTGCACTCTTGGCACATGGCCTGCAGTCACAGCGACACCTCCTACTCCAAGTGTACCATGTACAACGCTTGAGAAGCTTGGCAAGTTTCTGAAGTGGGAAAGATAAGATGAGATAAGGGGGAGGGGGAGGGGAGGCTTATTCGTGGCTTATCATGAGTGGTAAATGTCAGTCTTTAATAGAAACAAAGACCACAGGAAACAAGGAAGAGGCGGCGCCAATGCTCGCAGTCGCACCGGGCCCGAATTACGGACGGCTCACACTCACAATCACCCTATTGGCCAGCGGCGACACGGCAGGAGTGGCGTTGTTTCGCGTCATAGATGGCTGCGGATTACGTCATGAACACACTCGAAATGATGACATTAGCCATGGGCTGATGTGAGCGTGAGTTGAGAGCGACGAGAGCCGCTTACAACTTGTTTGTGAACGCTCACAAAGAGAAAATGGCGGCGATCTATGCGGCGGGCCGGCGTTCTCGTGAGGCGGTAGCGACGGCAGCGCCGGCGCCTCGACGCGATCATCAGCGAAGGACGGTGTACGAAGACAGTTTGACGTGCCTTGCGAGGTGTTTCGACACTTGTTGCTACTTGGGAAGGATATAGTACAGTGGCTGTGCGACGCGATGAACTCAGAGGTGTGTGCGGCCGAGTGCACTGTCTGCGCGGCGGCAGAGAATGTGTGTACTGCCCTTTTTCCGAACTGCTAGAGGCTTCCAAGCCGCTACTGGCAACGAGGCGAAACTTCAGCCTCGGGCAACCGACAGTACCGTTTACACTAGGCCGATCTACGTCGGCCAACCATCGCTAGACGCGTTTTTTGCGTGGTCGTCGTGCTTGTTGCACGGCGCCGACGCGGACAGCGCGCCGATGGTCGGCCGACGCCGAGAGCGAAGCGATCGGGCTGCCGTCGGCCGATGTCCTATTCACACTACGACGACGCGATGCCTCACTGCCCGCCGGTCACAACGACGAAGAATGTGCTTATACACGTGCTATTTTAGGTTATGCTGGTGAGAGGGGAACCTTGGAGACGTGGTCGCCAACGCCGGTGCCATGGCATCCCAGTCCGGCCTCTCCAGAAGGGTTATACAATACAGCTTTCACACCACCACAAGGTTAAGGGTGGATGACTGGATCGGCTTTCTGAAGAGCCGCTTCCGGGGCCTGCAAAAGCACCAGGCGCTCCTCTACCAACCGGAGCGTGTAGCATGCATGATTGCAGTTTGTGCCGTGTTGCGCATAACTTCTTTGGATGTCTTCCAGCCTGCGGACGAGAAGGGTGCTGCTGGCTTCGGAAAGAAACAGTCACATCCGTATACCGGCTACTTGGAAGTGGGATAACTGGTGTCATGCATACCTCCAAAGAAAAGCCATGCAGAATCATGTTGTGAGCCTGTTCCAAAGAACCCGCCACGAGAGGCTGGCACAGCTGCACGTGGGGCGGCAATAGTTGCGGCATCAATCCCACCACAGCAATCGGCCGTAATATATGCAGCTGACGAACTCATCACAGGCAGCCAAGTGCCAGCTTCTTCTCGTTTTATGCCTGTGTCAAGAAACCTGTTGTGGTAAAGAAGCATATTCTCGAACAATGCGTTGAAACGCCCAATCTGTCAAGTCAAACTGGTCTTCGTATACCCCCTTTCACTGTTGCTTGCAACCGTGCAAGCTGGAGTCTGTGTGTGTGCATGTGTTTGAGTACATCATAAAGTGCTTCACAACAAGGCAGCAATTGCGATGCTTATCGGAATGGGTAAGTCTCACAGAAGATTCTTTAGAAGCACGTGTGTCTAGTGCGCACCTTTATTTTGCAGCAGCATTCCACACGCTTGAACATGCAGCAGCGAAACTAAAATCGGCAGTTATTAACACGGGCTGCGCAATTGTGCTACACAGAGGCAGAGGCGACACACAAGAATAATTGTTTAATGACTGTAAGCTGGCACGGTACTCATCGCAGGTCTGGCACACTTCCGAAGCAAGTAACAAAGTATTGCGCATGAATTGCGTTAACGTGAGAAGTTGGGCGAGCATTGCGCATAAACCTGTGCGACGTAAAGCAAGAGACGAAAGTAAAGAATAGTCGCCTAATGATTACAGGCTTGCGCAGTAGTTATCACACACAGGTTTGGCACATTTCAGAAGTAGGAAACCAAGTATGACACATAACAGTGCAGAAACATGGCAGAATTAGAGCTATGTACAATTTTAGCACAGGGCAGTCTCCATTAATGAGCCTTTCACTACTACAGGCCTGTAAATACCATTAGGATGTCCAGAACGCATGCGTATCCCAGATGTCAATTTGGTGAAGTGAGACTAGAACCTTTGCTTAATGCTAAACAGTGTTCATACCAATGATAAAGCTAACAAACTGAATGCATAATATGTATTGCAAATTTTAGTGCTCACAGTGACTGTAGCATAAGTATAAAATCTCCCTAGGTACACAAACAGATGCAAATATCACAGGGGCATCACGGAAATTACGTTTGGGCAGAAGGTAAAAGCAAAGCAACGCAGTCATGGACAATCCTGAGAATAAAAATGCAGCGCACATTGCAATGAACGCTACATCGAAAGCCCTGTCACTGTGACACTGCAGTGAATGAAGGCTTGGAGTTCAGTCCTGGCAGGGGTGCAAGCATTCCCATAGTCATGTTCTTTCCTAATTACCCAGCTGCAAATAGACGATCATGCAGCCACAGAACTTCATTTTGTCCCACACTACATGCTTCACGTTCGTCTTATACTATACCCAAAGAAAAGCGAACAGAACCGCAGATCACATGCCTGCACGTTTCACTTTGAGCACTTTTCTCAACGTTGCTAAAGCAAGCGCCGACCGAAAACACCTCCGCGAGTTGTCTTCGCGGACTTTCGCGCCGACCGCTCCATGCAAGTTTATCTCTTTAGACTCTTCGCTTCAGCTATCTTCAATCAAGATTTTCTGCCCACCAGCTACAGCCGCACAGGGCCCCGAAATTGGACTATGAATGACAAAGCAGCAACTACCCCGGGGGATCAGCAGTTTTCTTCCAGGTCGCCATGTGCGCGCTTAAATGCTGTCAGCGTCCCTTCGCGGCAACGAAAGCTACTGAAGAGGAGGAAATATAATTCCAAAATTGAGAACGCTTCTTGTTCTGATTGATGTTATTAAGTTTGAAACACGGTTCATTTGCAAAATCAATTATACTTATTTAATTTATTGCGTATTCTGCACTCTGTTTTAGAAAACGTTAGCAGACGGTCCCTTATGGTGCTCATTCGACCGACGGGGCACTAGGCTTTCCAGCGATCGGATCCTGCCACAGCGGAGGCCGTAATTCAGCGCCTGGAGTGCAGACGAGGGAGTTCACATATACGGTATAGGGTTCAAACTCTTGTTGGTGCGGAAGTTCTCCTTTGTACCTGGCAATGTCACCTGCCAGCTACAGCCTGCCAGAAGCGTGTCCATGCATGATTATTCGCTCACAGCGCCGCGCCGGGATTTTCTGGAGAATAGGGCCTTTAAAGCTTTCGCGATAAAACTTACACACAGAAACTAAGACCCTGATAGGTTAAATTTGTATAGACGGCTTTCAAAGTCGAGTAGTCTCTTCTTAAGGTTACACCGTTATCGTACTGGAAGCTTGTACAGCCGGCTTGGAGCAGCACTAGTCGGGCCGTCACCGACAAGAATCTAACAAATCCGGTGCATGACCTTCTCTCCCAGCCGAGAACGTTACGACAGCGTATGCAGATGATCGATAAAGGTTCAGGAAATGAATCTGCGCTCACAGGCTTGGGTAAAGTGGAGAGGGGGCACCACGTGACTAGACTCAGATTTGTGCTCGCAGCTTATTTGCTGGCGCTTTATCGCCCATCCGCAGTCGTGACGTAGCTGCTGGAGTAGTTCGCTGGCCTTGCCATGATCTCAGTGGGGACGGTAGTGCTCACATTCATAGGCCAGTCGTGCTTCTGCGTCACCCTACATTTTCTTTTTACCTCGTATCTGAAGATAAGCTCCTTAATGTGCTCTTGTATTCTGTCCAGCACAAGAGCTGGCTTCCTTATGTGGAGTGGCGTAACTTATATAATAGAGCGGTACGTAAGCCAGGCAGCGTGGAAGGTGTTTGAACGGAACACATAAATTAGTAAAATGAGTGTTTATACGCAGGACTTGCCCCGGCGATCATTCGTCTCAAAAGCACATTCAATATAGTCATCGAAACATATGGTATTGCTCTCGGCTAGTTTAAATATATATATGAAGGAAAGAAGCCAACAGTCGGCGAGGCCAAGGAAAGCATTGGAGATTGTACTTTGTCCTTTTATTTTTACTTCGGTATCGGTAATCACATAAATTAGTAATGTAATAGTAATATATATATATATATATATATATATATATATATATATATATATATATATATATATATATATATATATATATATATATCTATATATATATATATATATATATATATATATATATATATATATATATATATATATATATATTACTGTCGTATTTAAGTACCGTGGACAGAGAGTGAGAAACTTGGAGACAAAACTTCAAATGAAACATGACCACACAGTACTGCACTACATGCGCGCCCTGCTCTCAGAGAGAAGCACGATTACATACTACGTTCACGAGGAACCTACAAAAAAAAAAAAAAAAGAGCAAATGTGCGATATTAGGCAGTATTCTCTAAGGAGCCGCTTATTATTCCATTTCATTTTAATTCATTACGTTTATTTAACGTCAGGAAGATGCTGGTGTGCACCAAGGCAAGAACATAACGGAAACTAAAAGAAGTCGACGACGGTGCACCCTACCATGAGCTGGCAGCAAGTGTGTCATGCCGTATGTAGCATAAATTCCGTGTAGTAGCATTCCTTTCCGTGAATAATGTAATGAAAGGGCATGTGAGCTGTACAGGCAAGAAAGCGAGAATACAAATCTTAATGAAATTAGCAAGGGTTAGCGACGTCTCGGTATACATCAAATAAGGGATATTATTTATTTAATATCGAAGATTAGAGCACATTTGGTAACCATATTTCACTCCTGCTTTAAACGCCAACCAGGTGAAACCAGTAGGGGAGCATGTTTAACAACTTTACATTTTCGAGTTGACAAGTGTCTTTTAATAAATTATTTTGACCAACCTCTGCTTTATGTCGTTTTAAGATTATAGTTTCATGCAGTTTGGGAAGGGGAGTGGCACCAAGAGCCGGCAATATCAGTTGGGTATATTTAAATTGCGAAAGAGTAGTAATTAGTGTCCATTGATTGGACATAATGAGAATTAAAGGAGCAAAGGCACAAACCCGACGCCCGCCAGAGAAGGGGACTAGCAGATCCCTAGACAAGTTATATATCTTCTCGTCCGCTTATCGGCTGTCGTGCGTGCACCTCTGGACTTTTAATTCTCATCAAATCTCGGATCATTAAAATATTTAGAATAATTACTTACTGAAGAAGATATAGCCGCCTGATATTAGAAAATGACGTGGTACTGCAGACCAAAACAAAATAATAACAGAAGAGTACAGCACATTGTACAATACTGCATGCCGAGTATGCTTCGGCAATAAATATTGCATTTGGGACAAGATGCCACCCACCTCCCAGAATTCGTGCCCAACCATTTCGACACGTCTATTCCATGATAATTTTTGTTTTCATTAAAAAGCGAACCTAGACCTTTGACCTTATGAACTCTTTTGAATGAGTGATGAGTACATCTTAGGCAGACTAGTGGGGTTTAAATCAGCTCACCGGAAGTCCTGAGAAACACTGCTTTGCTTCTTTCAGTGTTGACGATTATATATTTAAATTCAGATCATTCCCGAAGTTAGCCCAAACAGTCTGGAGCTTTCTGCTGAAGGTCCGACTCATGTACGACTCTGAAGAATATGGTGGTGTCATCTGCGTAAACGACAAATCCTGGGATCCTTACTTATGCAGACGATGTCATTGACATCAAGAAGGAAAAGCAATTGTTACAAAATACTGCCCTGCGGAACGCCAGGAGAGAGTTTTTTAAAGTATGACAATTTATTACTGTTACTTGTCGGACACAGGGACGGATCTTATGCAAGACGTGCGCTGCTTACATTGACGAAGACAGGGCTCAAATCTAAGCAGCGCACTTCTTCCATAAGAGCAGGTTACAACTAGCCTAAACCCAAGCACTCCTTGACTAGGATTGAGGTAGAATGTTAGTCTGAACACCTAAAACTAGATTACGCCTGTATTCATTGTAGATATTCACCAAAAAAAAAAAAAAAAGACAATGAACGTATACCTTCTCAAGCCGCAGTAAAGGAGAAAACATTCCTACTGCTTCGTAACGAGAGTATCTCGTAGTTATCGTGGATTGTAGGAAAGTGAGCAAGAATGCGGCATTTGCTAGTTTTTTTCGTTGATATGATCACGCCGCCACCACGCGTACTTATAAGATTCTGAACATATGTGTTCAGTAAGGTGGGTGCGCAGCTTCGCTGCTAATCTGACACCAACTTTAGGTAATCATTATTAAGTTGAAATGGAAGTTCAAAGAGAAGAAAAACGCTTATAGCTCATCCCTTTCGCCGTGCAAATATTACGCATTAGAATGAAAGGACGCAGCTTTATATCTTCGAGAAGACACAGCGCTTATGTCGGAAGGCAACAAGAATTTCCATACCACAGGGCGTCGGTTCTCGGTTAGGTATTAGAAGCACCACGCCTAGTCTATTTTATGCAAGTAATAAGTGAAATTGTTGACAATTGTGTTTTACTAGCGATAATCGGCAAATTTTGCTTCCAAAGAAATTTATATGCCTGCTCCTGTTTTCATGCTACTGCCATGTCCAGCAATTTCTTCAACGATCAACAAAAGTGTTGATTTACACACACAACATTTGAACCACTTTAAGCCATGTTTTTTTTGCCGCGAATGTTGTCTTTTTTGCTGTCGCTAGCGCCGTGCCACACTATTTTTCGAGATCTGAATTGAACGACTACATTCGAGTTATATTCCTTATTTTCATCGGCACAAAGCGGTAGACATCAGCATCACATTCCATTATTGACTTTTTGATGCTGTTTCCCACTTTTTGCAACATGCCCAGAAGGCTCTCATTTTCATTTCTTGGCACGCCCTTATTCTTTTTTTTTTTTTTTTCAGCAACACTGTTACAAACCTGCTAGTTGTTGCTTCATGTCAGCGAATCGCGGTTTCACTTTCTCACATTCGGCTGAAAATGCAGTGTTCTCAGATTTCAGTGCCTCCTTTTTTTTTCCTGCAAAGATAAAAATTTAGCAAGCAGATCCTCAAATTCTTTGCTGCAGTTATAATTAGTTGTGTTGAGCCGTTGCGCACGTCGTGTTCTGGCGAATTACGCACCGTGCCATCTCTTTCAGAAGTTTTTTCTCAGCTCATCTCAAAATTTATCAGATTAAGCAGGCATACAAAGAAGCACTAGCTATCCAGAACGGCGCCCCTCAAGCTGTTATTCTGAAGCACTAGATAGTTGGCAGGAGCAGCAAAAAAAAATAAAAATAAGTAAACAGTGTGGCGTTTAATTCGCAGCAGTGACAGCAACAAAGCGCAACAGCTGCCACGTAAAACGAGTGCTGCAAACTCAGCTATAAATAGACCGTGTGAAACGTAGTGCCGTCACTGCTGTCGACAGACTGCATGATTCTCGGACCAGCGCTGAAGAAGGTGATCAGAGCAAACAATTCTTCCTTCTTCGGCGGACGCTTTCCGATGGAAGCGGAAAGCAAGGCACCTGTGTACTGCATGATGCCAGTGCACATTAAATAATCCCACGTGATCGAACTTCCGGAGACCTCCACTACTGCGTTCCTGAAAGCATGAGGCGCTTTGGGACACTAAGCTTTATAGACCAAATTAAATCCAAACCATTTCCTTCTGCGATACAGGCATCTTCACTGAAACTTCATATTCCGAGCTCAGCGAGCACGTGACGAACGTTGTCGATGAGGTCGGCCAGCAAGCGTCTGGGAATTACACACGACCTAGTACTTACTTCGACCCTCCATTCTTCATTGTGCAGGTCCAACTGGACTTGCCAGTTGACAACAAACTTCAATGGACCCAAGCAAACCCCCTCCCTAATTTCTGTCATTTTTTAATAAAGGGCGCTCCGCGCCGCAAGAGAACCCTTTGTCCCCGTGCGTCGCTTGGGCCCAGCTAAGCTGGCGGTGTAATTAATAGCGTCGCCGCCCTCCCACCATTCGAGCCGGCAGCAGGCCTGCAGACTCGAGAACGCCATGCCAGTCTCCAAGATGAGGGGAGCGAAGCGCTTTGCGTCGTATGTTTCAAGGGGCGCTAAATGAGCCTGGAGATGAGTTATTGTTCCGAGGACCCCTTAAAAGGTTGTTTGAGCGAGGGTTGGAGGCTCCTAAGTGCTCCTAACGGTTTTCGAGCTCCTTTTTAATGCCTCCAGACACTGCGTCGTCTACTTTGTTTTTATTGCGAACCCGAAGAGGGCTAGAGACCACCTTGCCTTGCATTGTGCTCAGTGAGCTTCGCATGACGCGGCCACTGAGTTGAAAAGTTTTCGCGTAGCCTTGTATCCGTGTTTCTTCCCCTCTTCTCACAACGTCAAGTTCGCGAACTCCGGTGCCTCGCTGTGTTCAGTTTTTGTGGGACAATATATGCTTCAGGAACGGAGGGATACCGAGCCAACGTCACTTCATCCCTTTACTTCACGCATGAGTCGGAAATCAATTCGTGAGTCCGTGAGTGATTCTGAAGAAAGGGTAACGCAGAAGCGCTCCGACGTGTCACAGAATTATCAACAAGCGCCAGCATCATGGTAAATATTTAGCACGAAAGAGCAGAGTAGCTATTACTGTGAACTAAAGCAAGGGTTAAACATAAAAGTATTCCCAATCTAGAAACGCTCGCAAGCGTGCCCGCGCTCAATATTTTGATCACCCTTTTACGCACTGCTTAGGACATTTGAACTGAATATTGGCTCTTAACCCTTTAAACGGCAATGGGACATATCTGCCCAGCAATCTTCAAGTGTAAGCAAATAGACGATGGCCCACCCATGCACCATATGTTTCGACACTGAATGCTACTGAACTAAAAACAAACCATTCAACTTGTATTTGTCGTTCTCTAGTAAGCTTTCTTGGTATTCTGTGCTATTTTTAAGCGCGTATGTACAGTTCGACAATGATCATTTTGGCAGCAAAAATAAAGAAAAAGCTATTCAGCTTTTTAGCCTCTTCCATTATTTACCAGTCTCATAATTTTTCTTGAAGCATTTTGCAGTTTCATTGCAAGTTTTCTGACATTTCAAGGAGACTGAGCTATGGATGCTGCATTGGTACCAGTGTTTATTTATTTTTTATTTTTTTTTGTAAAAGAAGAAACAAAAAAACAGTGGTCAAAAGGGCTTGAATGTGGTTTCATTCAGTTTCTAGAGATATTCTGAGTGCAGTGTTATCATCTATACGCATTGAAGGCGTGCACGCTGCTCGAGACCTACCGCGTGATAAAGGAGCCAGAAAATAAGTACTGTTGCTGGTGAACATGTCCAATGCATAAAACAAATGCTTTCGAGCAATTTCCTAAAGTATAACCTCTTGGCAGGGGGCCAGCAATCTATAATTGACCTTAAAACCAGCCGAAAGGCACAATACAGAGGTTGTAAACCTTGTTGAAATTCATCTAGCCGTGATAGGTGCACGCTTCCCTTTGCAACTCCCTGCAACGGCTGACAGGTGGCCGGTCAGGCTGACTGCGCCGGCAACGACGCCGACGGCGCGAAATGCAGGAACGGGAGCCCGAGGGTTGCGTTCTAAAAGGAAAGTCCCTTCGCTACATGTTATGCAAATATAGGGTCAGTGTTATAGCCTCGAATTGTGAGTCAAGTTTGTAGACTTCCCTCACAAAGCCGTGCAGGTTGAACTCTGTGACCAGGCATCAAAAACCACCGTTACCTCCTTACCTCGTCTTAGGGCAGGAAATGCGGAAGCCGCGATATTTTAACGCGATAGCATTAAAGAGCCCGTTCACGAAAAACCTGCCGTCGGCGGTCGGCGTGGGCGTTGTGAGCGAATAATCACGCGCATGGCGCTGGAAGGCGGTACAGCTGGCCGCTGACATGGCCACGCTCTGACTAGACGTAGGGTTGCCTGACATTAAATTCGACAGGAGCTGCCAATTCGGGCCTCTCCTTTCATATGGGAGGGTGATATCAGAATCACCCAGCCAAAACCCTCGCATTCGCGTTAACCCTATGCCAGGCAGACATGTGCACACGAATTGGTTAGAGCGGGTTCTATATGTTGACTGGTAGCTAAGTGTCCAGCACAATTTTATGAGCGCCGGCCGCTGGCGTGTCCGCGCCCGTACCGTTAGCGGTGTGAAGTCGGACGTGGCTGGGATTGTATACATGAGTACTCTTTGTGTCGAAGTGAGTCTCGTTAGCTCGAATCACGCATGGCTCAGCGTCGCATCCGACATACGTTAGATGCGCAGGGTTTTTCGCCCCCACGTAAGCTGTGACAAAAGTCGGCATTTAGTCATTCGAGTAAGTCCTTGATCTCAACGACGTGTTAGTCACGTTAAATATTGCATTAACAGATCTCTGATTCGTCACGCGTGCTTCATCAACAGTAGTGCCCCTGTATGTAAATTTTAAAATTTATTATTCTTTCCGCACAGTTCTGCTCTAGATATGGTGCGCAGGTATAAAGGTAAGCGCCGAGGCAACGAAGACAATGTGTTATTTCACAATTTTTGTACCAGAACACGCGCCTCGCCTGACAAATCTCCTTCGAAGAAAGTGACTTCCGCGTGGCGGCACGGGCGAGACAGCGAAGAATCAACACAGAGCGCCACTGACAACTACTTTTATTGTATAGTCCGTGTCGAGGTGCATATATTGTTGCGCATACAAAAACCCTGACGAGAAAATAAACTTTAATGACGCGACGTCGAAAACAAGAGACGTGTTCTCCAATAACGGAAGCAATATCATTGACCCAAGGCCACAAATATAATTAACCGAGAGAAATTACGATTTTTTTTTTTTTAAATAAGCGTAATGGATGGTGCCCTCACATGGGCGCGAGCTCCTGAACTAGGAATGGTTGCATCCTAGGGTATCTCCCTTTTAAATTGCTCCTTTCCTTTAGCTAAAATATCTTAATATCTCCCAAAACTGGAGAACAAGGGCAAGCTTTGTAGTGCGCCAAGATCCCGTTTACTATGGCCAGTTTTACGCTGCACAAACTAGTTGTTCTTCAGTGACCAGTTAAGAGCGAGCATACAAGCTCTCGTTATACCGCTAGTGGGAAACACTGCACACTGTGAAGCTGTCGCTTAATCTCAGTGCTTTGCAATGCCGTGGTCCAACGTAAACTAAGAGAAGAACGGGGCAGGCACACTTTCAAGCTACTGTCATTCTTCGTTCAGGAGCTAATGGATGAGTGAGTGCACCATCCATGGCGTTGCTAAACGAAGAATTTCAGTACTCTTCCTATGATTAGATTTGTTTACATTGAACAATGATCACTGATATTGCTTGGCCACGCGCGACTTATTTCCGATAATATTTTGCGCAAACATCATTTTCACGTCCAGAGTACGCCGTTAGGCTGCGTTTTGTGCTCGTAAGAACGTACATTTGTCGACGCGGACTTAATAAAAGTAGCGGTAAGTGGCGACCTGTTTTCAAATGCATCACCAACTAATCCAACCTCCAATCCTGCTTGGCAGATCTCAGCGACGAACCACAGTTTATCACTCCGCTTAATCCGAACAGCGCACGCAATTTCCCCGAGCGCTCGCGAATGGAAGCAGGAGATTAACCGACCAGGTCCTGTCCGTGTCGGGCGGCGAAACGAAGCTTGAGCTGCGTGGGCGAGGCGCATCCTTTGTGATGCGCTCGTAGCTCTCCGTGGGAAATCTCATCGGGCCCTTCTCGCAGTGCGCGTACATGCACGGCCGCCCGAGATGATTCGTCGGTGCGAGCCCAGGTGAAGCGGCAGCCGACACCGCGGCGGCCACCCAGGCTCCTTTGTGGCACCGAGCGCGGCACGGACCCGGCGTCCGTTTGGGCGCAGCAACCAGGGGGGCATTATTCGCGCGCGCAGCTCGGTGCTTCCCACCCCCTTCCCTGACGCCGTTTTCCTGCTGCTTGAGCGGCATGCGCGCGGGGCTTTTCCGAAGGAGGCAATTTATATACGGGCCCGCTGCGTATGTCAGCGATTCTTCGCATGCCCGAGAGGGCGAGACCTCGTCCAAGTCACGCGCAGAGGAGGTCGTCGAGGGGGAAATATTGCCGCTTTCACCGGCGTACAAGAGTCCCGGCAACTGCCACTCGGTTGCGTGAATGCAGCGGGACGCAAAAACGTTGTGCTTGCCGCCGATCGACGGGGAACATTGACTCAGCTGTATTTGCTGTAGTACGTTTCGAAGCACTTCTGTACATATCAAAATTAGTTCTGATGAGCCTAAGAGAAATAGAGTGAAGCATGAGTAGCAGCAGCATTTTGGCTCAAAGGGCATTGCAGTGGCCAACTGTATTAAGTGATGCATCAACTTAGCAGGCTGTGGGGTTGAGGCAGTGTCGTTTACTGCTTCTAATATTGAGCACCAATGATACAGCAGTGGATGAATCGAGACCATTTCGCTGTCGAGGGCGCCGCCACTTCTAACAACGTATACTTGTCTTTCATCTAAATATACCGAGCACCTCTACCGAATGTAAGGTAGGGGTTTATTTCTATAACACTGCAGAAGGCGTAACAGCAGTCACCGATCAGCGAGACCAGCCAGGCACTGCAGCCGGTTGAGACGGACGATGCATTATTGCTGGCACTCTTCAGACATTTTTTTTTATGTTGTTTTTCTTATATTAACGCGATAGCATTAAAGGCCCTTTTCAGCGAAAATACGGCATCGGCGGCTGTCCGCCGACGTTGCGTTGTGAGCGAAAAATCACGAGCATGGCACTGGCAGGCGGTAGTTGGCAGCTGACATAGCCACGATCTGACTAGACGTAGGGTTGCCTGACGTTACGTGTAGCAGGAGCTGCCAAACTGTGGCCTCTCCTTTCATACATACAGGAGAGTGATATCAAAATCAACCTGACAGGACCGCATAGCAATCACGTTACCCGTAGGCCACGCAGGCACGTTCATACAGCTTAGTTACTTCATATGCAGGCTGGTAGCTTACGCTATCGCGTCCTACCCTTAAAAGCGTAGCTTAAATGTCCCCCATAATTTTGAGCCTAAACAGTTAATTTAATAACATGGAATATGCAAAACGTTTGACATTCAGTCCAGGTCCAAGTGCGGTTCGTTATGTTCTAGAGTGAGTCCAGAATCAGCCGATCCAATTTTTTTTACCAATGGGCTCCTGCAGGGTCGCTCATTTAAACAAAGACCGCGAAATGGGAAAACGAAATTACACGAAACTCCACTCATGCGTTAATGTATTGCTTCTCTCCCAGCCGCATTTTGAACGAATGAAACGTCCTCCCCGCTAACCGTAACCAAGCAAGCGGCCGCCGCTCACTTCGACGCCGTAATGGAGGTCTCCGGTAATTTCTACCACCTGGAGACCTTTAACGTGTACTCACATCACGGAGCACACGGGCGCAAGCTTGCTTTTCGCAGGCATCGAAACGCGGTCGCCGCGGCCACGATCGAACCTGGCTCGACAGTTGAATGCTCCAACCGCTGCGCCACCGTAGCGAGGCACATACCGTGATAGAATATAAGGGGCTCGGGCGGCTATACAAAGCGGCATGCCAGCCAGAATTGAATTGAAAAACGTACGGGAAAAAAATGTGGACATGAATCAGTTTCAAACGTACGGCTCCACCGTTCTTTGCGCAGAGTTCATGGTGGTGTGATAACGTTTCGCTTCCCATTTAAAATGCATGTTAAGTTGGAGGCTAGTTTGCAATTGGGATTCTAACCGACGACATATGTCCGTCCAATTGTATACATATGCCATTCATTCCACCGATGTCCACCGAGAAGTGAGACAGACGCTGCGCCTACGCTGCTCCAAAACACAAGACAATTAAACATACATAACACTTTTCTAAACTCCGTGCCAGTCTCTCAATGAAAAAAAAAAAAAAAATAATAAAAAAGACAAAAAATGCGCAAGGAAGAGAAAGATGATTGAAGGCGCTATCGCGTCTACTCTTATGGCGAAATTTAAGCGTCCTCATAGTTTTATTAAGAATGCATTTGGGAGCGCTGCTATACTATAGTGGAAGAGTGCAATCGTGTGTTTTCATATTTCGCGGGCTTTTTTTAAACGATGGGAAAAAAGACTGCGTAGGTGATTGGTATGTGTAAAAAAACTGTGTGGGTTGTTAAGCCCCCTTTTGCTACTTAATGAAAAGCACTTGAATATAAGGGGAGCATTAAAGATTTGGCATAACTATACTCGGTTAATTTACTAATTAAGACAAATAAAAACGTACTTTGAAGAATGATATACGGCGGGAAACAATATCGGTTGGTTCCATCCAGCTGCGATTCACCCCTTTTTTTTTTTATTCCTTCACTCAAGTTAAGGCCGGATTCAAGGCCGTCCGGATTGATGCAGTTTTTACTTGACACATGATGTGCAGCCTGACAGCCAGATGCTGCCACTTCCGCACTATTTCCTCACCGGACAGCTTTGAGAGGTCATCCACAATGAGATGCATCATGAGTAGCTGAGCAAGAGGAGAGTTAATGAAAGACATGCGTAAGTGCTAAGCTGGGTGTCCATTGTACACCAGGTAGCGCAGCGTATGAAAATCCGAAGTAGAGCTTGGTATTGCAACACTAAAAGGGAATCTCTCGCTGCTATCTCTCGGACAACCAGGAAACGATAAAATGTGCGAATACCCTAATAGAGCTGTCTCCGAATGTCCCAGTAACGTCGTATACGTTCGTAATCAATTTCATTGCCCTCTCGCTCCGCAATGTCCGCGTGGGTCCATTTCTACCAAGGATGCAAGGAGATGAGATAAGCAATCGTACGCAAAAGAGTCCGCGTACCTTATCGCACTGCTTCCCTTAAAAACAGCGCAGAGAGCCATGCATAAACTCCGCATAGTTTTTGTTTATACCCACCTCTCCGTGTTTACGCAATCTTACCAGCGGCATCAACTATAAGCGCCGTTGGTTTGTTTTTGTTGCGTATAAAGCCTTCTTTTAAGCTAGGAAGAAAAAAAAAATGTAAGGAAAATAACGATCGATGCTCCCTAACGCGAAATTTGAGCGCTGCTATTTAAGCGCTTTTGCGATATACTGAGACAAAGAATTTGAGTGATGCTTGTATTCATGTATGTGCAGCTAGAAAACGCTCTTTATTTTACTGCCCGCCGTTGTGGTGCAGGAGTTAGGGCGCTCGAATACTATGCCCAATGATGCGGAATTCAATCCCGGCCACTTTTTGAAGGAGGTGAAAAGCAAGGCGCCCGTGTGCGATGTCAGTGCGCTTTAAAGAAGCCCAAGGTGGTCGAAGTTTCTGGAGCCCTTCCCTACGGCGTCTCTCATAGTCTGAGTCGCTTTGGGACGTTAAACCCCATAAACCAGACCAACCTTTATTTTTTCTTCACGGGCCAAAGAGAAAAATTGCTTGCGATTCCTTCGCTGAACTGGTAACGAAACCAGCAGCGACCTATATAGCTCAACCGTCGAACGGGCGCGTAATAGAAAGTGTTGCTCAGTGGGAAAACGGAATCCATTATCGGTAAGCACTGAACGAACCAGACAGAGCCTCAATGAGAAGGTGTCACTGGCTGAACTGCAACACGTGTTCCTTCTCCAGAACAAGAGCCAGACGCCTTGGCGCAGCACTTAACTACCATCTCCTGTATGCATAGCAGTAAGTAAACAAGCTCGAGAATTGGACAACGTAGCGGATTTTAGCAGCAACAAATAAACATGAATGGCCAATGTTGTACGAAGAACAGACGGCCATAATGTAAAAATACCGGCTGCAGGAGGGACTGGCGCAGGACAGTGCTACTTCGGGATCAATGGGCAATATGTTTGCCATGATGCGGACGGCGCATTGCTGCTAATGACGGGAACAATCTTGAGCTTCCATGACTGACTGGCAAATGAACCTCCTCGCTGATGCAGCTTTTCGTCTAGCACTGTACAATAAATTAGTCAATATAAGAAAGCGTGGCAGTATCCGAAAACGGCCAGTGGTAGTTCTAACTACGCCTCCCCCCTACCCACAACACACCTTCTAAGAAACTTCCTAGCTTCTGCACTTTATTCGGTGTCCGATGTTTGCTACAACCGAACACGCTTCATCTGTTTTTGTTTTCTTGCTCGTTTTGCATAGGGCGATAAAATTTGTGGCAGCAGACCCTCATAAATTCCATGCCGAATTCTGAACTGCAGCTTGTCAGCTTACCAGTACACAACATACTCCTTACGTCGTGATAATATCGGGTAAGGGGGCAGTGTGTCGCAGGGTTGCTGTTGGTGACTAGTTTGGGGCCAAACTGGCTACTTCGAGACCCCCTCTCTGGCAATGAAAATTTCAGGCTGGCCTGCTGTCTACTTTCTGGCCTCTTTGAACGTTTATTTTGGCGCATTTACAAGCCATTTGTTTAGTAATTGCAGATACAGTAGTACGGAAGCGTAAAGGCGATCAGTTATTTGCAAGATTTGCTCATATGATTTGCTTTCGTGGTGGCCGATGCGTGCGCCGGTTGTCTCCTGCGGCGGCATGCATCTTAAAGCACTTCCTCCGTTAGAGTCGCGCATCACAAGCCAGTGAAGGCAACAAGGGAAGGCGAGGGCCAGGTGCGCGTCACCTCCCACAGTAAAATTCGAACCATGAGGAGAATGGTTGAATTGATAGCTCAAGCCTCTATTTTCTCCATCGTGGCTATCACAAGCCCTGACCACTGCTTTTTTTTTTTCTTTTCGTATGAAGAGTGATATAAAAATGCAGTACGACTGCCCAGCTGCGATGCACCTAAATGTCATAAATTTATTTATGACTCTTTTTAGAGCCTGCCCAAACGTCAACCCTGAGCGTATGCTACGCGTCGAGCAAAAAGCTGCGACTACGAGACCATGCTATACTGCAATGCATCAACAGCCTCAGTGTTTCTGCCGCTTGCCTGTTACCTGGAAACGCTGTGTAGCACCGCACTGCGAGGCGTATACGCAAACAAATGCGGTAGCTGCCCGGGACGTGCGGGCGTTGTGGCTCCGAATAGACATTGATCGGTATGCATTCCTCTCGGTGGACGAGATCGCGAACAACGCCTTCCCGTCTCTCTGTGAGATCCTTGCACTTGCTCGCATGGCGTGCGTCTGTCGGATGCAGCGTATACAGGTACATCTCGAAAGAAACGGAGAGCTGCAGAGCCATGAGACATCCATCGCTTGGGAGCTTTCCGAACCCAGGGCTTGATCTTTGCTTCGAGATTGCGGTTGCTGTGACGAGACCAGGGAAAAGATTTGGTTTCGCAATATATTTCCTTCTTTTTACACTTACCATATAAATGAGTCTATGTTATAGCTACAGCTGAAAAGCACGCCTGCGTCACGAAAACTTTTACAGGCCTAATAATAGGCAGCATGGCCGCATATCGCTATGCTAAAAGTCAAACCTTGGCTCCAAGAGAGCTGGTTCAACGTAAGATGCTCTCACCCACGCAGGCTTGACTACAACTTCATTTGCAGCGCTCAACAACGCCTGTAGTTCATTTCCTTGGATTTTCTAACATTAAGGTTGTCCATGAGTTTTTACTGGAGCCGCAATTAGACCTAAATTAAGAGATATAAGTCAGTTACGTGCACTCGAAGAGTTAAAAAATATTAATGCCGGCAAACATGAAGTTGTAGTTTCTCCACCTCTAAAAGCACGATGTCATACGCATGAATAATATGCTTGTGACGAATTTTAACCAAACGCACTTGTCTGTGATTTCTATGATTCGCTTTTGCTCCTTCTTCGCGCTGCAACACTTGAGTACACTTCACTCTCTTTTTAATTTAAGTAATTTCACAACATAACTACGGAGCAAAATGAAAACGTCATATACTTGCCTTCGTCTATACAGCGTCTCAGGGGAAAATGAAGAGGTCGCGCGGACTGTGTATACTCAGGCGCTTGTCATTTCAGATATAGATACGGCAGAACAGCTCACTGATGGCATCTTGCACACAAGGGTGAAGAGGGGTGCGACGCAGCTCGCCCGGGCTTTGCTTCAGCGTTGTGAGACTTATTCGCTCTAGCCGACTTTTACAAACGCAAGCAAATCATGGCACTGGCCATGGCACGCTCTAGCAGAGCAACAACCGTGTACATGTTTTTTCTAGAGCCCTCAAGCGATGCCTTGCGGACAAAAGCGAGCAAAAATTTAAAGCTTATGCGCGGTTTCGCAGCCGATCCCTTGCTCAAGCGCAACCTCAAACCGGTACAAGCGCCGCGGGCGCAAGCCTCGCAGCCCTAGCTGATCAGTCGTGCTATAGTTCCGCTTCATTTATTCCACAGCACGCTGTTCGAGCACTGTTAAGACAGGCGTGATTACGACTGAACGTATGTCGTGCGTCGTGGAGGACGTTTCCCACGATGCCTCATACCTGCTTCCCTGGAGAGAACTGTCAGTTTGTTTGTTTTCTCCAGCAGGGTAAGGCTCGATATCTTGTACAATCCTGTGTTTGTGGAAAGCTAATATTTTGCAGTAAAGTTCAATGACCTTAATAGTGCACGGCTGTGTGGAGAAGCTTTTACGCGCATCACGGATCCTGATTACCACTTTTTCACTCGCTAGACTCCTTCTGTTTGATCTCACTCGGTTTCGGTTAATTCACTATAGTGTAAAAGGACCGCAATTATGATGGCTCCGATTAGGGCACAGAAAGTTTTCGGTAACTTTTATTCTGGGCATGTTTGTATTACTTTAGAATTCAACGAAGCATCTTCCTTCTGAAAGCGTTAGAAGCATCGTAGTAGCCGTATACTTGCAGTGAAGCTGGCAGCTTTGCTTTCTAGAATATGTTTTTTTTTTTTACTTCCTTCATCTCTCTCCTCGGACTAAAAACTGATTATTATTGCCAGTAAGGCACTCAGAATGGTATCCAAAATGACTTACTCCGCTATTTTCTCTGCGTTCGAGGAAAGCCTATCATCCTTCACCTCATCATCGCCCCCTCCTGGCAGAAAGAACATATGTGACAGTGGGCAGTGTTTACTTAAGTATTGTTGACTCTAAACTGTTTGGTACTCTTCTAAAAGTTTTGAAGCTACTATCGTCGAGCTGATTATCAGTAGAAGGGGGTATCTGGGAAGAGAGTAAATATGCCAGCTGGGATACTCTAAAGAAAATATATAGTTACAAAAACAACAAAATATATCCTTATATGTACCGCCCTCAAAGCAGACTGCTCCAAACGTACCAAAATAGTGAGTGGTCAAAATGTCGCCAGCTAGAAAACGGTATTCGGGATAATAGAAAAAACAGCGTACGGAAGCGATACTAGGTTGCGCTGCACTGGCGCAATCGACCGCCAGGCACCGAAGCCTACCCTGATTCCTGAACCATACGCAGTCCATCAGAGCAAACACTACGCAGGTCTAAAGTCCAACACGGGGAGCCACGCGTTGCTTGCGCTTGCATTTTTGCATACTTTTTTATTACTTTTACATATCTACGCCAGCAACAACAGCAGCACTTCAGGTAAGTAAATCCGCTGTTATACCGGCAAGAAAGCACCTACAGCGAATGCTCGGGGAAGAATATTGTGCACACGCTGCGAAACACGCTCAGTAGACGGCGCGCTTTTTGCTCTCCTAAAAGCTCATCCGCATTTCGGTACAATTACCTCCAAAACCTTTCCCAGTCACGTTGCGCCGCTACCTTTCGGGCTTCTTTGCCACCCTCCGTCTTTCCCTTTCGCTGCTCGGAACGAAAACGGAACACTTTTACCGCAATTCCTACACCTTCGCAATTGCCTACCCGTTTTCCCTGCCAGACGCAACAATTGCACTTTTCGCTGCCCCTTACCCCCCCCCCCCCCCCCCTCCCTCCATTTCCCTGGTTGCTCACTATTTTCGTGCTTGGCTCTTTCCTATACCGTAGCTCAGCATGCATTTTTTTCTCTCTCTCTCTTGTTTGTTTGTTGGCTTTTCCTTCTTCCCCTTTCCTGGGGCCAAGTCGCGCACGGCTATAGCTTCCAGGGGGTCTTTCCTTTCGTGCGACTCTTAATGGAAGCGGCGGAGGTGTTCGCGCGTGCGTGTGTGTGCGGCCGGGAGCTCGCGCGTCGGCCTATACATCTAGATGTGCGTGCGTGGTACTGCAGCTCGAGCTGGCGGCGGGCAAGCAGTCGCGGCGTAAAACGCGGCGGGGCTCACTTTCGGCCAGATTGCGTCTTGCTTGGCGCCCGGCAGGCCTCCTCGCTCCCCTTCTTTTCCTTACGCTGAGGACGTACAGCAGGAGCAGCAGCAGCAGCAATGCTGCAGCGGCAGAAAGAACCGGCGGCGGCGGCAGCCGTTGCATGCGGACCTTCCTTTCGGTTCTCTTCTCTAACGGGCCCGATGCGGTGAGCGCTCCGGCCGTTTCGATTCGGACGGATCCGAATCCGGCGGCCGAAATTGAATTATACACCGGATGCGATTTGCCCTTCTCCCTCCCGTTCCCCGTCCATCCCTTCTCTCCTCCTTTTTATTAACATATACATTTTTTTTCCTACCCCCGCAGTCCAGTTGCGTTCTACTCCAGGCTTGCTCGTGAGGTTCACAGGAGGTCTTGGCGAAGGAGTGCCGCCGCTCAAGGAAGGCACGCGGCATAGAACCGCTCTGGACCTTCCTTGAAAGGACACGGGCGGCCAACGAGCTTTGAGATGTGTGGAAGAGCTTTGGATTTAATTTCTTTCGGGAACGTGGTTACTAGCCATGTATTTGTAGTGCGATGTATCGGGCGAAGGTGATGAACAAAAAAAAAAAAAAGAAGAATGAGCAATTTAAGACTAGGTAATATACTCCCTATTCCTTATTGCGGGTAATAAATTCGTAAAAGTCTTGTACTGTGCTATTTCTCTACATGCTCAACCAAACGCGCTGGGCTTTCTAGGCAAGATAGGCTGTTCGGAAGTAAAATAGATAAGGTGAGCCTATCGCTGGCCATGAGGTTGTTTTTGGCGACAGGACCAGGTATCCACGGGTAGTGTCACCAAGTGGCTTTAATGTTGCACGCTACCATACAAGATACGAAACAACAGAGTTGCATTCCCCAGGGGCCCTATTCCTTATTTGCCAACTCCTTTCTTTATCCCCTCGGTTATCTTTCGAGCTCCGGGCACCGGTGCAGGCGCCGGTGAGCAATGAGAGTTACTCCCTTCCCGTGCAGCGCTCCGCACTCCTTGGAGCCTACTTGAATTTTTGTCTGGAGACGCTGTCCAGGTTTAGCTCCTTGGGCTGGATTGCGTCCGCGGCGGTGCCTGCCTGCGTCCATCTTCTACGGACCACAGCCGCGCGGCACGCGCCTTGTCCCGCAAAGCAGACGAGCCTGCGGTATATATTACGGCATCGCGCGGCTATTTCTCGTGGCTCGAAAGAAGTTTGAAATCTAATTTGCTGCCCCTGTGTTATTGATACATCTACGGGACTAGCAGAGCACTTCCCGATATCGCTTCTTGAGCGTGGTGAATTCTCGCGCGCGCAGTTATATATGCGACTGCGCAGAGCCCGCCAGGCGTGCTACTGGTATATGGCAATCCAAGCTTGCCCTGCCGGGAAGCCCAGACACCCACCCGGAGCAATACTTACACCGGTGCCGCATATATCTTCCTTTGCGATAAATGCCGGGATTGTGCTCACAGCGGTCGTAATGACTGTGGGTTTTCATTTACGGGTGGGCTGTTGCTGGAATCACTGCACGCATCCGGAAAGCTATTCCTGTCGAGTTAAGGAAGCTGGGGATATGGAAAAGAATGGCTCGCAGAACGTGGTCAGCAGGACAAAATGAAATGCTCACATTCGGTTTCTTCTGCCTCGCCAATGACGCTGTACGCGCGCGCTCTGTGGTTCCCAATATGAAATCGCGAGAATTTTCCAGCTGTTACTCAGAGAGAGGTGGCCAGTTGGGCGTGGATAAACTTGGGAACCAGAACTTCGCTATACAGTAGAGAAGGCCTTACGCAGGCTTTGCCGAGTGTGTATTCCGTGCTGGGTTGACTTCGCGTTCCTGAAATTTCTTAACACACTTGTACTTTTTTTTTTTGCAATTGTCACTTGTGAATGCCTAAGGCGGCATGAATTAAGAATTCATCATCATCATCATCAGCCTGACTATACCCACTGCAGGGCGGAGGCCTCTCCCATATTTCTCCACTTAACCCGGTTCTGTGCTAGCTGCATCCACTTGACCCCTGCGAACTTCTTAACCTCATCCGCCCACCTAACTTTCTGCCGCCCCCTGCGCTACGCTTTCTTTTCCTTGGAATCCAGTTTGTTACCCTAAGCGATCATCGGTTATCCTCTCTTCGCACTACATGTCCTGCCCATGCCTATTTCTTCTTCCTAATTTCCACTAGAATGTCGGTAATTTGAGTTATTTCTCTGACCCACTCTGCACGCTTCCTATCTCTTAATGCTACTATTTTTCGCTCCATAGCCCTCTGGGTTGTCCTCAACTTAAGTAGAACTCTCTTGGTCAGCCTCCACGTTTCAGCCCCATAGGTGAGTACAGGTAAGATGCAACTGTTGTATACTTTCCTCTTGAGCGACACCGGTAAGCTGCTAGTCATAATCTGCGAGTGCTTGCCAAATGCCCTCCATCCTAATCTTATTCTTCTTGTTATTTTCTTTTCATGGTCCCGATCTGCGGTTACTACCTCTTCTAAGTAGACATATTCGCCTACTACTTCCAGTACTTCGCTACCTAATGTAAACTGCTGTTCCTTCCCGAGGCTGTTGAACATTACCTTAGTCTTCTGCATATTGATTTTCAAACCTACCTCTCTACTTTTCCTGTCTGGGTCATCAATCATTATTTGCAGTTCATCCCCCGAGTTGCTTAGCAAGGCAATGTCATCAGCAAATCGCAGATTACCGAGGTATTTCTACATCTACCCTTATCCCTAACTGCTCCCGTTCCAAGTCTCTGAATACTTCCTCTAAGCAAGCTGTGAATAGTACTGGGGAGATTGGTGTCTCCTTGCCTAACACCGTTCTTTATGGGAATTTTGTTGCTTTCTTTATGCAGTAACTATGGTTGCTGCGCAGCCACTATAAATATCTTCCAGCACTTTCACGTACGGCTCGTCCACCCCCTGATTTCGCAATGCCTGCATCACCGCCGAGGTTTCAACTGAGTCAAATGCTTTTTCGTAATCAATGGATGCTATGTATAAGGGCTGGTTATATTCCGAGCATTTTGTATCACCTTGATTGATGGTATGGATATGATCGATAGTAGAGCACCGTTTCCGAAAACCTGCTTGATCCTTTGCTTGATTGCAATCTAAGGTTGTCCTGATTCTATTAGCGATTACCTTTGTAAATACCTTATACGTAACAGACAGTAAGCTGACTGGTCTGTAATTTTTAAGGTCCTTAGAGTCCCCTTTTCTATGAATGAGGATAATGTTTGCAGTCTTCCATGGTTCCGGTACAGCCGATGACACCAGGCACTACGTATACAGGGTGGCCAGTTTTTTTTTAGCACGATATCCCCCCCCCCCCCCCGTCCTTCAGCAAATCTGTAGTTATCTTATCATCTCCAGCTGATTTCCCCCCCCCCCCCCCTTCCATAGTTTCTAATGCTTTCTTGACCTCGTCCTTCGTCACTGGTGGAACGTCTGACTGATTTTCCCTACCGCCAATCTCGTTACGGTCCTGACTACTTTGGCTACTGTAGAGATCTGTGTAGAACTCATCGGCTACTTTGACTATCTTGTCCATATTCGTGATGACGTTGCCCGCCTTGTCCCTTATCGCATACATCTGATTTTTACCTATGCCCAATTTCTTTTTCACCGCCTTAAGGCTTCCCCCGTTCTTTACAGCATGCTCAATTTTCTCCATGTTATATGTCCTTATAACGACCACCTTGCGCTTATTGATTATAGCTTTGATATCTCGGCCAATTCGATCTGGTCTGTTGGATTGAAAGCTTTCATACTCTGACGTTTCTTAATCAAATCTTTCGTCTCCTTAGACAACTTACCGGTATCCTCTCGAACTATCCTACCGCCTACTTCTATCGCACAATAAGTAATGCTATCTCTGAGATTATTGTTCATTGCTTCTTGGGTAATGTCGCCATCCTCGGTTAGAGCTGAATATCTATTCTGTAGCGAGATCTTGAACTCTTCTGCCCTCCCCCTCACCGCTAATTCGTTGATGGGTTTCTTTCTTACTAATCTGTTGCGTTCCTTCTTCAGATTTAGGCTAATTCGGGACCTCACCACCCTGTGGTCACTGCATCGCACTTTCCCGATTACCTCTACATCTTGCATAATGGCGGGGGTTGAACACATTATGAAGTCAATTTCATCTTTAGTCTCCCCGTTAGGACTTTTCCATGTCCATTTCCGGTTCTTCCGTTTGCTGAAGAAGGTATTCATGATTCTTAAGTTATTGCGCTCTATAAAACCCCGGCCCTCAGTCACCAGCGGCTGCGGAACAACTGACCACGGTGGCGGTCAGACCTGTGACGCAGCAGGGGGTGCTAAGAACTTGTGGCTCCGCTGGACAGGCCGCCATTGGAAACTGACCCTGGCAACGTTTAACGCTAGAACTTTAGCTAGTGAAGCTAGTTTAGCAGTGCTGTTAGAGGAACTAGAGGGCATGAAATGGGATGTCATAGGGCTAATTGAGGTTAGAAGACTGAATGAGGCATATACTGTACTGAAGGATGGGCATGTACTGTGTTATCGAGGTTTACCAGAGAGGCGCCAAGTAGGAGTAGGTTTCCTTATCAATACGTATATAACCGGTAATACAGATGAATTCTATAGTATTAATGAGAGAGTGGCAGGCATCGTAATTAGGCTTAAGAAGCGTTATAAACTGAAGATTGTACAGGCCTATGCACCTACATGTAGTTATGATGACCAGGCAGTTGAAAGCTTCTACGAAGATGTAGAATCGGCAATGCGAAAAGTAAAGACGCAGTGTACTGTACTAATGGGCGACTTCAATGCCAAGGTAGAGAAGAAGCAGGCAGGAGACCAGGCAGTAGGTGACTATGGCAGTGGCTCTAGGAATAGCAGGGGGGAGTTACTAGTTGAGTTTGCAGAGCGCAACAACTTAAGAATCAAGAATTACTGTCGTTTTGAAGCTTCCTCTCATCTAAGCCGCCAAGCAATCCCCCCTCCCCCCCTTTCTGCCATGCCGACAACGTTCGTAGCAAATGAAGGGGGTATTCACCTCAGTTAGCGTGGCAGTTAGCTCACAACCCTTTCCACTGTATATCAGTCGTCCCATGCAGGTATATGCAAAGGAGGTTATAAAACATAGACGGCATGTATAGCCTATTCTAGTCAAATAAAAGATGTTGAGAATCGAGTGGCCTTGAAAAAGGATAATAAGCTAGTTTGTTTTTTTAATTATTGGTTTCAGCAACGAAGTGTCAATACAGAAGTTGTAGGACGCCTTGAAAAAAAAAGATAACTGAAATGTTTGCATCTAGCAGCAGTTTATATAATCCAGTTGTTTTTTACATGCCTTGAGGTATAACCTGCACGACAAAAGCGCTTCCATCTGACAGCTCTGCTACTTCGCGTCTCAAAGACGCGTCTCGAAAAACACAATCCACTTTTCTGTGGAGAGTTTTCCCTCATGGGACTTTGCCTGTTAACTGAGTGAGGGATAGGAGCCGGAAACTGGTCGCATGATGGCTTTCTTTAGGGGCAATGGCAACTAGGTGCAAATGTCACAGTTAGCTTAGCTATTCTTTAAGACGTCTATAACTTTGTAAGTCACACTCTGTTCCTCAAGGCAATACCTATAAAAAGTTATCTAATTAGTTTTTGTAATTAATTATCTTGGGGAATAACCTAATACTCCAATCTAGACGAGGCAACTATCAGTGGTCCTCAGTCGATTTAATTGTATAGAACACGGTTGTTGATGTTTTATAATATTGGTCAATCTGTGTGGGTACTTGGTATAAGTGTAAGCAATTCGATTGTGAGACCTTCGTATATCAAACCGTCGTACAGCTTTTCTCATTAAGCGGGTCGGTTCACGCGCCTTCTGGGGCGATTTGGGCAAGACTGCCTTGCTGTCCCTGGGTCTAAGTTTTTTACTTGGGCGAGAGGACGTGTTTTCTCGAGAAAACAATTAACTCACGATGGCATCAATTAAATAGCGTTGATGGCTAATAATAACGCCCATGTTTCTGTGTGCGTATCAGGATTTTTAAAATGCCGCGGCTTTCTCAGTGAGGAAAAAAAAAGCAATTTGCAGTCAAGGCAGACTGTCAGGAGTACCTGGCAGTCTCGCCTACTTTCACTTCGTTCCATATTTGCTACTTTTCATTTGATCTCCGAAAAAGTAACATGTTCGTAGAACAAGGTCTGGCACACGAAATCCGATTTGCAATTCCATATGACACCCTCGCAGCGAACTTACTAAAATAAGTTTTGTGCGTCTGGCATAATGCACTTGGCAGACTGCTCACGTTTATTGACAAGGTGCGCTGCACGACCTGTGTGCATGTTGACTACGAAGACTGTGAGGACGTCATTGTGCACCAGGCACTGTATACGCTCAGTCAGTGCCTGATAACGAAGCTTTTAGCGAGCAAGCAACGACGGTAACGTATGGCGCCCTGCACAAACTAACGCCTTAAGGCCCCTTCACACTTGCGACAAGCAGCGGTCGCGCGACAGTTTTGGTCGAAAAGCGACAGTCGCAAATGGTCGCATCGGTCGAAAAGCGACTTCAGCGGGCCGATCGGGCACTGCTAGAATTTTCAGTCGCGCGACTACTAGTCGCAAACCATTTCACCAATCAGCGAGGTCCCAGAGTACTTGATCGAGCGCCTTCTCAATGCAATTAAAGAATACCCCTACCCTTTCAACAAGCGGCACCCAATTCAAAGGCAGGGGAAGGATACGGCCTGGGAGGAGATTGGAAAGATGTTCGGACTATCCGGTAAGTACCATGGACCTTTGAGAAATGGGGTTTTCACGCAGGCGAAACATTTTATATTGACAGTCTATTCGTCGTCGGCGTTCTCCTGGGAACGCGAGGGCGCGGCATGCGCACGGACTCGGCTGAAAAAGCTGAAATGTCTGGCAAGCGGCCGCTACCGACGTTCGCTGTCATCGCTCCCAACTGTGCCTGACGAGCGAGAAGGCGAAAGTCGCAAGTGTGAACATCGGTAGTGGCGAGCTCCTCTCCTGTGGTCGCGCGACTACCATTCGCGCGACCACAGGACATCTAGTCGCAAGTGTGAATAGAGCTTTAGAGTCGGGATACGTTTTGGGGCACATCAGTTTGCGTCTGCATCAGTTCGAACCAACGACTACCTCTTTTTTTTTTTTTTTTTCCAGTTTTAAACAGGATATTTTTTATTCCTTCTAGTAATGACGGTAGAAGGATGTTCGTTGACGACAACGTTTCCTAACCTAAATTTAATTCTCCCTTATTCTAGTTTCTTTATTCCACAATGGACGAGGAGGGGCGACGGAAATAAATGTGAACTATACGCGGCGCCTGTGTGCTCTGCTGTTCGTAATTTTTTTCATCGCGCTTGTGCCAGAGCGGTAAAGAACAGATGCCAGAACTGTTCACGATTGTATCAAGAACGACTTCTTAATTTTGCTGCCACCTGCAGGCGCGAGCGCGATAGAAATTGGAAGGCACCGTGGCGTTCGGTTTTCTTTTTATCGCGATAGAGGTGACAGTACTTATCAAAAAGAAAGTTTTCATGTTTGGTGCACCACAACCTTGGTCGCTTCTGCGCTGTAAAACTCTAACTAACTAACTAACTAACTAACTAACTAACTAACTAACTAACTAACTAACTAACTAACTAACTAACTAACTAACTAACTAACTAACTAACTAACTAACTAACTAACTAACTAACTAACTAACTAGCAAACTTAACTAACCAACTACCTAACCAACTAAGTAACTAACTAACCAAAAACAAAGAAAAGAATCTGGGTACGTTTTAAGGGAATGCGCTTTTAATCAAATGTTCGACCTACTGGTGGTTTCTGCAACCACGCTGTCTTAAGCTACATTACATGAATGCGACGGAGGTCGGCTCGAATTTTTCGGAGAAAAAGCAAAACTATCAATGAGGAAAGTATTGGGTGAATCCCGTCATTTCTCTTCAAAAGCCATTCTTTCTCTGAAAAATTGAGTGAAGCCGTATTCTGTTGCGTTCGCGAATATACGGCTTTATGCTGACCAGGCATTTTAGAGCTATAGATGTTGATTACAGCATTGGCAACAGCCTCCGAAAGAAATTTATCTTGAAGCGCAGACATGGCGTGACAGCAGGCATAAATACAAAAGAACAACACAACAACCGCATAGCGTTTGCAGGTAAACAGTCCCAGGGACGTCTTGTCCTACATTCTGTGCAGAATTAGAGCAAGGACGTCAGACCGCCCTTTCAGCGCCTTTAGGCCTACATGTCATTTCGTTGTTATAGCACTACTTTTGCTTAGGCAAAGTCACTTTGAACACAAGAAAAGGCATAACTTCAAGTGTATGCACTCTGCCAGAATTTACTCTAGCCATTCCACCAAAAAAGAAGAAGAGAGGAGCGCAGGCGCAGGGCGGCAAGGAGCAACGAGACAGAGGACCCGCTGAAATTTCCGAGATTCGAAAGTTGGCCATATATAAACTTTGAAGTTTGCACCGATTATCGTGCAGCGCAATTGAGATAGCGCATTCGCAGCCCGTAGAGAGAGACGTGCAATCGAGCCCGACCGCAGTTTTCTCTGGGGACGAGGAGAGACGCGACAGCTGCGAAGTGACGCCTCTTTGTGGCACCTTTTCGCACTCTGCGAGTGGCGGACCGCAGGCCGCGAATGATCGCGTGCGCCTACTCGAGAGCTCTCCGGAGGGTGGCCAGCTTTGACAGCTAAGTGCCTCTTTCCACGGCCGCCCTGCGTACACTGCAACCGTCCGCCATTTTTGCCTCGGGTGTTCGTCCTCCCTTCCTCTGCTCTCTTTCGTCCCCCTCTCTCGCACGCACTCCGTCGTTGCTGGCTATTGTGAATGTAAATGTCTGCCAGTTATAGAGACAGGGAATTCCATATAATACGTACGCACCTCGAGAGCACGCGCTTGTCTCGACTCTATGGCTCCGTGGGATCCTGTTGTTAAATCTATGAAGGGCATCATCCAGATAGCTTGAGCTCGGATGTTTGGTCGCTAAATTCTATGAATGTAACGGCGATGTGGTTATCTTGTATTTTCCCCCTGAGCAACTAACGAGACAATTCGAACGGATATTAGCGGACCGAGAGCGAATGCTTGCCTCTTGCATAATACGGAATAGATGAAATATGGAGCAAGACAAATATTATGTTAACATGAAGGAAACCTGTCGGTAAAGACGACTCAGCCCATGATCTTTTGCCGCACGTAATGATCGTATGCGTTTTCTACTCTGCCATCAGGAGTTGATAGCTTCTCCTCTCAGTTGTGGCCCGATACGTCAAAAACGCACGCATCAACCACTGATCTCGATACCGATTGGTCGAGATTGCCTAAAATATTAGCTTTCTTCGCGCATTCTTGAAGCGACAGCGGTAAGGCCTTGCTGGGAACGCTGTCGAAAAAGGACCTTAAAGCAAGGCTTCATGGTTCCTGCACACCCTCTGCATCACCAGTTGTCACCGCATTAAACACTCTTTGATACTAAACAAGAATTCAGCAACGCGGCTTGCTCAGAGAACGTTGTTTTTAAAAGCGAAATGTTCAATTTATGTTCCAGAAGGCCGCCTAGTTCACAAGAACGTCGCACTACCCCTTTTGGGCACTTCCCCCTCCTTCCCCAGCAGACGCGCCAAACCCCAAGGCTGGACAAAACAGCAGCCCACTCTCGGTGTGGGCTAGACACTTCGTCAGTTGGAGTGGCTTTTGTCGGTGCGCAGGGAAGCAGTGCTCCCGTGAGGATTCCAGTGCGAACCCACCTCCAGGACGGGGAAAAATAATAAGCAAGAGAGCCTACGGAGTCATGGCCACCGTGCGCGGCCAGCTGAGCGTGAGTGCGCACCAAAGAGGACGCGTGCGCGCGGGGCGTGTGCTCCTCTCGGAACACAACTGCGCATCGCGCACGCCAGGCGCCCCAAATCCCCGGGCGCCAAGCGACACGGCGAGCACCGCTCGCCAGGCGGCCGGCAGCGCCTCGCTCCGTCGTCACTGCCGCTCGTCATTTAAATACTACGTTCGTTAATTTTCAGCTGCATCGCTCGCATTTGTACGCACGATGACGAGTGACGCCCTCCACTCGGATTCGAGAGACTGCCGAGCAGAGCGCGCGCTCGTGCGAGGTTGAAATTAATGAGGCTCTCTGTATGCGCCGCCGCGTGCGGCCGACCGGTGCGACTCGCTTATTCGAATGACGCCCTGCTCTTGTCTCGCCCTCCGCCGCGCTTCGGTGTGACTTTCTTTTATCCTGCCTGTCGCTCTCTCTCTTTCTCTCTCCATCTCTCTCGTAGCCTCTCTCCAGCTCTACACTTTTATCATGGGCCCGTCGTTAGTTTGTCACTTTGTAATCGAAACGGAACAAAGCGAAAAACGAAAAGGCGAAGAAAGGGTTGCTTGAAGCGCGCGACGTGACTCATGAGTCCGCGTCAGGTCTGGAGCGTGTCGCTCCAGCGTCTCGTGCCCCGAGGCGCGGTTTCCGGGAGCGGTGCGCATGGGCGGGTAAACACGCGTGTAAGCAGATACCACGCGCTTTGTTCTTCGCACTTCCCCGAGTCGCTCTCGCCGGAAGTGTTCTTTCCCTTGTCGTCACGCCCCGTGTTTTGCGGCTCTTCGCCTCCCGACTGGAACCTCAAAGTTCTGTCGTCACGCGCCTATCTACGCGATTCCCCTTCGAGCCTTTCTTTCCTATATATTGCCTTTTTCCAGCCGATGTTGCCGCCGAGGGTGTCTGAACCCTATCTTTCCACGTTATCGATGCTGTAATGCGAGCCCCTGTGGAATTTATATTTCACCCTTTTCATCCCGCAGGTATTCAGGAAGTTGGGACAAGATTAGCCAGGACGCTCCTATACTATAGTATAGGACGCACCTATACTATAGCATAGCACGTTGCAACTTTCTCACGGAAACAAAAAGAAAGAAAACCTGCGGAACCCTCGCAAAGCTCGTCGCACCTGAGATTGGCTCGCGGGTCGCCGGCCAAATCCGTGCCTAGCTTACAAGCCTACAGCTCTGCAAATCCAGCTCCTTCGTTTTAGAAACAGCAAAATGAAGATTTTTTTTTTTTTTTTTTTGCGTATTAACACAGCCACCGCCAATTTCGTTTGGACTTTTGCATCGTCGATGGAACAGCCGGGAACAAGACGCAGGAGGTGCAGAAAAGATAAAAAAAAAAAAAAAGATATCACCGAGACTGCATGTCGGTTGGTGCTCAGCAGGTCCGTTCCAGAATTCTAACCGGTATATACGGAGCCGCGGGGCCATGACTTAGTACCCTGCTAACTGCCTATGGCGCCAAACTTCACTTGTTCGTACCTTTGGTCTTTGAAACTGTGTGAAGTCTTGCATCCATATTACGAGACACAAGATCCTGACGAGTATAGTGCTGGCTAAGGACACCAGCTTTAATAAATACGGGCATTTTTATGTACTCATGTCGGCCTCTCTTGTGTATTTTAGCACATATTGCATTGTTTCTCCTTGCATGGCAAGCTCCCGTAACATTTCATACTTTTCAACTTCCGGGATGCCTTCTCCGTGCTTAAAAAGTCACCCTGATCTTCTTCTCGTCTTTTCGAGAAGTCCATGGCGTAGAGAACACTAATTCAGGTGGCTACTTCTATACTGCGACACGTCGACGTTCATAGAGCCCACACGCAAAGAAAAAGAAAAAAATGTTCGTAATAAAGAAGTAATTCCTCATTAACATCCGCACAAGCGCAGCCAGATGTTCGCAGTAGTTTATTTACAAAACTTAATTTGACTATTGTAACCAATGTCCCGTAGACAAAGAATGGCATTCATAAATATAGCACTGCGCTGGACATTGTTGATGTTTCCGTAAATAAACAGTCAGCGTACTTTGTTCCGCAGCTAGTGTGTAAAACTACGGTCGCTAATTGCATTAATTAAGCAATAGAAAATATAACTATATTTCCTATGTTTTACTCAACTGGCGGGATGTTCCTCAGAAATTCTCCAGTAGTCATTGAAAAGCACTTGACAGAAGTCTCATTTAAATATAGGTATAGCCTGGGCTTTTTTCAGCCAAGAAAGAGAGCTCTGGAAGATTAAAAAAAAAAAAAAGAATAGGAGAATGCTTAACCTTCTCCTCAGTCAAGGGTAGACGCGATAGCGGGCGCACTCAGTGCCACACTTCTAATGTTCGCACTCGGCATCCCGTTCTCGCTTCTATACCGTCTAGCCGCCTCATACCGAGCGTTCTTCTCTGCCTCAGGAAGACCCCAACACCATCATGAGAAGACACATCATCAAACGAGGCCCCCACACTGTTACACGCATCTGACACAATGCCAGAAGACGTCGCACTAGTTCCAGCCACAGGTTCCATCACACGTGTTCATACTCAGCGACACACGCACGAGATTATTCGTGTGTACCGCGCTGATTTCATTTACTAATCACCAACCACTGCTCACTAATCAATTAGTTAGCCGATTACACCATCAGCCACCCCAAAATCAGTCAACCAACATTACATATATCACACACACACACACACTCCCTAGAGTGCGTCGATCATTTTCTCGGCTGTTTTGGACTGTCCTTGAAGGAGCCGCGCAGTTTTCTCTAGAACGCGGAGGTACCAACTGTCTTGGTAAATACGCCATCAGGTCAGTTCCGGTAGCCACCGCATGCAGGCGCCAGCCAAATATTTTCGCCGGCAAGGTTCTGATCTTGAAAGCGCCCTCTCAAACTCGGGTGCTGCGACAACTTTTCGGCGCAACAAGCCCCAGGGCACATCGCGTAAAATAATCATGCTCCAGTTCCGTCATTGGTAGATGCAGGCAACTAGTTTTGCGCTAATAGAGCAAGCGCATATCAGAACGGCATACAGAGTTGAAGGAGTTTTTATAAATTTCGCTGTTCGTACCAATGAAAATTTGCACAAATTTAGACTTTCGAAGAGTGCGAAGGAACTGTTATATCGGAAGATTCTGGAAGGAAAGTGTCCAAACCATAAAATTCAGAATTGCGGTTTGGTACAATGAAAACTATATAAAAGTGCTACAAACAGTGCCGCAGATCATACGTATCATACAGAAGAAAACGGCTTTAAAGTCACTGCACCTTTAACACCTACCATGTTAACGTTCAGTAAGCATACAGTATGCCCTTAAAACTGAAAGCTCAAGCAAAACTGGCAAACTTGGAAATGTAACTAGGTCTAAAAACAAGAGAAACCAACGGGATGCCGCTGTGAGTCGCGTGACTAGAGACTTATTAGCGAACATCTTAAATGTTCACTTCAGACAAAAGAGAAAGAAAAGAAAAGAAAGTGCTATTTCAGGAGTTGCAGCCCGTGTTGAAAACCTGTACACTGAAATAATTAAAGATGCTATTTACGTATATTTTTTACTGCCTTGATAGGAAAGCTCGCCTACGTGTTATCCATTGTCTGCCCCTTTGTTGTTTATTTATTTATTTTTTTTTTTTTTGGGGGGGGGGGGCACCGCAAACGCGAAGGGGCGCAGGAGAAATCCATCCAACAATGAACGGATTTTGTTCTCATGGGACGGGGCCCCGCTATCACGTGGAAGGTGTTTTGCTCTGCGGACTCTGAGGCCTTTAAAAACTTCAACATCAAGTATATCCTATTTTAAATACCTAAGTCAGCCGTTTTTCAATGCCATCTACGTCTTCCAAATTAGCACTGTTTTCCAAAACTAAATATTTCCTAATTACTGCCAACTTCTGAGATAAATTTGAAGGACGTTAAAAACGCGGCATACAAGTCAACGCGTATTTCAACAGCCCTCAGTCGGTTTCAGGTACTTTGCTTCACTTAGATAGGACGCCAGATATATACGTGATGCATTATCTGTATAAGTAACTTCACACACCGTAACGCCGGAAAGTTCCTCAGTGAAATTTCATTCTGCTCACACTGCCTCAAAGGCCACACGCCACACGCTTAAAAGCAGACTATGCTTAAGCTAATGTATACTGGTAAATATGGTATACCGCAAGTAGGTCAGATTAGGCCAATCATCACCTCATTTGTCCCGAGGCGTGTTTGCCTAGGCTCTCTCTTTTCGTGATAAGGAACTTCGACGCTTCAATGCTTCACGAAGAGGAATTAATTTGGCTCACTAACCAGCGAAGCCACTTCTCTAAATCTCCAAACTTTGCCGAGCGGAAATTAGGCGTAGATGATCGTTTCTCTTTCATATATTCTTCCAGCTAAAACGGGAAGCATACACAAATGATGGGCGGCGGACACCGCAGCAGCGAGAATGGCGGAGCTGCGGGTTTGCTAAACGCGACCCGCAACGACTGAGCCCATTGGACTCCCATCAGCCGCAGCTATGGTTATACAACTGCGGCCGCGTGAAACGCTGTCCGGCGTCTGCCTGTGCGAGGAGAGATACGATGAGGCGGTAATAGAGGCGACCCATATCAACACTGCGACCAGGATCATCCAGTGACTCTCGCTTCTTTAAGAGATAAGCCGCAGAAATAATTAGACTCTTTGTCGGAGGCGCCAGCGCTGGGCTACCGTGCGTTGTGGAAAATTTCCGCCAAGCTCGCGCTCACTGTCTTAGGGAAAGCATTCGGCTCATAGGAACTCAAGCGAGCTGCTTACTCTGCTAAGCCGCAAGCCGCGCCGCGTTGTCCGCCTGCTTGAGAGCAGAGCGAGAGACTGAACGGGTTTCCACGAAAGCTCGCTCACATGCATGGCCGTGCGACACAGTTCTATCGCGGCTTTTGGAGGACAAAATGAGTAACCCAGTCCAGTATTCTATCGCTGCTTTCTGGAGGACGCAGGGAGTAAGTAACCCAGTCCTACTGCTCAGACCCCCCCCTCCCCCCCCCCCCCCCTTCTCCCCGCTTAACATACCACCAAAGCCTGGGCACCTTTCACAGTTGCTAGTGGGCTATACGAGAAAGGAAGCTGCTACAAAAATGGCGTTTTCTTGCTCAAACGCAAAAGGCTTACGCGAGTGCACACAGCGCTAGAATTCACGCGAATACACAAAAGACCATAGATCCTCGCGCTGATGAGGGCCCTGAATCGTTTGATTTCGGCGAAAAGCCAAAGAAAAACAAGAAATGCTTTACTTTACCTCTTTATTTGTTCTATAATTCCCCATTTTATTTGGCACTTTGCCCATTTTTTTTTTCTTTAGAATTGATCTTCTAACAGTAAGATACATCAGCGTGTGCGTGAGAGGTAGTATTTTCCTTTGAGAATTCACTCTATATTCTACGGACTACAGAGTTCCTCATATGTATGACGTTTATAATCCTATCTCACGTTACTCAACATGCCATCATTTATCTCAAATCAGAGTCAAGAGAGAGGGTTGCTCTTGTCTGAGCTTCCGCATAAAAAAAAAAAAAAAAAAGAAAGAATAAGAAAATGCGCTCGGATACAATTCAACAATGAAGCGACAAAGGCCCCTCAATAGAGGCTCTCCAGTCAGTGAGGTCAATCGATTCAAAACGAAATGGCGGTTAATCCGTAGTCAAGTCCCCACCCACCTGCTAGCTCCTTCCACTGTCACGATAGCTGGCGATGAGATTAAGCGCGTCCTCGGTCGACGTCCTGTTGGCTAGATGGCTTCCTGTAATGGCATTTACCTCTGCGTTCTTGAATTGTAACCGACTACAGGAACAAGCTCGCGTTCTTCAATGTATCGCATGACGTAACCAAGTTTTTTTTTCTCTCTCTTTTTTGCAGGATACCTTGCCGCTGTTCCCAGTTTTTTGCGCATCCAGTAAGTTGGAGACGGTGTGACCACTTGCAGTCGCAAACGGGTGCACATTGAGCTGCCACATTCTGAGGTACAATATCTCAGAGAAACTGTGGATGATTAGTAGTATTCGCGGAAAATTTTAGTTTTGACACTCGTCGTCTCTTAGGAATATTGCAGCAACCATCAATATTGAAAGCCCGCTAATGGGGACTCGTTGGTTATGTTTGTGGGGTTTAATAAAGTTCCAAAGCGACACAGGTTATGAGGGAGGGATGCCGTAGCGAGAGCTCCAGAAGTTTTGTCTCCTGAGGCTCTTAAACGTATGCTGACATCGCACAGTATACACGGTCGCCTTGCTTTAAGCCTCCATTGAAAAGTTGCCGCCGTGGGCTCAGTCGAACCCGCGTTTCTTGATTCAACAGTCAATCACCTTAACTACTGAGCTACCGCGGTTGGCGCCTAGCTATTGAGGTTTATTAAATAATAAATGTTGTAATAGTGTAAACTGGACTGACAGATTACACTTTGGGAACTCAGATTTTTTCTTCCCCGTTAAAAATGACGATACTCGTGGCTGTAAACGTGTCGCAGATGGACTCTCAATTTCACTCCCCGCTGGCTGCCTCCCATGCGTCGTCGTTACGGCACAGCTTTCCCTGTGCTTTCGCATTTGGGGAGCGAAAAGGAGTCAACGTGCGCCAAGAGTGCGAAACAACGAACAAGAAATCACCCTCATCGGCACTGCAGCGCTGTTTTTCACCAAGAAGTCCTAAACAAAGGGGAACCTGTTTCTGTGAACGACGAGGGAACTAACTAGAGAAACTGGTTTAAATTTCGGCGATATGAAGGAAATTTCGAGTTCGGTGGGTCGTTTTTAGGCGAAAAAGAAGAAATCAGTGTGGTCCTCCAATCAAATCTCTTGAGCGAAGAATCTGACCTCGACATGTAATAGTGCTTTGCATATTATGTGATCGAGTCACCGAGGCATGTTCGCGGGAAGCACCATCACTCAACTGCGCCCAAATTTTGAGTGCACACCGGAACTGGTAAATGTAGAAGTTGACTGGTTCCATTCTGTTCTTCTTTTTCGTTTTCAATGGTTTATAGAGGTCACCTTTCCACCATTAAAAGCCTTTCTGAGGGTGACGTACTTGAAGAAAACGGCAAATTAACAGCGTTCAAGTGTTGAGAGGTTGCAAAAAACCCTGCAGCCGCCGTCCAGACAAGCCCCAAGTTCAGATTGCGACTGCTCTTGACAGCTTGTGCTTCGCTGCGTCCGACGGTGTCACGAAGGCACAGTGGGCACGATACGAAACTTGTGACGCTCACAAATATAAACCTTTGCGTCAGTATCCTCATATACCAGCTTTACTCTTCGCCATGTTTAGTAACACATGGCCGATGTTTCCTTTCTTAAATAGAACTGCATGATAAAGCGATGAATCAGGCGTGAATATGAACTATAATTTTTCTGAAACTGCAATTTCAATTAGAGCAGCTGCCGTGACTCATGCGTGGAGTCAATTTCCTGGCGTATCAAACCACCTCTCTTTTTAATAACTGCATATTTGCAGTCTGGGGTACCAACCTATTAACTAAGTGGTTTTCCTTACTGCTTGTTTCATACCAAAATCCAGGCGCGCGGAGTACGCTGCAGGTTTATATACGCTCTAGCTTCAATAACACTTGGAGCTGTATGCGTCATCGTAGCAAATCTACGAAGAAAAAGAAAGCCAACCTTCAATGGCACACACAAAAAAAAGCATATCGGATACTTTTTCGGTGTCATTCAATGCGAAATAATATTGCAATCGTGGAGATAATTAACTAGAAAGGAAATAAGAACAACCACAAACGGGTTGTTTTTTTCTCTGGTTCTTAATAATTTATCTCCCTCCCTCCCTCCCTCTCCCTCCCCCTCTCTCTCTCTCTCTCTCTCTCTCTCTCTCTCTCTCTCTCACACACACACACAAACACTAAAATCATATATGCTTTCCTTAGAGTCAGTGACTGTCGGTTCCCTTCTGCAGCATCTCATAACCGGCCTCTCAGTTCTCTGTATTTGCTTGCAGACTAGCCTGGCGAGAGCCTCGGTTCTGGCCTCCCTGGATGCCATAAGCGGAGAAGAGGGTCATTGTACAGCTCCTCAGTTCTTCGTTAGATTACGTTTCACAACTACGTCACGCTACATCCTATGGTATGGTGGAAGGTGGCGCTGGCGAATATTCTCAAGAATAGGTTACACTCAGCATATATACCTGAAAAGAGTGAACAGGCGTCAGTTTAGCTGAATCTGATTGCATATACATCTGTTGAACACACTTTAATACACTATTGCATTGAAATGGGAGGTAAGGCTGCAAGTACATCGGTACAGGAAATAATGTCTCAATAAGAACTTATGTCATCACCCGCAAAGACTTCCTTTTTTTTTTAAATTCACGCGTCAATCTTACCTGTCAAAACGTGGCTTTGTGCGAAAGGGGCTTTTGTTCCATGGTCAGTAGACTATCGCCAGTCAGCTGCCAGAAACTATAGATCATTGCTTTGTGTATTGCCGTAATGCAGTGTTTTTGGGACTCTCCAAAAGGTCATTGATATTACGCCTTATACTATAACAATTTTCAGTGCAATTAAAGCTTCTGAGGTGCCATGTGATCTTTCTGTGCTCGTGGGACTGTTCAGCCGGTGAAAGAGCTGCATGACAGATCGCCACGCAGAGCCACCACGTTCATCGAAGTCTTTGTTCAGAGAACAGTGTCATATGGTGCGGGAGGTATATTCTGCGCAGGATCGACCTCCTGCCTGCTGGTTACCTTTGTTATATGGATGCACATGTCTCCAGGAATTCTGATGTGTGGGAAAAGTGAGAGCTCTATGCTGCTGTAACTGTGTATTGACAGGTTGCGGGATGCGACCTGGTTAAATCGGGCTTGAAGTAATTCCATGCAACAAAGAAAAAAAAGTCGCATTAGCTGAGTTTTTAGAGCACCGGGAGCCAAATTCGGAGGTCGTGGGATTAAATCCCATGCACCGGCCGCATATGGTTATTTGTTTGTTCTACTTTCTACTCAATTATCCCGATAACTGCGTTACTATTTCCTGAATGAAAAAAAAAAAAAAATCCTATGCTTTCTTTGGTGTCAGTAGCTGTTAGCTCCTTTCTAAAGTATTTCACAATGAGCCCCTCATTTCCTGTTTTGTTTGCTGGTCTGCAGAATTAGCGGCATATTATTAACAAAATACTGATTCATGGCACGTCAGTTGACCTGAAGTCTCCACTTCAGCTGCCTCTTTGCGTAAACTAGCGAAAATGATGTCCCATAGGCTCAAGTCAAGCGGACAGCTGCTTTGCAGTTAATTTCTCATTCATAATAATCCATTAGGAATAGTGGAGACGAATGCGTGCCCAGGTATATGCTGCATTGCATTTTCTACGCTCTACTGTTCACTGGTCTCTTTGACAGCATTGCAGAGCGTTTCGGGAATGTCGAGATGACAGATAGTGAGCGTGTTTCGTTCACTGATAACGTGGTCAAGCACTCATACCTTTGAAGTCTGCATGAGTAACTTCTACTGTAAGACTGCACATACCGTTGCAGCCAATGTCTAGCATATATCCGCTGTTTTGAACTTCCCTACTTCGTCTATAACTCCCTCGACTAATCCAATAACTACGCCTATTATGCCCCGAATACCTCTATTTCGAATAAGCATGCAAACTGCAAACGATGGCTAATTATTTGTCACCTTGGTGTGTCGGGCACAAAACGCTTTGGTGGCTAGCTGACGTCAGTTACCAGTGAAGCGAAAGGTGTTTTTTTTTTATTATTATTATTGTTTACAAATAGTATACTGTATCTTCTGTTAGATACATATCAGGAACAAGTTCGCTGGTAAACCCTGTCGATGAGATGCGTTTCACTGCCTAGTTATTTAGTTTAGAATAGCAGCTACAACTAATGTGGCTGCTGTGACTGATAATTTCTATAAGAAACTGGAGACAGAAATCACGAGCAGGAGCGTTCTTCTTCTTTTTTTTTTTTTTTGAGCACTAATGATACTTTTCTGTTAAGAACTAAAACCCTTTATGCACGTTTGTATTATAAGCCACTCATAAATCGTTAATGCCTGCGGCGCTCTTGCGCTCCTGGTCTAAGCGTTCCTTTACTTTTCGTAACTGGTAGTTCACCTGAACGAAGCTCTCCTCCAACGTCGCCACTCGTTGTGAGAAAAGCAAATAATTTGTAATGGAGCTTTAGGTGCTAACAAAGCAGGAAGCCGCTATTTTCCTTCTATTTAAAAATATATAAAGAATAAACGTTCATGCATGCCTGCTCAATTCACACTCGCTTGTAGGGCGCAACTGACTTCATGTTTAATACGTGCTGACGTCAAAACCGCTGCATCCAGGGAGCTTAAAAGGAACTGTCAAAGACAACGAGCAGAGCAGCGGCACGCGACTCGCTTTATCGTTCTCCGGATCTATCCGTGTCAGGGTCACACTGTCACATCCCAAAGCTTCTCTTTTCACTGTCGTTGACAACTAACGTGTAATCCCGATAAAGATCAGCCAGTTGCATGTGGCGCTGCACTGGTATAAAAACACAAACGTTAAATTATTCACACATCCACGCTGCGAATGCTCTTGTACATCGGGCAGAAAGGCCGCCGTTGCACCCATTGAAGATTTATTATCACGAGGAATCATCTTCATGCCTCGTGATTTGGCAGCCACGAAATTCACACTTCTTTGTGGCGGGATTTGACAGCCGGGGAACGAGCAGCGCATTCAGCGCGCCCGCGGCCTTCCCACAACGGCCCCGCGGTCCTTCCAGTTTGGCTCCAATATTGGCGGCCTTGATTTAGTTCCGACAGCTTGCCGCCGACACGGGGAATCTCCCTGCTTTATACTGTGTCGCTGCAGCTTGCGATATTAACTTCCTTTATATCGAGCCATCTCTCAAAACTTTAATTTTGCTCCCTTACTTTGACGAAATTCAATTTGAAAATGATCGTTGGAAACGATTATAACTTCTTTTTTTTTTTTTTTGCATTTAAGAAAGAAAAACAAACAGCTTGTGTCGTAGTTTCCAACTTTCACAATGCCCTCCGGAGTTGATTAGCAACTGTGCGTTTGGCTGCTGAGCCTAGAGTCGCGAGGTCGATTTCCTCCCGCTGACGACTAAGTTTCGGTGGAGGAGAAATGTAAAAACGCCTATGTACTCTACGATGTCATGACACGCTAAAGAGCCCTAATAGGGCAAAATTGATTCGGAGCCCTCCACTGCGACATCCCTCCCAGACTACGTGCCGATTAGTGACGTTCGCATATCAGTTCGTTCCGAATATAAAACTAAGACAGGCATGGTCTTTTATTTTTTTCAAAGGCTTACCTTTATGTCGTCCTTCTGTGTACCGTTATAAATATTTGAAAAAGTAGGGCAGCAACTTCACCTGGTTATAACAGCCGGTAAGGGAGGGGGGGGGGGGGGGGGGCGTATAAAAAGAATCTTAAAAGAAACATGCATAAAAGATGCTGGAAAAGTGACCGAATGTATCACGGCCCAACGACTGCTTAAGTTTGCGGGTGCGTTGTAGGTTGCTTTGCTGAGTAAGCCATCACCTCTAAAACATTTACGTTTCGGCGCCGTAAGCGAGCTGCGCTCACGCCTGCCTCACTCCCATTAACTTTATGTTTTAGAGCGTAAACTCCACTGCTCCCAAGGCAGACGCCAAGGTCACATGGCTCCGAATTTTTTGACATTGAACTGTCGCGCTCAGTTTCAAGCATCGTCGTCTTCATTGCCGTACCCAGGTAACACTGTGCTATCGTCGCAGCCGATCATGCCTCGTATAGAGCTGCAACACACTCTCGCGTTGCGCAGTCAACATCGTCGTTTTCATCAAGTTCCATCTGCGCCACTCCTTCATTTAAGCTAAGTAAATGCGCCCTACACATATATGCCACCTCACTAAAGACCGCAGCCGTGCCAGACAGGCTGCCGAGACCATCAAACAGCGAGAAGTCAGACTAACTCTTTGCCGAGAAAATTACCAAGCGCGAAAGCGAGCCAAGATCGAAGCGGCAGCAGCGACTGCGGCTACGGCATATAAGGCTCGTGAAAATTGTTCAACGAAAGTTGAACCTCCACAATTTTTTTATTTCGTTTTTAGCAAGTGTTGATCGGTGAAGTTAAAATAAAAACCAACGCCTCAGTAGCACCGCTATACTGTTTTTTGTTTCTTTTTTTGGCCCCCTTCCCCGGGTGCCCTATCGCTCCAAAACTCATTGAGATAGTCGGGTAAACGGCACGTACTTGCGCTCTTGAGGCCGTAACAGCGCAGCTGAGAAAACAAGGCTTCGTGAAAGGTGCGTATCAAGTGCAAAAGAGGCAGCGCCATCTCTCCTCAACCGCAGCAACTGCGCACAGGCCCTTCTAGCAATACAATGCGTCCTTTCAGAAGAGTAGCGGTTGGCGAGAAGTGCCTGCCGCCCCATACAGAACAGAGTACAGAGTGGCAGAGCTTCGGCAAAAGAGCTGAGGGGAGCTATTGAAAGGAGGACCGCTTGTCGTGACTGCACCTGCGCGTCGCCGGCGTCATTAGGAAGCCGGAGCGAGGACCGCTCATTCATCGCTCCCTCCACAGCCAGCTGAGCGCCGTCACCGGCCAGCTTTGCGTTGCGTTGGGCTTAGTTAAACGCCGCGTTTATGAAAACACTCCACGTGGGTGGCCGGGGAGTGGTGCCGCTCCACTGAACTCACTTGCGTAACTTTAATGATGGAGCTTCAGGAGCACAAGCAAAGTTCTCCAGGAGCGAGATGTAATGAAGCCATCGAGTTTGAAGTAAACAGGAAAGCCAGTTGTTACTTGCTTTATATTTTTGTGCTTTTCCCTCAATAGAGCATAGGGATAAAAATCATCAAAACACCACTTTGCTTGCGAAGAAAGAAAAAAATCCGAGTGACCTGTCGAAAAAATAGGAGGCCGCTGAAGCTTGGGCTTATGAGTAGACACGCCAGCGCCTTTTTAACCCCACCTTTTCATTCCGCGAATTTTTTACAATTTTGTTTAAATCATTTTAGTTTTAAAAGTATTAATAGTGTGCCATCAGTACACACCCCAACCACACGTTAATATGTCATACGTACAACAACGCGTTCACTTGTTGCCGTCCCTCTGCACGCTTGACACGGACGTGGCCTGTGCGCTGTGTACCCACCTGGCATGCAGAGGGCCTGAGTTTGGAAAATCATAGGCGGCTAGTTTATTTTATTCCATTACTTCTATTTTCTGAAAAGCAACAGTTAGAGGAACCTCGTCGCCAATTTTGGTCTCATTCGGGCCCTCACCAAAGCCTTTAGCTTTATTTGAATGCGGGGTGTTTAAAATTCTCGCTCGAGATAATGCATAGTTGTGACATCGTGACCCTGTCGACTGATCAGGATTTTTCCCTCATGACAGTTTTTTACCGCCGCAGGAAAATCTACAGCTGCGACTGCAGCGGCTTTTCAGTCGAACAAACTGTTTTCAGTCGAACAATAAGAGAAGGGTGGATATGTCGGCCTCTCGTTTGCTTTACAGTCTTTTTTGCCGGTGCCTACTGGCCTGATCCGCCACTATCGCCCACAAGCAGTCACTATCGCCCACAAGCAGTCACTATCGCCCACAAGACATGAAACCGACATCGGAAGGCACCAGCAGGAGGCCCAGAGAATTCTACTGCGATGCTCTGTATATGTCCTACAATTTTGTTTCTAACACGAAAGAAAAGTTCATTTTTCTAACGTTAAATGTTCCGCCACACTTTTCAGCTGACTGACTACTGGCATATGTAAGTTGGTCTCCCAGAAAGCAAAAATTATGATGTCCCTCAACAACACAACAAGCTCAAACTTTTGGCCGCTTAAGCCACTCGGGCGTTATTATGCATTCACGCTAAATCACAGTGAGGCTAACAAACTTGAGAATCGTTGATTTGCTGCGAACTACTGCTGCCTTTTAGTCGGATCTTTATATTGGCACTTCCACTAAGCTTCTTCGCAGCCTACGAGATTTCCAGAGTTCCGCGAATTAAGCTTCGTAAGTAATAATTATTTGAAATTGATAACTGCGCCGTCGGAACCGAATTTCCTTCTCGAATTTCACCCATGTATAGCTCCACTTCGCTGAAAGAGCGAGAAGATGCGCTCCCGCTCATGCGGTATGCGCGTAGTCGGTGGACTACGATTCCGGGAACAGGGGTGGAGGAGTATGGATAACAAAGCAGAGAAGTGGTCACATTTTCCACGCGGTCCCCTCGGTCACACGTTATCGATCGTGTTCTGCGCCTTCTATATCGGTGCCAGCGCAAGCACTGGCTTTACACTGGATGGATACTTCGCGAGCTGCGCTGCCACTAACAAGCCGGTTATGCGGATGCCCCGGGGCCATTCGAGTCCGGCGGCCTCCCATGCACGAGATCCTGCTTGGTGCGCAAAGTCCATACGCGCCTGTTTTGCCGACCACGGTGCACGCGCGCGCTCCGGTGAGAGCGGGTGGCGGTGCACTGGGGACGAGGCGCGCCCTCCCACTTGGACGCATCCGCGGGAGGCGGTCTGCATGTGGCCACTCTCGCGGACTTTTGACGAAGCGGCAAGGCAATTGAATTACGGCGATTGCCGCCAGGACCTGAGTCAGACGTAGAGGTGTACGCACTGAGAGAGGAGGTGACGAGAAAGAGCATGTTTCACGGAAGATGGTGGGAGGGGGAGGCGGAGCTAGCGAAACACCGCTCGGGGCAAAAGCGCTTCAAGCGCGGGCCGCGTCGTCGGTTCTCTGCGCTCGCTATTTGCCGCTATTCTATTTTTTACTTTACCACGAGAGAAAATTGCCGCTCCTTCGGAAACTCCTCGAGCGTCTCCTCCCACTCACGACAGGTGGCGCGACTTCGGAATATAGGTTAAATGAGCCTTTACATCCTAATTACGGCGCACGATTTCCTTGTCTCTGTTATTTTTTGCTCTGGACATGCTGCCGAGGCCTTCTTGTTCTCGCACGTATAGTTTTTGGGCGAGAATTTTCAGAGAAACGCAATCCTCGCCGTACACGAGCGCTGCTTCCACACGTGAAAAGGTGAGAGGTTAAGATAACAAAAAATGAGCAAGCAAGTAGAGAGGCGCAGCTTCGAAAGAAAGCCAGGCAAGTTGTGTCCCGCACTTGGGCGGGCCGGCCCGTAACAGAGGAACAGAGCGTGGGCATGGACACAACCTTTAACACGGCTGGTGCATCAAGGGCGTTGTGTTTGCTCTGAGGTCGCGCTGACAGGAAGCGGTGATGGTGGTCTAAAATTAGCGGAACCCGAGAGGGCAGCGCTGTTAGCGGCCCGTCATCACAGCATGCGTTGCGACATAATTAACCGAACTTGTACGTTCTTTAGCTTCACTTTCTACGCCCTTTTCGTTTAATTTTTCTGCCCCGGTAATTGTCCAGATTTTTTTATTAGTATCAAGAGTTGATTTTCCTTTGTATATTAAGCGTGAAAGCCCTCACTTGTCTTTCCGCCTCGAGAGAATTAAGTTGCCGCTTCCACCCACTTGAATCAACGTGGGCGCTTCGCATCTGCCGTGTTGGTCTTCAAGGGCAGGGTAAGATAGGCGAAAAACAAACAAACAAACAAAAAGAGGGCAATGTGCCTGCGTTCTGCTATTGTTGCCTTTTAGTCGTTTCATTAGAGGGGGTACTATAGAAATGTGCGCCTGTCATGCTCCATTCTTTTCCTTTGTTCCTAATTACAGGTGTAACTTCATTACAAGCACATAGCTGAGTAAGGCTTATTTTAATTGGTTTCATGGTAATAAGCTGCTCCCATGGGGCCCGTGAGCTCATCCAAAATGAAAACGTGCAAATTATCAAGGTCATCTGCATGGGTGTTCAAAAACCAATCAAATGCGCCGCAAAAGTTCAATTCTAGACGAAATTAATGACACTAGCTGGCCTTATATCGCCCGCTCAACGAGCATCGACAAAGAAGTGCGAAACGCCTTTAACTTGACTTCACTCGACTCCTGGCTCCATTAAGCCGTAGTGTACGCTTAAACTTGTGAACGACTGTTCGGTATTGTTTCCTAATTATTTTGCTACTTTTTCTGATTCGAAACTAGCACTGCCGCTTTGGCATATTAGCAGCGCTTGACCATAATCTTCTGCTGAAAGGTGTCCGGAGCAAGGTTAGCGCCGTACATCACAATCGTGTTCACAGTAGAGTAAAAGCCACTTGTAAACAGGCTCATTAAATTACAATGCATCAAGAGGTGCTCATCGAGGCAAAACTTCTGCGGATGCTTTGCATAGCACTCCTATTTCGATGCCAGTACTCAATGAAACAGGGTGTATCAAAGCTCATTTTGAGTTCTTAACTTTGTGACTTTTTGTTCAGCGTCCGTATTAACAAAGCTAACGATAAAAAAATATTAATTATTATGGTGTTAGGGCAGCTTTGTCCAGACAGCGCCATGACAGAAGGTGTTTTCGTCCGAACAGAGGGGTAAGATACCCACTTTCATCCCTGATGATCCAAGCACTAGGCCAGGGGGAAATTTGCATCCACTATCTATCACCGGTGGGTATCCTTACGCTGCACTAGGAATCGAACCCTGTACATCCCAAGTGTGTTTGGGTGCTGAGATCACTGCGCCGCCGCTTTGATATGAAGCTATCGCTACCTACAGAGGTAAATTTCACCGAGGGAAGATGCGAATGGTGGCTGTGGCGTTTAGAGCAGGCGCTATCAGTCTTAATTTGATGACGTCAGCAACTGGTCCGACGCCCTGTTACACAGTGTAAATTAAATATATATATCGTTCTATTGCCATATAAAACCGATATCTTCCATGAATTTCACAGGGAGGCTATCTACGGCGAGCTTCTTTCTTCATGGAGCTTCAGAGAACTCGGAAGGAACGACGCTTCAGTTCAGCTGCACATCACGCCTGAGGAGAATATGGCTTCGTAAGAGTATTCGTGAAGTGAAAAAAACATGTCCAAACGTCGAAGCTTTATGATCAGCGACGGATTCTGCGGCACAAAGGATGGCACATGTTAAATATTTTGTGCGCAACAAGAAAGCTTGCGCATTTTGAAAGCTATACGCACGAAGCTGATACGTTCCGAAGATAGGAGCACTTAAGAAAAAAAGAAAAAGATTTCAATAACTGGTTTGTGGTATTCCTTTTTTCAACACGATGATAACGAATCTTTATTCGGTGCAGTACAAATCGGTAGATTTCTGTACAAAGAAACCGACGGCATATATTTTGACAAAAGAACTCGGAAGTGGGTAAAAAAGGTGGACCCTTTTGTTATTTCAGTACGTTCTAGCCCTTTGCAGGTTCCTGTAACGAATGCCATTAGATTATCTGCTAGTGTTTGGAAAGCCAGCGCTGTTGTCGTCTAGTGGGCGCACTCGTCTTGCGTTCTCCGAGTTTTGGGCGCCACAGCCTTGGTGTACCTTGATCATGGTCTCACAGTGGCACATGTAGGCTATATAGGCTTGTAGCGTATACTGCGCGCATCTCTATGCCTCGAGTTAAACACTCTCACGTATTGCGCATCAAGTATCCTCACTCAAAATGAAAACGAATCGGGGCTTATATTGTCCGCAGCGCAGTTCAACTTGTTACACAATACAGTTTCAATATATCCATAGACAAGCGTCATGTTTGTAAACAAAGGTGGCGCTGCGATCGGCAGCGACAAGGGGTGTAGGCAAAAGCGCAGCGTGCCTACACTGCGCCAAGCGACGCTGCCTTCGAAACCAGTTCGCGCGTGCGAATATTCTGAAGCGTAAGTTTCGCTTCTGCATAGAAATAGCTTGGTGTATGCATGCAGAGTATTTCAGCACGTTATCAGCCGATTACTGCTGGAATTACCTAGCGAAGGGCGCTGCATTGGCTTCCTTATCCGTGGCCTCAACAGTGCGCGGCTACGGTGCGTAGGCGACTGCAGTGAGGGACGAGTTAAATTAAAACGAGAAAGCGCAATGTACAAGAAAGACAAATAGGCAACATTGCTCAACTCTCAGGCCTATTCCTAGCGCATGCAAGGAGGACGACGATGTGAATGACTCGAAGTGTGTTTTCAAATGCCGACTCTTTTGACTGCGCGCCTTTCTAGCTGCTTCAAGATGTTTCACTTAATGAACAATATTATCGGCAACTATATATAGTGAACTAGAAATTACATTTCTAGCTCACTTTACCGCCAACTTAAGTCATAGAATTTCATATTTAATAAGAACTCAATCTTTTAGTAATTGTAACATGTTCCCATAGTGCGCTGCCAACTTGTTTTCGCCTGCTCGATAAAAAAGACGTTTGACATCTGTCTCATCTTACATACGTAGCCAAGGTCATTCACAGGTTAATATATATATATGAAGGTCAGTGAGAATGCTATCATTTTTTTCTCTTTGCTCTCTAGGAGAGACGCATGAGTGCAGATGTAAATTAACGTTCTCCACGATCGCTTGCCGCGAAATTTGCGCGATTTGCTGATGTTTTTGAATATACTTGGAAATTTTTTTATTCGAATGCGCGTCATTTATTATGCTTATTTTACACCCCTCATTGCCAATTCCACTTTGGGACATTAAACTCCATGTACCATATATACTTAAACATCCTGCTCAACCAGTACTAGGTTGTACGTGGATATTTAATTCGTATGTTTGTCAGGATCGTAATGACCTTAAAAAAGAAAATTTAAGACTATGAGAAATAAAGCTGTAAGTAGCAGCTGTAAGTCGCGAAGTAGCAGAGTATTTTAAACGGGCCTTTACAGGCACCACTACGCTGCGTAACAAGAACAATAAACAAAATCTTGAGGTCTAAGAAGCACAACCTCTCTTCTACCATCATTGTATCACGGGTGAGTAGAGGCCGCGATACTAAAACAAAAGAAAGCGACTTGGCATCGAAGAGGGATTTTCTTATAAGCACAATACGCACAAAATATGTTAAGGGAGTAATCGATGATGGCTTGAAAGCTACGTGCATATACCCTTGAAAGCCTCAAACACTATAGGTCTTCCTCTAGGTTTGCGATGTGTGACTCTGCCGAGTATATTAAATGCATATATCAGACTCCTCCGCATCCCCTGCGTCCTCCTCGCTAGTGACAGTCTCTATGTCGCTGTAACAATGGAAAAGGCCTGCAAAATATAAAAATCGGAAATGTCCGGACTTCAACTTCTGGTGATGCCATTCAAAGATTAAGAACCTCGGAGCGCGTATCATAGGCACGTTGAGAATTTTACCACGCCAACGGAAAGCCACAGCCTTTCTTCCCTTCTGTGTCCAGTGAGCCCGAATGCCTCACAGGTGGCGAATGATCAGTGCGCAGGCTAAAGTGAAATATCAGTGCAACTTCCACCTGGGTCGTTACCGTCGCCGATAGCATGCTTCATGCTTTCACTCTTTCCAGTAAATGTAAAATTAAAATAGCTAACTATTATTAACCAATAGTAGTAGCGGTACGTACTACTGCGAGCATTCCTTGCATTGACCCCAACACTTTGCAGCAAACCGAACCGCCACACATATTATAGAGTTTTAGCATAGCGCAATTTGCCATCCGCCACTGCGACCTTCCTGTCGGGGGCATCGAGGGGGCGCGCAGTCTATACACAAAATTTCTGGACAAGCGCAATTTTCAAAGGGGAGTTGTTTATGAAAGCAATTTTTTCGCATATAAAATTATTCTACTGTAATCACCATTATATCCGCAGATATTCCATCGGGAGGCTCGTGGTTTTTTGCTGTTAATGCTTTTGCTATTATCAGGAACGTTCCCTATTGGATTTCTGTGGAAGTCTTAACTAATACATGCTAACCAAAAGCACTCTTTTAAAGAAAGGGTTTGCTGCGTATCGGAAGACTGGACCATTCCATAACTGCGTCTTAGAATAGTCCATATTGTTTTCTCGCAGTTAAAATTGGTCAACAAGATAACTGGACTTGGCAGGGTCCTCGCGGAAGCGAATCACGCTATATACTATAACTCTGTTTTGAGCGTCACAGCATGCTGTAAGGCACTAATGGTCCCGAAATAAAAGACCGAAATCAAAAAGCCACTTCCGCAAACACTAAAGACGAAGTCTCAATTTGTGTTTCGACATAAATCTTGTTTCTGCCGCTTTCGGACCTAATGAAGTCACTGGCCTGCTATCGGAAGAAACGGCAAAGAATACTGTTAATTGTTTTCATGGCACTTTCACTGCTGAAAGAAAATATAACCCGCGGGCGCGGTTTGGGAGCACTTCCAGTCTGGAAACGAGCGATTCGATACCGGGGATCCCGACAGAAGCAGCAGATTCTAATTTCCTGTGGAATAGAGCTTGCAGAGTGGTAATTTTGCTGAAATGAGCAAAGGAGAAAGATGTTATGTAGATACCCCAGCATGCGTCAAGTATTACTCATTGCTCAATCAACATGAATTTTCCAAGATAGTTTTAAGATATCTAAACACTCAGGTATTTTGTGCGACGATAATGGTCCTAGAAAATTCATGTTAGGCTGTAGTTAGAGAGGTAGTTACAGCAAAACAATAAATGTGCGAATACTTACTCTTCATAACGTTAAGTTTCATGTTCCTTTCATTAAAGTACAAAATCTTGTGAATATGTTGCTGAAGGAAAAAGACTTCATGGTCATACCTAATTTCGTGCTAAAAAAAAACTCGATCGCCGACAAAAAGGTTAACAGCAGACATTATGATAACAGCCAATTAATTTATATATATAAGAGAGGGCAAATATCCGAGAACGGGCCCCTGAGGCATGCCAGAGCGAACAAGTTGAATATTATGATAAATACTACTGACCGTTAACAGCTGTCATCAGTTTAAATGAACAGATTACAAACGTGCAAGCAATCATCGGAAAAGTAGAATTTCTCATTCAGTGTGATATTTTGATTTTTTTTTATATTTACATGCACATGTAAGAAGAGCTTGGTGTCTGGCAGACGCCGGCTGCAGTTCCCATGAGGGAAGGAACCAAGCTAGAACTGACGACGTAATACACAAAACAGCAGAGCTATAGTACGCAATACGCAGAGGACACGAAGAACACGAGTAAAACGCTAGTATAAAATGGAAAAGGAATGATAAAAAATTATGAGATGAAATCGCAGTAAATTGTAATTCAGAAATATAATATATGAACAATAAGCAATCAGCAATGATATGCAAATATAACAATGAGGTCCAGCAACTTCCAGCAATTCTAGCCACAGCTACCAAAGCCCAACGATGCCGCTTTCGTCTAGATACGATCTCAGTACCACGATTGCCCGTTTCTGTAGCGCATGCGTCGATCATCAACCTAATGTTTCTAAACAAAGAAATAATATCTATTAAAGGTGGTGAACTCTCTCTTCAGTCGTGTTATAGCATTTTCATGGTATGAGTATGAGTAACAAATGAATATATCCTGATCGCGCAGACGACACACATCGTACGTTTGTTGTTTGCGCATTCAATTCTGCGTACAAAGCGTTTCCCGCATGCTGCTCCCAATCACAAGCGGTAGATGAGGGTTTCCTCACGTATGTTGAATGATATTATCGAATTGTAAACCATTGGATCGATGGGATACAGGTCGCAGCTTATATATTACGGAACGACTCGTATATGTTTGCTCATACCAACGCGAATGGAACTTAATATACCATGCGACCAGGGTAAACCAGGCAGCGGTAGTACTGGCGCAGTCTCGGCGTTTCGAAGGAATAGGAAATGGCAGATTATTCTATTCTTTGGAGTAATGCAATATGTCCCTCCCTGTAACCTTGGGAAATTTTTAACTGTTCCGTACACCAATCTAGTCTGCCCTAGAAATGAACTAGCGCTTTCGATGGATTTTAATATTAGCTGTCTACGAGTCGGTGAAGATTATATGTATACCAGCATAAAGTACTGACGTAACTGTATATAGCTCAAAAAAGTAAATTTCAGCAGTCACTAACACCCTTCGTGAGTCACTTTATATGTTCATCATTCATTCAGTTCCTGAAACTACGTACAAATATAGAAGAAAATCAATCCTGAAGGCTTTAGACACCAGTGTATAAACGAATAAGACCAGGGTACTTCTTATACAAGGTCTCTAATTATCCCTCCTGCTGACAACTCGATTGAAGTGGACGGTCATACCCTCCAATTCAGCACAAACTGTGCTAAGCTGTTTATTAACGTCATTCACATATTGGAAGGATGTATCATGACGAATGCTTGCGCACATCTTCCGCCAGGACGCGTCTAGTCTTCTAGTTGTCAGAAACGGACCCCGTTTGTTTTCTATCGTGGTTTTAACTAAATGGTTAAATCGCAGTACAAATCTTAATGACCTTTTCTTCTCATCGGAAGGTTGGGCTATTGCCAACAGCATGTTCAAAAAAAATATATATTGCAATGTCTCACAGTCGCCTCAGAATCGAAAGTTGCGTCCCAAAAAATATCAAGACGAGATTCTGTAGTGAGATGCAGTGCCTCCTTTCCAAACTCATAACTTGGAACAACTTAACGATGCTCTGTAACCACTATACTTTCTCGTCCACCACTTTTGCTGCACCGCGTCATCTAATGGGTGCCTTTCCTGTTGGGATATGTGACGAGAAGCCCTCTTGTCGCGCACGGCACAGCTACTGCAGGAATGTGCTCCTCGTCATTCGAGAGCATTTCAGGCATCCTTTGCGGTCGCAGCCTCCTTTTCTGCTCCACGGCGTTCCGTCTTCAAGTTGCATTCGAAACCACGAAGGAATTACGGGAGGACGAACGGTTCCGGGGTCTGAAATTTCGAACCCACTTGCTAGCGTTATTGTCGCAGTGCATATTTTCTTTTAATTGCTTGAAATGCCGCACGCCCTCATTCTGGGGCGCATTAGCTGAATTGGAATTAGCAGCTGCTAGCCCGGCGTTCTCTCGGACGGCGAGGAGCCGGCGCCTGCAGCAACATGCGCTGTGTGCCACCTGTTACACACACGCGGAATCCGTCGGGACCACTGCTTCGGGGAATCGTAGCAGAACATTAAACGAAAAATGTGCCGACAAGTCTCAGTTGTTCGCAGCGCTGCAAATGGAGGCTTTTTTTTTTTTTTTTGCCCCTGCAATACCCTGAGAGCTGGTAGTCCCTTGCGGGACACTCAAACCCGCTCGAAGGCCTCTAGTTAATGCGTGTGCAAATGACGAGACATGGACCTGTTTTGGCTCGCGGATCAGTCATCGCATGACATTCAACTTTCAGTCCGTGAGGTCCGGTCCACGTGTCTGCGGATCCAAGCGGCAGAAAAATGTACATTTTTTTTTTCTGGCAGCGTACCGCAGACGTTTTCACGCCATTTTGGCAGACGTAACAGGCGAAAGGCTGCGCGCAATGATGGACGAATTCACTGCACATATTTTTAAGTGTTAGCTGCGCACATTCCGCGTGCTTGTGGTAAAGCCGCAACCGATCCTTGACATTATCGTTTAAAAAAGGTGTTCGCCGCAGCGTTGAAATAGTGTACCCCCCCCCCCCCCCCCGTGACCTCATGCATATCACATGATCATAGCATCGCTGAAATAAAAGAAAATAATTAAGTCGCTAAATTTATGCTGCATCGAGTGGCGCCCTCAAAGGTGGTGTTTCATGAGCTAACGCTCGATATGCATGTTCGGAAGCATCGAACGGCTTGAATTTTTTTCCACTAACAGAGCAATAAATAAGGCGCTTCGTTAACTTCTTCTATGATGATGAGCGTGTGCCCATCATGTACCGGCGTCAAGCAAACGAGCGGCACTGATCATCTGCATTTTTGAGCCTGTGATTAAACGAATTGAGTCCAGCCCCTGACGACTTACAGCGTGTCAGGTGTGCCCAGCGATTAGACCGAAAAGTTCGACTAGTTGATGGTCAATGAAAAAATGCGCAGAGACAGATCGCTCGCACCTGTTTGCTCCATCTAGAAGAAGTCAGCACAGCTCTTTATTATCGCCGGTATACAATCCCCTATCAGCGTTGTAAAAATATTTTCACAAAACGTGGAAGGGAGCGTGGTGCAATAATTTTGTGCGCCAGCAGGATCGAGTGTGTCCTTCCCAGCACAGTCGGTTGTCTGTATTTTGGCCTGCCGTGTGGGTGCTGTCGCGGGCCGCACCACGCACGGTTGTCAACTCTGCGTGATCGGTCCGCGGTCCGCTTCGTGGCCCATATAGTCTGGATACATATTTCTCAGCGTTTGTAAGCACTCCTCCGAGATGCATGAAGACCGTGTAGTATATCAGCGCAGAGCATACAATATTTTGGCATACATTGGGTAGCGTGCAGCTGCTCTTCGAGAGTTATTACGTCTGCAGTCTAAGGCAGTTGACGCCACAGAAGTCCGCCTAGAAAATGATGGCGCTTAACAATCACGAGCGGTTGGAATTCGACACAGACGCGGAAATCATTTAGCCGCTTTCATTTGAAAAGCAGCACAGCTGTTCTCGCGGATGAAAGCATAGTCTTTATTTTTTTAAAGGCGGTCATGACATTTCGGATTGCTTGCAATGTTAACTCGATGAAGCTCGGATTAGGGTCAGAAGCCGTAACGCATTCATCACAGGTACACAGAGAGCATTGCAAACCAGACAGGAGCTTAGGCACTTTCGTGTCAAATTTGCCATGGCACCGAAGAAATAAAAGAGCTCATCACGCTGCCTTCCGACATTCCCTGCTTGTGGCCATACTCTAAGCTTTTTGCTTCTCTCGTCTCAATGCACATTTTCCCGGTACGAATAAATAAGTTATAGGTCCACTGCAGTTGCCTTATACTAACCTCAGTGTCCAGCGAAAATGTATGCAAATGAGAGTGTCGAAAGCTCACTGCGTAATATTACAATGGTGACTCTATCGCTGCTTCGTTCGTGCTCGACACATGTCGCAATGTTCATAATCGCATCCTTTGTGCATGGGTGCCCATGAAAGCTAGATGTAGGCTCCGAGAACACTCCAGTCACATCACACTTCCACTGATGCCTGGCGTTAGTCATCATCTCCTTCATTTGGCACAAGCACGTTTGTAAGGCTGCCCGGACGAAAGGAACCGAGAAGCAGGAGCGATTTATAAGGCCTTACGACAAGGATAACGTGAGTGACCTTCCATGCCTGGGAAACAGTTCCGCTGACCCATAGGTCGTTAAATATCCCTAATAGTGCGACTGTGCCCCTGGTCCAAAGTTTTGGAATGCGCAATTAGTAATTACGTAAGTACCAGCAGGGTATGGACGACGCAACACAAGTGCACGTATTTCTAAGTGCCTCAATTGCGAATTCATATATTCATATTCACAGTCGCTTCTTTGGAATTCATGACCTAACAGGCTCGTTGCGGATTAAAGAGCGCTGACATTGTGTTTCGCATATGCGACTGATTTCACAAATTTCTCACAGTCGCCAGAACGAGAAATAAGCTAGCAAAACGAGTCAGCAAGCACCGTAGCCCGCATGCCATTGCAAGAGCTCGGAAAGGGTTATTCTGAGTGGCGGGTCCACTCAGAACAAGTGTCAGGGAGGTCAGTGTGCACATAACTTACACCTACCTTTTCTGCCTAACGATTGCAGTGCAGATGTCTATGCGTTGAGGAGTGCATTTTCAGTTGACGATATAATTTTAAGGACCAGTTTCAATGGTAAGCTATTCCCGCTCTTATTTGAAGCTCCTCAGTCGCTCATATTCACTATCTACTTGTTAGTTTGGTAGCTATGGAGACTTTCTTCATAAAAAGAAAGTTCAGGCAGTCTTGCAGCAACGAGGTGAAATCATCAATGTCAATGGCACAGCCAATTTGTTCAGTTGGTGGGTTTGGCTTCGCAGCGGCTAGCCTCTCTGTGTAAGATACGGTGATTTATGACTATGGGATAGTGGTGACTTCCGTGTTCCTCGGCGTCTGCTGCCTACCCCGCGTAAGATACAAAAGATACAAAAGCATACACTGACAGCAATGTACGTTTAGCTCTAAAGCCGCATAAATCACATGAACAATTGTGCCAAATTTATCTGCAGCTCGCATAACGATTGTTCCACGGGAGTTACAGTGGTCAGCGCAGCGAGAAGTATTGTGGCTGTTGAAATCTCTTCACAATTGCAAATTTGAAGCTACGATGTTGCAAAATTTCACCATAAAATAATCAATATGCGGTTAAAGGTTTGCAAGTAAATGCATTCGAGCGCACTTGTAAGAGCCGCTGTTGTAACAAACGCTCAGTTGCCATAAATAAGGGCGGAGATATTGTCAAAATATGCATTTTAGTGGGCCGCATATTAAAGGATATCTGAATTCCTCTATTAGTGATGAGGTATGTGAGCAGGTTTGTCATAATGCACAGCATAGTTCGACTCAAGCCTGACTGCTGTGATGACAAGTCAAGGGGTTCGAGATAAAAAAAAATCAATTAAACTAGTTGGATGGAAAAACAGCGCGACAGACGAACACACAGCAAAGGAACACAAGACGAGCGCTGACTCACAACTGAAAGTTTATTAAAGAGGGAACAGAATATATGGAGAAAAGAACACGTGATGCTACGTGGGATGCAGGCACGCAATCTCACTTTCATGTAGATAAACTGATGGCTTACTAACACACAACCTAGGTTTTTTCCTCATGTGGTAGGCCTCCATTATCTCGCGTGTTAAGCGGGCCGGGTGTTTATAAAGGATATCAGAATAGTGCAGTAAAGGATAAAAAGATTCGCAGTCACGGACGTGGTCAACGAGATTAGTAGATTTGTTAGCGTCTAAGTTATATGCATGCTCTTTCAAACGTGTATTAATGCACCGCCCCGTCTGCCCAATGTACACTTGTCCACATGATAGCAGAATTTTATACACTACACCTTCAGCACACGGCACATACTTAGTTTCATGCTTAACCCCACATGTTGGTTCATGTTCGTTCTGATGCTCAGCTTTTCTTTCCAAAATAGCACAAACACTTTTAAGCTTTTTAGGCGCAGAAAAAACAACCTCTATGCCATATCGTTTAGCCACATTTTTAAGATTGTGTGACAGGCGGTGTACATAAGGCAGAACGGCAAACTTTTTCCTTTCCTTTCCTTTTTCCGTACAAGGTACCAAGGCTGGACTTTTAAGCTTTTTGGCTACCTTGTTACAACCCAACAATAAAACATCATCCGGGTAGCCAGATGCCTTGAGTCTTCCAACCTGATCATTGAAGGTTCCGATTACCCTATGTTCACAAGATTTAGATAAAGCAGACATCAAAGATGAGACCACAATTCCTGGTTTTACTATATTAGAGTGATGCGATTTAAAATTTAACAAAGGTTTCTCTGCCCTAGGTAGGTATTCCCAGCAGATATGGCCCGTCTCAACAGTCAAACGCAGATCCAAAAACTGTAGCTTGCTATCACTGGTGACCTCAGTGGTGAAAGTTAGACCAAGAGCATTTTCTTTAAACAATTTAAGTACATCAGTCATGTGCCTTGAAAAGTTAGTTTTTTTCAACAAAAATTAGAAAGTCATCAACATAACGAACGAAATATGCGCAGCGCCATGCCCGACATATGATTTTCAATGCCACGATCAACAAAGGAAAAAAAAAAATCACCTAACGCAGGCGCTACCCTAGATCCGACGCAAACACCCGCTCTTTGGGTATAGAACTTTCCTTCCCATTCAACGAACATAGCCTTCAGGTACAAAGAGAGCAACTCGAGGAAGCTAGATACAGAAATGCCACACCGTCTAATAAACTGTTCTTCATCATTATACAGCGTTATACATTTTAAAACAGCATTCATCAATTCATTAGAATAAATCAAATCTACCACATCTACACTGAACACCGTGCACGACCTTGGTTATCATTCCGGAGAAAAATTACCACACCCTCAGAGTTCCGAACTCTGAATGGGTCATTACGTTTAGCAACACGTGTTTATTCTTTTTTCCGTATATTCTGGAAAAAAAGAATAAACACGTGTTGCTAAACGTAATGACCCATTCAGAGTTCGGAACTCTGAGGGTGTGGTAAATTTCAGTCAGTCACGATGTCAGTGCACGTTAAAGAACCCCAGGTGGTCGAAATTTCCGGAGTCCTCCACTACGGCGTCTCTCATAGCCTGAGTCGCTTTGGGACGTAAAAACCACACAAACCAACCAACCAACCATATATTCTGTTCCCTCTTTAATAAACTTTCAGTTGTGAGTCAGAGCTCGTCTTGCGTTCCTTTGCTGTGTGTTCGTCTGTCGCGCTGTTTTTCCATCCAATATGTTCCACCAACTCGCCCGTTTGGCTATAGTGTTCAATTACACCAGCTTCTCGTGTATATAACAGAAAAAATTACGTTGCTCAAGGAAGCTGCGAAGATATGCTCTATTTGACGTTAGGCCTTCTGCTTTTAAGCCATGAGATAGGTAGCTAACCCACTAAAGGCTGTATAGGCACCAGAGGCTTAACTTCAGGAAGGTTGCTTGTCAGCGAAAGAGCCTGGAAAATCCATTCCACAGCTGCAAAGAGCATTAGAAGAACCAACTATGTCTCCAGACACTGACGCTACTTCATGGGCTGCTATCACAGACCTTTTATAAGTAGACAGGACTAGCAGAAGTGAAAGATCCGAGGCAGGCTCTTGCACTTAGCTACCAAGTCTTTGCCGACCGCTGCCGATCAGACTTCTTGAAAGCGGATACCTGCAACGTAACTGAAGACATGCACATGATGCATTTGATTGCTATAATGGCGCTAAATATGTTTTTTTAACGCACACGTGCAGGTTCAGAATGCAAGGCCTGCCATAATTGATGTTACACTGTAGGAAACTTGCAGCGAAATGGTCTTTCATGAATTATTTTGTGTCATCGGAGGGTTGAAGCCGGAACGTTCTGATGGTATTCGCTAAAGGAAGTAGCATGCTTACGTCCTCGGTTTGCGCACTAGGGTCGCAGTGGTGACAAAAACGGGCTGTTCTCATGGCCCTCCCAATAAAGCTTGCATCAGTTCGATATGTGCATGCTGTCCGCCATGGTTGCCAAATAACTGACCACTGAAAGAAGAAAGAGCCGGTTCAAAGTATTCTTGCAAGAAAAATAACTTGTGATAACCGAATGCACTCCTCCCGGCCCAGGGCCGTTTTCCTTGAATTCATCACTGACTAGGAGGGTAGAGTTTCCAATTTCCCACTTTCTTGGCGCTCACAACTTCATTGATGGTAAGCCGAACCCCCCCCCCCCCCCCCCTCATTACTTCCTATCTAAAAAAAATGAACTCGCAAGAATCTGTTCATTACTGAGCTTATCTTTTTTGCTTCTTTTTGCATTTCGCAAGAGTGAAATGTATCTAAGCCGGTCAGTAAAATTACTATAGCAAATGTTTATCAGCAGCCACGGAAGCGACGCTAGCAGAGACGCTATACCGCTTGAATTTGGTCAGAGCGATGTAACTTGGTTTTCGCCACCTGTAACGATTTCAAGAAAGAATTTTGATTCAGTTGCCACAAGCTCCGTCCGTTCTGTGATGGTCGAAACCCTGAAAAAATACCTTCCTTTTGTTTTCAATGTGCCATCATTTCTTGCCTCATGAGTGGCGTGGACAGGGTTTGTAGAAAGAGCGCGTGCGCACGAAATGTAAAAAAAAAAGAAAAGAAAAAAAAACTTTGCCGCAATTGCATTTGGACCCGGCGTCAGAACGAACAGATCAGCTCAACTAGCCCCTGCAGACTCGAGAGCACTGTGCTATTACCGCTTTCTTTCCTTTATTGGCGCTACACTGCCACGGCTTTTCTTTTTATTATTGCCAGGCTTTGAGAGATATGAAAATACATTGCAGAAAAAAAAAAAAGCAAAAGCCGCCAACACCTGTGAGTGTGGCTTTGTCACACAGAAATTCTCGAAGCTCAACCAATAACTCTAACCTTGCAACCAGCCCGGGACACATGTTTGAGATTCCAATACCTTAATGAACTTCTGAACACCTGCACGAAAGTACATGCGTGCAGGCTGCGCATCCATATTACAGTGATACCCGGCCATTCGAAAGCGCCATATACAATGGAGGCCCACGAGCATAACTAAATCAAAAGGACCACGATCTTTATTACCTCTAGGCAAAAATCTAATTCCATACGAGCTGAGCTGCACCTCTTCATTAAAAGTCCTTTGCAGCATTTCCAAAAAAATAAACCACCTTCCCAACAGTGCAAAAACACGTGATCTATTGTTTCGGGTTCTTAACACATGAGATGGGGATCCAACTGCGCTACACTATCTCAGCAGCCGATCCCGCCTAGTGTAAAACTGCAACACACTCTCGCGCTTTGCACTATACATCGTCGCCTTCATCAAGTTCTAACTTCCACACACCTTCGCGCTGTGTAGTGAACGTCGTCTTCATGAAGTTTCATCTGCGCTGCTCTTCCGTTTAGCCCAGGTACATAAGCCATACAAATACTCGATTTGGACTTGTGCGGCCAAGACCAGGTAACGTAGTGTCGGGCGGATCCATGAGGTGGCGTGACACAACTCGCAATGTTTGCGCATTAGTGCACCTAAGCAGGCGTAAGTGCACCCCTGGAATTGCATGTGACCAGTGCGAGCGGAGATTCGTAACATTGTATGTCCTAGACTGTTGTTTCTTGCGCACGAAGACAGAGTTCTAATCACACCTAGTGCTTTCTTGAAGACAAGGAGGCACATTACTGTCCCGTTCAACTTCTTTAGACATAGCTATTGACGTTGTCGGTGGAACTTCTGCTTTATCGAACAGACGTAACCTATGCTTGCGTGCCAACCAACTCCTGGCTGCACCCAGGAACGGCACTAAATATTACCAGTAAACCTCGGGGAGCGTGGAGCCTGGTGGACTGGTTTCGGCCGCAACCACTGTTGTGGCTGGAGGTTCTCCAGGTTACAGACATGCACTTCGTTCCTGAACCCGTCGCATAAGATGGCTCGCTCTGTTGACTCTAAACCAAGTACATGAAACAACGGTCATAATTCCACAATACCTAAAATACTTCCAGAGCACCTCAAAACAGTGTCTGAGCAGACGCATTTCTTCGCAGCGAGCCTCCATTCAAAAAATGTAAAAAAAAAAAAAAATCTCAAAACGCTAACACCTTTATATTTCCTAACTGGCCCTCAGGGAGCCGTGTAATTACAGAATTCACACAATCTTTTTTTTTTTTTTTTTCTAACGCTTATGACTAAATATTTTGCGAAAGTGTTCGCACAACTTCAGCCAGGTGTGGTTTGAATTAGGCAATAATATTCTGAGATTTAGCTTTCAGACTTAAAGCCGGCGAAGCAACAATTAGCAGCGAACATGTAATTGGGCTTCTTAATGTGCGATGTATTCTATTCTACGCGTGAACTTTGCATTTTCTATTTTCAAAGTGATTTGGCGATGTAAATGCTGCGGTGTGTGTTCGCTGAAAGGCAAGCACCAGCGAGCGAACGTTCTCCTCTCCGCGCTCGCGTTTCCCTTCAAACAACGAGCCCGCGGCATCAGTTCTAGACCCGAGAATGGCTCGCAGCCCGTTTACAGCGCTCAACAGGGGCCGGCGTTGGCGCAACAGTTTTCCCGTAGCGTCCCCAGCCATGCGCAAGCGCGCGCTTTCTCACAGACAGCGCGCTTTACAACTTGGAGGCCAAGCAGCGCCGCCGTGTTAACGGTGTCGTGAAAAATGGCTCGTTTTTCCGCGAGATTGGAAAGGAGGAAGAAGCTATATAGTTTTGCGCTAAAGTACAAAGCGTCAGTCTACGAGCCACGGCGAGGGCGTTGCTCGGTCGAAGCAGCTAGCTGGGAAGGGGGTTGGTTATTCCTTGGCGAAGCATGCTTGGCGATGCTGTTGGGCCAGGCAGTTATCGGGCTGGCACTAAATTTAGACTCTACCCGACGAGTCATTTCGTCGTTTATGAATCGCCTGTGTGCCGGCAAAAGGCGAATCAGCCCGTTTCACGCGGGCTTCGCATAAACGCCGACGCGCTTTCATCGAGTTAAGCCTGCAGAAAAAAAAAAAAAAAAAAAAAAAAAAAAGGTTGCCGGCGTGCTGACTTGCCCGTTTGGAGGGGAGAGGAAAACAGCGAGAGAGAGATAAAGAGGGAGGATGTTTCGTGCCACTAGTCCATGGCCCGATTCAACTCCCTTTCCCTCCTTTCTCCCTGCTTGAACAAATTCTTTTCACTTTCATTCCCCTTACAAGCCAAGCAGTCAGTCCCTCGTTCCCTTCGCTCACTCTGCAAGAAACACGAGCTGTTTATGTTTTGAGGATGAGGCGACGCGGTCTTACGCGTCCTAATTGGCGGCCGGGTGTGCGTGCAGCTGCGAGATTAGTGACTCGTTTCTCGCTGCGCCCGACTCTCCCGCGAGACCCCCCGGCGATTTTCCGGAAGGAATTGGGCGTGCGCACTTCGAAACTTCTATGAAGGCGCCAGAGACTTGCTTGTCGGCGCTTCGCGTTTTCTTTCTTTGTCCTTTCCGCTGTTGTCATGGGTCGGCGAGTTCCTCGGCTGGAACCGAGAATGTTCCGACAGAATGAATTCTTGCTTTCGGCTCCTCAACCTACTCACTCTCTTGTACCTTGTCAAGGCGCAAGCTGCCTCGCGCTTTTCAAACTTTACGCTCTAAAATTCTTTAGCGAAGGAGAAAAGAACGCAAACTTGCAATAAAAAAAAAAAGAATATGGTGAGTTCACTTCAGTAAACCTTTTCTTTCTTGAAAACCCTTATGCTCTCCCCTTTGGGAGCCATGGCGCATCAGCCGCTGGAGTCTCAAGAAGCGGTGAAGTTTAGATATCTCTATAAGTAGCCAAGTTAAAAAGGTTCTCTTCACAGGGGTGCCACAGAAAAAAATTACACGGCTGGTAGACACGTGACATATATTACAGGGAGAGATATTCCCTGGACAGTTTGTCCCTATCTACACGTCTAGTAGCATAACATATTTCATAAAACAATGCGATTGACTTTCTTTTATCATGTTACTAAAGAAGGCGATTAGTTTGGCCGCCCTAGTGTTAACGTGTACAAGCGACATTAGCCGGACAGCAGCGTACGTCGTCTGAATTCAGGAGTGCGGGTACACGTAGTGAGTACTCCCGTTCAAAGTCATGCAGTAAATGTGAATCACTAAATTATACGTATAAAGGAGAAATGGGTGATAAATCACATACCTGACGGATGTACCGAGTCACCTATTTTCATGTCTGCATATCTCACAAAAGGAAGTTGGTTTATTTTATCGCGCTTTCTCATTCACCACAATTTTTTTGATTGACTGGTTATTTAATTTCATAGCATCGGTAGCAGATTTAGGCTACAACGCGCACTTTTTAATTGAAGTCATAATTCACATAAATCGATTCAGAAGCCGCATCGCTGACTACAAGGATGCCTCATGTACCATACGTGAAACATCCCTGTTTCATCAGGAGGTGACTCTCCTTCATAGTATTACGCTAACTTGCGTGTGCTTATCCGCGTGCTATTCAAGCGTCGCTCACTGTCCACCATGTGCTCCACGGTGGATCGTTACCGCGCCGAGACTGCGCATCTTCAGGTGACGTCACTGCGGGTGCACGTCAAACTATGCTACATAGAGATCACGTTTAGAGATTAAGCATCCATACTGCCAGTGAACTAGATGAACACGGTACGTGCGCCAGAACTCAGATGCATATGTCGTCCTCACAGGAAATGGCGCTCATGACACCATGAAAGTCACCGTGGGTTAAAAACCCCACAAACAGCCAAGTGATGTGGAGAAAGTATCCCATACAAAACTTTATTGTCTTTTCCCGTGTGCACAGTCACCCTCTCTCACCTCAGCTCGCAGTCTCGCATGCATGCAACCATCCAGCTAGAAGCAGGATTCGCAGGAATTACTGCAAATCATATGGCTAACGCCCCCTCTCAACATAGCAAAGTGTGCTCCCTATTTGTAGCCGAATCTCCAGAATCTAAACTTAGCCCGTGCCCTACACCGAATGACAATACCACTACAGCCAAAGTACTGAGCTGACAGGGCATACCACTGCGCCAAACCCTGCGGGGTTGGCGCAGTGGTTACGGCGCTCGACTACTGTTCTCAAGGTTGCGGGATCAAATCCCGGCCTCGGCGGCAGCTTTTCAATGGAGGTGAAAAGCAAGGTGCCCGTGTGCTGTGCGATATCAGTGCACGTTAAAAAACCCCAGATGGTCGAAATTTCCGGAGTCCTCCACTATGGCGTCTCTTATAGCCTGAGTTGCTTTGGGACGTTAAACCCCACAAACAAACAAATCATCCTTAACAACACCTTGACCAGAATCCAGAGGAAGCTTCCTATAGAAACCAGGCGCAAAGCAACTCGTCCTTTAGACCTCTCTACCTACACCACATCGCAGGCTCTTCAGGTACCACGAAATGAAATATACTATGGACATTACCCGGACAGCCTGCATGTTTCTGGCACCTGTCAACATATACCGCTACTGCTAAGATTTTGCCCCCTTTCATGTCCTACCGTTCTTTTATCCTCTCTTCACACAAGGCCACTGGCTTATTGTGTGATTTATAACACATGTAAAGTCCAGGGACTTACAGGTAACTGGCTTAGAATGGTTGTGGCTCAACTTGGTTAAGCCTGGATAATTGCGAAAGCAATAATTGCCTGGCTACGCTTGGGCTCAAACTTGGCATGGCTTGAATGTTTAGGTTTGGTTTGGTTTGTGGGGTTTAAAGTCCCAAAGCGACTGAGGCTATGAGAGACGCCGTAGTGGAGGACTCCGGAAATTTCGACAACTTTAGCCTAACTGGTTAGTCTATGTATATGCAGTAATGAGGCGATTAGTGCAGAGGATTTCACCATTGTTGGAACATTTTGTGACACAGTAAAGAGACAGTATAGACACAGAGCACACACTTTCAAACGGATTGTTCGTGAAACGTCTATGGAATTCTCGCGTGGCCGACTCAAACTCGCCGGTTTGTCTTGCATGTTCTTCACATCGCTGAAGCGTTATGCTTTCCTGCGGTTCCGAGAAAACAGCTTTGGCAAGCGAATTTTTCCGCCGTTTCTTGAAACGTTCAGCTTTCTGTTGAAGCGTCTCTTCTGCATGTCGCTTCTTGCGAACTTCAATCTTCTTCTTCCAATGCACGCCTTCTTTCTCGAAACGCTTTTCTCGTTCTTCTTGGGTTTCTTGAGCACGTTGAATCCGCCTAATTGCATTCCTACGGTCATCATCATCATCATCATCATCATCATCATAATCATCATCATCATCATCAGCCTGATTATACCCACTGCAGGGCGAAGGCCTCTCCCATATTTCTCCACTTAAACCGGTTCTGTGCTAGCTGCATCCACTTGACCCCTGCGAAATTCTTAATCTCATCCGCCCACCTAACTTTCTGCCGCCCCCTGCTACGCTTTCTTTCCCTTGGAATCCAGTTTGTTACCCTAAGCGATCATCGGTTATCCTCTCTTCGCACTACATGTCCTGCCCATGCCCATTTCTTCTCCTTAATTTCTACTAGAATGTCGGTAACTTTAGTTATTTCTCTTAACCACTCTGCACGCTTTCTATCTCTTAATGTTACCCCTACCATTTTTCGTTCCATAGCCCTCTGGGTTGTCCTCAACTTAAGTAGAACTCTCTTGGTTAGCCTCCATGTTTCAGCCCCAACCCACTCGGCAAACTTGAGTCTTGACTGGCGTTAAGCAAACTCATTAAACTGACATAAGATTCCGTAGAGGTAGAACGCTTTCGTCAAGCTGCATCTCGTGCCCGTCGTTTTGAAAGCCGTTCTTCCCTTGCTTCGGCGGTTTCTGTGGCTCTGTGTCTATTCCGGGATTCACATTGGTGATCAGCTCTCCCCTTAGTCTTACTAGTCGAGGACATAGTAAAGGATCTCGGCTAGAGCAGTCAACGCCAGCACATATAGCAGCTGGTGTGACGTCACAGCGACAGTAGCGCCGCAGGTAAGCGGCGCGGCAACCACGCGCCGTAACTGCGGCTGGGCGATCTGAAGGAGTGAGTTGGTTCCCCATATCTACCAGCTGGTGTGACGTCACTCCGCTTAAGGTCAAACGCACTGCGGCCGAGTCACGCGAAGGCTTGAAAGTGCGAGTAGTATTGGTTTCGCAATGAAATTTGACTCAGGCGCCACCGCCGCCACGCTATTCTAGTAGTCCAAATCTGTAAAGGTAGCTTCTCCACTATAGAAGTACCGATGAGGAAAAGCACGCTTGCAGCTAGAGAACTCAGATGGGGATTATGAATACTCTCTTGAAATGAAGGAGTCGCCATGAACTAAGCTTTTTGCCCGCAAGAAAGAAACGAAACCTTTATGTTTTGCATTAAAAAGCTAAAGTTAAGAGAAAAAATGACTGAGGTTATTTCTGTTAAACAGATTATAGTGCGAAAGCAAGGGAAACTTCAGTTTCATTGTTACATGTGGCGTCATCTAGGAACCACCACATCAAATTGCGCAAGTTTAACCATGACCTCTGCGATGAGCTGCGATGCAACGGCGCTTTTGACCTCGGAGACTGCCAGTTTAATCCTACTTTTGAAGCTGTCTGGGAGCCGCTCCATCAAATGGCGGCTACTTAAATCAGGTTATAACTTATAACGAACGAGAGTACCCGCCGCGGTGGCTCAGTGGTTCCTTTGTAAGGTATTATGAAGTTATCAAACTTGTGGATCCAGCACCTGACTGACTCCCACAGATTGCAACATTAAAGTAATGCTACCTCTGCCCAATACAGCTGAGGATTCTTGCTTAAATATTGTATATTTTGCGTACAATAGAAAAAGAAGCCTGGCTTAGGGGGGTCGATTTTTCAAAAGTGAGCCGGTTTACATGCAGTACATCTAATTGTAAAAGGTTCAAACTTATTACTTTTTTCCGATACATTGATATACTCAGGCACACATAACATAGTTTTCAAAACATTACTTATCAGTAGGATGGAATCCCCAAAATACTCGCGGGTAGGTCTGATGTTAAAATCAGCTTGGCGGAGATCTACTTGCCAGTAGTTTTTGTGAAATGAAGGGAATAAAGACAAAAGGAAAAAGAAGTCTGGCTACTGGACCCAAGTACCCGCGTTCGAACTCGACCGGTGTCATTCCACCCCGATGGATGTTTTTTTTTTTCTTTTTTTTTTTTTTTTTTTTTTTTTTTTTTTGCGAACGCACTGCAAGAGGTCACTAGCAGTCAATGTTCAGTCATAGGCTTCATCACTCTCTGTTCGCTGACGAACTTGAAATACCCATCGGAGAGACTCGCACTTTGGAGCAGCTTTACTGCACATAGTTTGAATTACCCGCACGAGGCCACGTGGTTGTAGCCTCACGAAAAAACTTAGCCAATCAGAGCAACGGCACAAACAAGATCGGCCAAGGTTCTCGGTCAGTGATGGTGAGCGTGTGAACGCTTCCGCACGCACACGCACACGCACACGCACACGCACACGCACACGCACACGCACACGCACACGCACACACACACACACACACACGCACACACGCACGCACACACACACACACACACACACACACACACACACACACACACACACACACACACACACACACACACACACACACACACACACACACACACACACACACACACACACAAAATAAATCCCATATGCCGCTCACAGCACGAAATGCTCTTCCCACAAGATAACTCAGCTCAGTTCCCTGCACCTGCAGCGAAAATATTTGAAATATGTACCAGTACTTCTACGAGTCAGCGTGCAAATGAGAAAGAATAATAGTTCTTTATGCTGTAAATTTTATACTTGCACTGGCAATTCTTATACCATTACTGCAAATAATGGACTAAGGAGCCAATTTGGTAATGAAAATAATGCGAGTAATGCATTAATGCAAATAGTCGACAAGTGAGCCGATTTGTTAACTGTGAATTTCATATTAATTTGAGCAAGAATCATTCAATTTGTCGCCAAGCGCTTTTTTCTTTTTTTGTCCCGGGAAATCGGTGGTAAACTACTGCGTTGTTTCTCGTACAATCACTCGGTGCAGCCAACAACACAACTCTAGCTGCCACCCATCGCTACAATGGAACGCATTAAATTTGACCTGAAACTACAAGACAGTGATTCCAAGATCTATGCTGTTTGCAAGCAAGCTGTCGGCCGTGCCTGCGTCGTGTCAAGCTGTTTCTGAGTAGCGCCGCCGTCACCCTGCCCCGTGCCAGCAGCACCTCATAGGGTCGTACAGGCGACGCCACACTGTACAAACCGCGCACAGTAGGGCCGTTCCATTGTCGCTGTCGTCTGCTCGAAAACCCCTGCATGACTGTGACGTCATCAAGCACAGTGTTAACCCTTAAAATTTCCTGTCTGGCAGCGCGAGTCGGAGGTCCCTGACTGCTATCTTTAAAATTACTTTGCGGGAAAACTAAAGCGTCCTCAACTGTGCTTTTTGAACACTTAATGTTGACGTCGAGAAGAACGTCTGATGTGAATTTCGTTGATATGGTGTGAGAAGCGAAAAATCGTCGGAGTTCACCTTTAAGAAGACGCTTAACTTCCTTTGATAAATACATCCATGAGTACTGGCGGATAATGGATAATCTTGTAATACCATACGGCCGGCAGCCGTGCGCAGTTGTTGCGCTCATGCACTCCTCTAGTAAGTGTGTGGCGACAGGAAAAAAAGGTGACACCACTAAACGCGATGAGTCTTGCGTCGAATCTTACGCACATAAAAATGTGTATAATCTGCAATGGGAGATCAGTGGATGCGGTGCTCGCTGCGGAGCCCAAACACAACGAGATCGAACCCTAGCAGCAGTGGTCGCATTTCGAAGAACACAAACCCTAATTATGCTCGTATGCTATGAAATTTATAAGCACGTAATATAACACCAGGGCATTAGAGTTAAGCCAAAAGCGTCCACTACGGCGCCCCTCACGTGCACGCGCAGCTTAGGAACGTTACAAAATACTAAATTATCTTCTGATAGGCCATTATTAAGCATGGAATACTTGCAAACAGTATCGTCGAGGTTCACATTAATGCTGTTTCCTTCTGTCTTACAAAGACGGTGATGAAGCTTCAAAAAAATTAATAAATAAAGCGGTAAAGAATGATGTACTTCGATCGACCAGCAAAATCCTCAGTCTCGCCTCCTAGAACGGCGTTTCGCGGATCACATGAGCACTTGCGCCAGCGTACATTCAGAGAACCTAACGCTGCTCCTAAAGCGTGATTTGCATGCTGAAGCACGATGAAAATGTTCCACTTTCACACTGGCGAAGATTACGACGGTGGCGATAGGCGCGCAGTGAGCAAGCGCAGTAGCTGCCGATTTGGGCTGTAATTTATACGGCGGTTTCATAACCAAGCTAATGCAACCATGTGACCACAAGCGTCATTTTTTGCCACAGCATACAGGTACGGTTAAGACAGACAGTTGCTCTCTACAGCTCTGAGACATATGCATAGCCAACCGATGTCTGAGCAGTTTTTTCCTGAGAAATCAAGCCAGCCGACCATCGAATCAAAACCTCGAATAACCGTCCTTCTTTTCGCAAGGTGATTCACCTATTCATACGGCTGTGATTGCACTCCATGTTTTTTTGCGCCCTTATGTTTCCACTGTATGCTTCTTTCTCTTATTATATAGTCCATCACGTCCCTAGTGCCCTGTGCAAGCTAACAGCCCGAATTCTCATCAAGTTAATTTGTCTGTACTTTATATCTTTCCAGACGTTCCATTCACATCCCTGGTTTATACTACAGGACAAACTGTCTTTTTTCAGAGTAACAAGCAAATCGTTTTTTTTTTTTCGCACATTACGGCAAAAAACAACATAAAATGAGCATAGAGTGGGCTGTACACCTACGTGATCATTTAAGTCTCCACAAATTGTTTACAACCTTGACATTTGCCATTTGCAGGCTTCGTGAACCCAGGAACAAAAAAAAAAAAAAAAAATCATGCTCCAAAGCACGTCATGAAAAATATAAACACAAAGCGACTTCCGTTAAATCAACGCTAAAAAAAAAAAGAAAGAAAAGAAACATGCTGGCACTCTGGAGAGAAGAAGCGGACCTCCGAAGTATTCTGCGCGCAACGCGCCTCACCGGTGATGTCTCGTTGTTTCCCCCATCACCGGGCGGCTGGCTGATGGTCACGATGCCCCCGCGCGCCGCCGCAGCCTACTTAATTTCCTTCAGCAGCCTCCTCGCCCACAACCTAGCTAGCTCTGCAATTTCATGCTGTGCGAACGGGACACGCCGTTCAAAGGGAAGGGGGGAAAGGCGGCGCGAAAGAAAAAGCTCCACGCGCAGTAGCGGTGTAACCACGAAGCGTGCAGCTCGTTTCACGGGTGCCCTCAACCGAAACCTATTCCAGGAGTAAAGCCGCTTGCGAAGAACGATAAAGAACAAGAAAAATGAAGGCAAGCGCGCACCACAAACTTTGAACGATTCTCGCCAGCAGAGGCGAAGTAAAATGATGTTGCAAGGACTACGGCATATGAGGTCGGGAAGGCCGGGGGCCCGCGAGGGATGACTAGAAAGGCGAGTGGACGCCGCCAAGTAGTGTCGGGGAGTCCTCAGTAGCTAGGTCGTACAAGGTGCGTGCAGTGTTCAAAAAAAAAAAAAAATAGATGGCCAGGTAGGCATGCAGAGTTCACGAGAGAGATGCTAAAGCCCGGTTTCGAGATGGCGTGAGGAGCGGATGCTGCATGCAGCGCGTCTTAAGCGGCCAGAAAAGGCAAAGTTTGCCGCCGCTCACTGGGGCTGATCCCGGTCGTTACTCGGAGCGAGCGCGCGCTGTCTGAGAAGCGCTGCACGCGCCGCTCCTCGGCGGCTCGCTGCGGAGCTGTAGCCACGTACTTCCGAGCTCTCCCCGTCGCCTCCGCGCAGTCACATGCGTCACCCTCCTCCAGAGTACTCAAACCACCAGCCCTCCCCTTGCCGCCGCACGTTTCCCTGCGACTTCGTGAAAATTTGATGCCCCAGCGAGCCTGTGCGCATGCGCGCTTCAATTATGCATCTTTATGACCTTCCACCTGCGCGTTCTAGATCAAAATTGCATGCACTTCAGAGTTGGTGCCCCTCTCTCGCCGCCGTACAGCTTACTCCACTCTGCTCCCCACCCTTCTCCAGCCCATCATCTCGGCTCTGCCATCCGGCCCCCGTAGGTGCTTTGCAGGGGAGCCTTCGTGCCAGAGGGATGCGGGTTTGTCTACCTGCCTCTTTCATGCTCCTTCCTGTCTCGCAGGTCACCTGCTCCCAGCGAGGAAGGGAGCTCGCGGCTCCTGCGGCCGTCCAGGAGATAAACAATTCCCAACGCTATTGATTCTTTCTAGTCTTTGCAGGCTTACACGGTTTCGTTGGATGGGACAGCGTATGGGATTCCATAATGTATGCGAGCTCCGCAGCCTCTATCCGCGTCGATGCTGCATTCAGCGACTAAAAGCTCGTACTTCCGCGTGCCTTCTTCTCCATTCACGGCGCTGAAGTATTTAATGACTCTCGTGCGAATTAATAGAATGGCAGTCTACCACTAATTCGCAGGTGTTCACCACTGTTCTTTCATTGTTATTGGCTATCAAGACCCTCTTGCCTGTGTTCTATGTGCCATCTCAAAAGCGAACCAAGAACTACGATGTTGTTGTCGGAGGTAGCTCATGGCCAACAGGACTTCAATGGCCCAGTTGAATAAGATTGCCAACGCCATGACGCCAGCGTTGTGATACATCATCAAAACCTTCGTTTTGCAGACAGCCGCGCAGTGTACATGGATACTATATACTTGCAACGTTGCTACGTTGCAATCGTTTCAACAGACAATTAAGAAATATAAATGAGGTGGTATCCCAGGGTATGTGCAGTTGAAAGCCCCCGAGGTGCAGGTGGAATACGAAAAAAGAAAGCTCCGAACTGCAGTAGTTTCGATTAATCTATACCACTTCGTGTTTTTAATGTTCCCTGGCGTAGCGGATGAACGGGCGTTTTTTGAATTTCGTCTCCTTCGGAATGCAGTCCCTGCCGCAGTGAAGGTCACTCACGGTCAATTATCGGATATTTCGAAATGACAACGCAGAATTAGCATTGTCAACCGTGGCGTTGGGATGACCAAGTGCACCATGCACAGTGCCAACGCGTAGGCGACACGAGATTACGAAGGAAAACATTGAAAGGATCGGGTGTTTGTTCCCTCTCTGTAAAAGAGGGGCCTGTGTACAGGTTAAGGCTGTGGGGCAGAGACCTTGATTTGGCAGGCTAATATGGTCGTTCGGGTCGCTGGCATGTTGCTCTTTTTTCTTGCATATGTGCCGCGGGAGGGAGTTGTTAGGAAAGTCAGAATCGTGGTGATGCTTGCTCTGACTGGCTACGAGTGTAGGCTGGGCCCCGATGCATTAAACCTTATCCCGAGAGCCCAGTCGAGTGTTCGGCTAGGCCGAACTAGCCAGATCTGTATTTTACCCAACCTTGCTGTATATATTGTAGTTTTTTTTGTTTTTTTTTTTTGTATAAACTTCAAATAAGCTATTTGCTCTCTCCAAGTGTCGCTATCTGTACTTCGCCACTCATAGTCGCTCCACCTCACCGTCCCGGAAGAACAATACCTGAAATTTACTTTGTAGTTAGTAGAAGTAATTTGTAGTGCACGTAATTAGTAGTGTTATTATTGATGCTAAATACTGGTCTTAATTTCAACTAAGTGTTTCTGTGATGTAATATGCGGCTGTTGCCCACACTAAGTTATGATGAACCAGTCTCACAAATAGTGATAAAAGGATGCTGAAGTGACTGTGTATGATGGGTCTGTAGGATGCGGCCTGCTTTTGTAGATTTATCCGGAGAATGTTATTCTTCCATGCAATAGAAACAAACAAAACGCTCCTCAGTGGTGTAGAGGTTCAACGCCCGATTTTGAACCGGAATTTCAGCTGTTCGATACCCGCTCGACCATTTTGAATTCCCGCAGCAGTGTTTTCTTTCTTCGAAGACACCTTTGCGGCGGAACTTGAATGACGCCGCGACCCGTGGCGTCATCACTACTTTGACCAATCTCCCCGATTGGTCACAATGCCGTGGTCACAATGCTGGAATTTTATGCGGACGTACACTCTACCGCGGTCGCATCACTATCGCCCCAGGTTCCTTTTACTTGCGCATACTGTCCCATCCCTGGTACCGTCAACTAATTCTGGCAAACGTTAGAACTCTAACCTCTTCTGCATCCACTTGAGGCTACAATCGTCCCATTAAGAAATACCGTATAAGGCTGCTGGCTGCGGTGATAACATGAAGTTCTTGAATATCGTTGTTTTCCATGTAAGAGCACAGTATAGGATTTTTCGCGGTAAAATTTGCCCGACTCTTAATTTATTTTATATGTGCGCCACGTAGGCATGAGTTTCAATTACGACCACCAGTAACAAAGCCTTGAGTGTTCCAGCATCCTCCATCGCAAATGTCCATTGCATGAAGATCTTCGCGAAAAAAAAAAAAAATCACAAATTCCCCATGTACCTTGGAGTTCTGTTTGAGTAATTAAGTTTCATTGACTCAGGCTCAGATGCTCACCTCATTTTGGCCATGTTTGAAAGCATTCCCCCTATTTATAACTATGAGGCATGTTTTTCACAGCCGCACGTACGAGCTAGCTAAATTAATCTTGGAGTTTTAAGCGGAGCGCCTACGTGAAAATAGCAGGGTGGGGTAAATGTAGGTAATTGAACTGCTTTCGCCTCAGTATTTAAGGAAGAACTATAACAAAGGAACATTGATTCTTAAACTTGCTTTGTACGTTATCGGGAGCATCAGCACGCACTTGTGGACAGAGGAAAAGTAAAATGGATATTACACTATCCGAGCAGAACGAACGCAAAGATTAACAATATCCCGATTCCAGTCGCTTCATTTCGATGGGCGGCCGTATACACGGGTTGGAGATTTCTGGCGCGAGAATTCCCCCAGCTGGCACAGCCGGCGCAACGGTGTGCTGGCTGGCGGGGAGGGAAAGCGGGGCGGCCGAAAATCAGCGCCAGAAGTTGCGGGCATAAGAAGCGAGAAGCCAGATAAGAATAAAGAACGCAGAGAACGGGGTGCTGCGAGGGAATAAAAAAAAAGATAAAAAAAGCCCAAGTTTTCCAGCAAGAAAGAAAAGTCCCAGCATTGGGAGACATGGCATAAGCCGGTGCAGGGAAACCAAAATTATAATGCAGCCGTACTTCCTCGCGCGCCAATTTTATCGATTCCCGATACAAGGCGCATCGTGCAATATGACGGCTCTTGGACTGAAACCCTCCGCGCTCCGGGTGCATGCTATAAGAAAAAGGAGGAGAGGGGGGGGGGGGGGATGCTTCTTTCGTAAACAGCCTGTGCGGCGGCCTACGTATAAGTCTTCTGCACCGCTCCTTTACTCATGCGGTTCTTTTATTATTATTATTATTATTATTATTACTATTATTGCCCCCGCCCTATACGCGGCAGCCTCGTGTGCAGGATATTTACATCTTCCGCGTGCTGATGGCGACAGCAGCTCATTTGGGTCGCCTTCTAAATCGTGTTCTGCGAAGCAACTTCGCAAAAATAAAAGCGGTCGCTTCGTCCTAATATAAACTGGCAAGATGCAAGCCCTCGCGACGAATGTAAATGATATGTATACAAGGAGGGCGCCAATATGCCGTGCTTTTGCACAACTATAATTTAGATAATGTAGCGCTCATGTAGTGCTGATGTGTGGGAGCGATGGAACTGCAACATGAGCCCTTAAACATAGATTAATTACGCTGGAGAAGGACGTCTGTTATTTTGCTCATATGTAGGCGTGTTTCGGCTTACGCCTCTGTTTAACTCCATACACTATTATTAGGCAATGATATTAAATGAGTGACAGAGTACAAAAAAACGCAGTGGTAGTGTCGCAAAGATTTTGCTGGTAATTTAAATTTGAGCAGTTGTGAGCTTTGAGTTATCACCGCTTGCTACTAAACAGGTCTCCAGAGACGTACAGAGCTCACTCTACGAGCCGACTCGAAGATCAGCCTTGACGAGCTTGGAACATTTTTAGCGCCACCTATAGCAAACTGCACCGTTAAGCTTTCGCATCAGACGGCTTTAAGGCGGCAGTGCACCTCACGTGGAAAAGTTCGCAGGTCTGTCACTCAGTCCCCACTAGAAACAAAGTATCTGTTATTGATGAAGCATCGAAGCGCTGGCGCTCGCGTTTCTTCCACGTGCCGGGTAATGAAGGACAAAGTGAGCGGCACCAATTTCAACTGAAACTCCAGCCTCTTCCTCTAAACACACGCACACACACACACACACACACACACACACACACACACACACACACACACACACACACACACACACACACACACACACACACACACACACACACACACACACACACACACACACACACACACACACACACACACACACACACACACACACACACACACACACACACACACACACACACACACACACACACACACACACACACACACACACACACACACACACACACACACACACACACACACACACACACACACACACACACACACACACACACACACACACAATTTACACGAGCCAAGTGGCGCACAAAAGTCAGCCCAGGTCGTAGCTCTCTGCCGGCAGCAAACTCGTCGCAATTCGCGGTCACGCTTGCCGGAAACAAGACAGCCTGACCGAGTGGGTCGTCAGCTGGAAGGCTCATATTTCAATGGGCCGGTCCTGGCAATAACATCGTTTGGCCATTAAGGGAGGAACCCTTCCTTGCTCTTAAGTGCTAGGGAATTACTTGACCCTGTTTTTGTTGCAGTTGCTCGACTCTGGTAGAGTCGTTTTCGGGTCCCCGGCGAGCCTCCTGCAGCCGTCCAGTGCCAGGGATGCTGCCTTCGGAAGGCGTTCGGAGGCCCTTCACGCCTGGTGGCTCTCGGCTAACAAGCGCCCCTATTCTGACTCGTGGACAGAGATGGCTGCCTACAGGCTTCCACTACCAGCTCGCTCGTTTTGAGCACGGGCTTGACCACTTATTCCCAATCTTTTCTACTCCCGTTCAATGTATGATTCCAACTTTCTCTTTATCGCAGAATTTTGCCTCTGCTTTGTACATATGGGACTGCATCCACACAGCTGCTTCCTTTCTGTTACTTTCATTTTGCACTTGAGGCTGGCCATAAACTGCTGAAATACCGGACTCAAGATTCCGAAAACATAGCGGTATTTGGATTAGTTTAGTTTCGTTTGGTTTAATGGGTTTAACGTCTCAAAGCGACCCAGGCTATGAAGAACTCCGCAGTGGAGGTCTCCGTTAATTTCCACTATCTATGATTCTTCAAAGGGACAGAGCACTGCCCTCTAAGCGCCCATTTCTTCTTTTCCTTTTTTTTTTCTACGCAATGTAAAGCTTTCTGTCTCGAGTTGCAGATTCCGTAGCCGTTTGATAAGAAACGCTGTAGAAAATTTTTACTGAGAATTTTTCGATCAGTGTATGCGCCCAATTTGTGTAGTTTGATGCTGGAAACCATCAGTGGCGTCTGCGATGACGATTGCGCGTCGGCAAAAGAGATGTATCGAAATCTATAATATAATTTCACCCGTCAGACATCAATTGGGACATTTCTTTTTTTTTTTCTTTTTTTTTCTTTTTTTTTTTTAGTACACAGTAACGCTAAGTTTCGTTTCTGCACCCTGTGGTTGCGGCACATGAACATAAGCATCATCAACATAAGTTTTAGTGGGCCATGGTTGCAGTGACTGGACTACCAATTCTAGTCACTGTACTGTGGCCACTGCTTCATCCAACAAATTTTTAAAACGTTGTGGCGCCATCTAGTGACGAACGCTAAAAGCACATCATAGACGTTTTGAAAGGAAGCCGGTTTTTGTTGACGAACGCAGCGATTAGAGTGCAAAATATAATAAAGTTACGCGAGTACTTCAAGAAATAGAAAACACTGCACTTAAGAAAACCTGTGATATTTTCCCAAGATGCGGCCACGTCAGTTGCTGCAGTAATAATTACAGCGTTTCGCCGAAAGAGGCTACATCAGTTGTTTTCATGTGACTTTCAGTGCCAAATTAAAATTATAAATCCTCGTTTCTTGGACATTGTAGTGCTCAATCTATACAATACGAGATCTTTTCATTTCCACTATAATCCTATTATACATTTTGGTCAGTGTTCTGTCCCCTTAAATGGTCCATGCAATACTATTTATTAAAATTGAAAACACTCGAGAACAATAGCTATATCATACCGCTCCGCGACGTAAACATTTTTGACCAACTTGACTAGGACTGAATATATTGGTGATAAAAAATTATGCTCCTCTCTCCTCAGTTCAGCGCACGCCGAAGAGAAAGAAGAAAAAATAATGAAAATATGTCGTGATAGTGCCGTGGGAAGCGTCCATTGAGGCATTTGAAAAGACAGCTAAAGACGGGTGGAGCTGTGCGAAAGGATACTTTTAACATGCAAGAAAATCTGTAGCACTTACCATCGGGTGATATTCTTCCAGCGTCTTCGTAATCTGCCGGCAGCTGGGTACTGCGTATTGAAGGTAGATGCGTCCTGAACACCTGAGCACTTCCTCACGCCTCGTGAGTATTACCTTAGTGGTACCTCACACAATTACAATGCTCGATGTTACAAGGCCATTACAACTTTTGAATTGCGGCTGAGCACTTCACTTTCTCCGTCCATCCCAAGGGCACTCAACTCCAAATCAATTCCGCCATAAAACACTATGCAGAAAGGCTCTGCCGACGCAACCTCGTGGAATGTGAAAATTTTCATGAATTCTAGTCCATACTGTCATGGCATCGGTCGTCTAATTGCTTGATTGATCCTTTCATCGCTTTATTTATCTGTTTCTTCATTTATTGATAGATCCTTTACAGATAAGAAGTGTGTTTCAAATGACCGCTCACTCAGTGCTCGCGGAGACAATAAGCGTCCGACAAAAACTCAAAATTTAGTCAGCTTGTTCTTTAAATCATTAAAACGCTCTCTATAAATATGAGTCAACATCAAATCGCTCGTGGCGGAATTCTGTGCTTGGGCAGCCAATTACCCACAAGTGATTTCATCGAATCCCCTTATATTTCATTTCGCAATTAATTAATTAGTCGGTCCATTGCACCTTAAGTATCATGAAATGCTCACCAAAAAGGCTGTTCATTGGTTTTGAATATAGAATGTTTAAGCAATACTAATGAAAAATTGGTGTGAACTTAATAAAACCATTGTTTAGTTGAGAAGAAAAAAAATTGTTTATACACGCAGAAGTCTACTTCAAACACCGACTGCGAGGAGCGCAATTTAAAGGCACTTTTTTCCCCTGCTCTCCAAGCAATAAGTACGCTGTAACAGAACATTACGGTTAAACTTTTAGTTTCTGCCGATGAACTATCGCTTACAGAGTATACAAATGCTTTTGAAATCTATGCTTATTAAAAGCTCACCACTAAGACAAGTTGCTGCGTTCATTATCGTCAATGTGTGACCAAGACCGCGAGTTTTGAGGGAGGTGAATGTTTGGTTTTAGAATGTTTGTGTTAGTTGTAATTCCTTTTTCGCAACCTTATCGTTCCTGGCTTCTTATTGCAGGCGGTGCGTGAATGAAAGCTCTCACATTCGGTGATTCTGGCAAAAACAAAATGTCAATTCCACGTCCGAGCGAGAGTTGCTCATTCATTTTTGGCTTCGCGCATACAAAACAAAATAAAAAAAGGCGGATGTTTAAGGTTTCAATCTACTTGCAATAGCGGAAGCAGCATAAATCGTAGTTTTGCATGGTTTTTAGCAATGTTTTACTAGGTTTGAAGATTGGGATGAGTGTGGATGCTCAAGCTTCGCGTTAAGAGAAGACGCGATATCACATTTAACACCGCCTTTTCATACCGCGACTTTTATTACAATTTTGTGTAAGTGGGTTTTTTGTATGGACTACGGCTAACTATGTACGGCGGCAGTCTTAAGCATTTTGTGCGACTATATATAAGTCCATTTTCCCTTCGTCTTTTGGCTTTCTTCACCTGTCATGCCGTAATTTTTTATAGCCGTTGTATATAATTTGTAGCTATACAGATATTTCATTACCTGCTGCAGATTTTGGTATCACTAACTGCGGTTCTAAACAGCAGAAAACGAGCCGTTACTAGCATATGTCTGCTGACATTGTTCACAAGTTAGATGGAGTCATCAAGCGACAGGGCTGATGGCGCCAGAAGTCCCTTCCTAAATTCTGCGTTTATTATCCCATTAATTATTCTTCTAACTTTCAAATCATTCATCATCCTAACCTAACCTAACTGCCTCGCATCAAAGATGTTCTATAGCTGCTGCAGGTTCAAGTTTTGAAATTCACTTGTCCCATCATTAAGTTTGGTAGATATCAAGAAGGTTTCATTCCAGACTAGTCTACCCGGCCTTCACTTGGTAGCGTGCATAGACTCCGGGTTGATGAAGAATAGAATCTTCGAAGTTGGTAAAATACATACAAGCAGGTTTAATGGCACTTTGAGAAAACTTATTTACATGAAAAAAAAGGTATATCAGCAAAATGGCAAGCGTTAAGAGTTCATAGCGAGAAGCGTCTGGATGAGCCGTTTACCCACGGCTCAGAGCATCATTTCGTGCTCTGCAACGTCCTTAAATCCCCTATGTCCAGCCTCTCTGAAGATGCTGACGAATCAGTTCCAGGGCACACCCCTCAGATATCGGCAACCAATCGAACACATCACTGCACTGATGGTCTGATGCACTGATTGGTCCAGTATTGTTTCGTCGGGCGTGGTCACTTGTTGTCGGGTAGAGTTTGGGAACGGCGAGGAGGTAAATTTCGATTCTTCTGCAAAGATCCGCTATGTTGGTTCCGGCAAGTGGATTTCCTTCTCAGAAACCCAAGTGTACGTGTGCGCCGCGAATACTGCTCCCAGCATTGTCCCTTTCCGGCAATTGCAACTCTTTCCTGCATTCACGGGAAATCCTCTAGTGGCCGTAATCCTCATGCTCCTTTCTTCTCCTGTATGTCAGCGGACGTGTCATTCCGATCGTCTCCTTTGGACAATAGGCATTCCTCACTTGACAATAGTGGCTCTCGACGGGATGGGTGAACAGTTGAACAAAAGCACTTCCGGCGCTATTTCTCACAGGGCGACGTTTCTTTGTATTTTTCTTGACGTTCCCTTGACAGGGCCAACTTGGCAGTTGTAGGATCACGACAAAGCAAAGCATGCTCACACAAAAAGATTCATGGGAACAGACTCACTTAGAGCCCTTGCACCAACAGCACATATCAATACCATGCCCACAGGCGCACAATAGCCGCGGACCATGCACGGTCACAACAGAGTTATTTTAGATGATATATATGCTATATTATGCAATTTTATTGTTCTTGGTTTTATGACATAGCTGCTCTTTTATTTAAGGATCGTATTTTTCTGCACTCCCTGCCTGGAGCCAAATGAGTGTCTGCAGTATTGTGCAAATAAAATAAATAAATAAATACTATTGATAGTAACATAGATAATATTAGTACAGAAAACAATCGACAGTGCTGTGAATGATGTTGCAGATTGTTAGCCAGTTATATTGTCAAAACATTCGCGATAACTGAGGCAATATTCTGTTCATGTAGATTATAAACTTCGTTTTTTGGCGAATCGAATGAATTATTATTTCTTCGTTAAACTCCCGGAATACGTTAATCAATACATTCATAGTCAAACGTAACTACTTACACTGTCGGAACAAGTTTAGTTGGCGTGTATAAGAGCGCAGCTCTTAAGACCCCGTTCATAGCTTATGCGGCATCACCGTTACCATCTACGGTGGGCAGCTATAGACTGGACCTGTCATAGTTGCCACTGACCAACCAGAGCCGCAAGATTCTGCTCGGCCTCCCGAAATCCTCCGTATGCTCATCTGAAACGCAGACGTCTAGGACAGTCAGGCGAATGGCAGCGTTGGAATCCTGAGAGACCCCGGAACGCTATCGCGTACCAGGTTTCGACTTAAAGGCCTCGTACCTCTTAAGTGTACCTCGAATAGGGTTCTCCGGGCGGACACTCGATTGGAAACATCGCGCACGGTACGGCTGTGGCGCCTTGATAGATGGGCTGGGTAATGGCGGAAAAGGTGGAAGTGTAAGGTAGAAAACAGGAGGGTAGGTGGTGGCGCTGTGAGCAACAAATCACGGCATGTGGGAGTTCACGGGTCACGTGGATAGCAGGCGTTGTAGTGGTATAGGTTGCTATATAGGTCGCCCGACTGCAAGCTCGGCAGCAGTCACATGGCAAGGTGACAAGGGAATCGCACCCGGAACCCTTGGATCCACAGACCGTCAACGCCTTGGCAACGCACGGGCGTTCGGACGAATTGGTTTAAGCTGGGCTTGTCATGTGGTCGTTCAAATAATGTGACAGTTTGTAACTGTATGTTTGAGTTGACGTGGGATATAATATCAAATTAAAGAAAATCAAATCAAAATTTATTTCCCATCAGATGGAGAAAGGATTAGAAAAGTAGTGATACAGCGAGTAGCAGTGTGCTTGAATGAGGACGTAAACTGGAAAGGGGAGCCGCAAATGGGAGCCATAAATGTGATCGATTTTGCCTTTTAAAGGCGTTGTTTAAGGAGTGCTCAAATTCTCCGCGGTGAAATATATTTACGCAGAAAAGAAAAGCACCCATGTTGCTCATGCGGTGCTCGAGACGATGCCTTCGAAACGAAGCAGCGGCGCCGGTTGGTGTCGTGAAAACGTCTGCTTTGTAACAATCAAGAAATGAAAAAGGTTGGATGTGCCATTGGAGGGATGGGTATGGGGGACAACGTAAAGCAGGCTCGAACTGCACATATATGGCAACATTTCAGTCAAATTCTTTGTCCCAGCCAATTGCAAAACTAAAATACCTAAAGAGCTGTGCTCAAATTACGCTTTTTTTTTTTCTAAATAATAAAATTCAATACGAATTTGTAGCTGTGCAGTTCCGTACATTTACAATAGCTTCATTTTTTTTTCTTTTTTTTTTTTCAGCAGTCGAGCAGTTCAACAGGTTTATCATGGGTCGGCCAACTTAGTGCCAAGAATTCTGGTTAAATAACACAAGCAAGTCAACTTTCTTACCTTTCCTTGGCCCTCTCCTCTGAAATAATCTGCCCAACCACTGAGAATAGGCGTTCTGCTGCATATAGACGTTTCTGAAACGCACAAGTACCACTTTGAAGAGCGGCGTTGCGGGGCGTTGGAAAGTCTTCAAGAATTCTAAAGGGATGCTCTAGAGGGATGCAACTCTGGTGCTGGTGGCTCTGCGTTAGGTGTTGTGGCTGAGGGCTCCTGTTTCCATCTATCAAGTAAAGGCAGAAATTGGCTTCCTGCCGCAACTTAAATTTTAGGTAAAAAGATAACAGAAGCATTTGTGTCCGTGAGGGTTGGCGATTACGGGGCTAGCGTAATCTACATTGCATGTGTGCTGACATTGAACGTTCTGCGCAAGCTTACCTGGAACAATGGGCCGCTTCAGATGCTTTGCAAGCAGCTGAACTCGGCAGATCATCGATGTCGGCAAGCGACCCGCTGAAGTAATAACCCACGCGATTTTGGTTCACAAGCAGGCACTCCGAGCGTAACATCTCTGGTAGCTGTTACCACAACTAGGACGCTCACTGCTCTAACACTTTATTCAGTAACTGTACATAGGGTATGTCTGTAGGGCTCGATGACGCGTAGACTGCGAAAACCGCGAAATATTTCCGTCAAAGTTGCCATCACCTCCATACTATACGTACTCGATAAACGGACTTTTCGGACAGTGAGTTCATGCGGTTTTAAATTATGCTATCTATAGCACCATCGATATAACTCGATTTTTTTATTTACTTTTTTAACCACGGATAGTTCGATAGTTCGATAGCGATTCGGCTATCGATAGTATCGATAGTATTGTAAATTGTTTTGCATCTTAGAACTTTAAAGCAGTGGACAATATCATATATCAGTTTAAGAGAAGATCATTTTCTACCAGCCTGCAGCGCGATAACATCTGGAATTTTTTTGTTCCGCACCGAACTTAAACTGAGCGTAATATGAGCGCAGGCATGAAGCTTGGTGGAAACGGCACGTCCGCTGACGACGTGTTGTGGCTGCGGCGCCAAATTCTAACCTTCGAACCGCCTGCTATAAACTAGAGAAAAAAAAAACTAGAGCACCAGCACAAAACGTAAGGGAGAAAGGGACGAGACACAGCGCTGACCAACAACTGATTGTTTATTCAGAGCGCATCTGTTTAAGTACAAGTAGCCACTTCTGATAAACCAGGAAGGAAAAAGACACTTGAAGGACAAGAACAAAAAAATTGGAGGACACTTAAGCTTTGCCTTTAAGAATGGAACGCGATAACGTTATCGAGCAACTTGCTATACTCATTTTTATTTATTAATCCTTCCGGGACGTAGAAGCGCTGCCAGCCACCTTGCCGAAACGCGCGGGCCTCAAGTTGCAATCATAGTTCGTCGGCAACTTTGTTGCCGATCCGAGCCGGCGCGATGAAGATCTCGGAGGCCATGCCCTGTCTATCTTATTCCGTGCCCCACACGCATGATGGCGCTACGTGCACGCCAAGCGAAGAGGAAGTACAGCGGAAAAGTAATTTGCCACTCGCTTAACTGCGTGTTCTGTAATTCTGTAATTTACATGCTCATAATTGTTATTATATGCCACAATACACTTCTCTAAGGGACATTTCTCAGACAACACCGCAATCAATAGACGCGCCTTTGTCCATTTCATACCATCTAGCTGGCGTGGCGGAGTGGTTAGCGTGCTCGTCTCGCACCCCGGAGCCCCACGTTTGATTCCTCAGATCGGCGATTTTTCCTACTCGTTTTTATTTGTTAATGCTTCTGGGATTTTTCGCTTACGACCAACGCCGGACGACGCGGGACGGCGGCCGCCGACGACGACATCGACTTTTCTGCGACACGGCGCCCTTAACGCTGTCGCGTTAGTAAATTCTACGATGATGCAATAAAACTCGTGTTCAAACTGTGAAGCCTCAGTGATATTTCTTGTGACCGTATCTTTGTGATATGCTACAACTTCACACTTTTCGACCAGCGGATGACAAGGACTATCACAGCAATGAATCCCGATATTGCGACCAGCATTTTTCACATTATTGCAATGTTCTTTGAGTGTGTCGTTAAGACAGCGACTAGTTCGATCAACATAGTAGTTGCCGCAGGACAGAGGGATAAAGTTGGCAATGTTGTCTTTGCAGGGTAAAAACTTGTTTCGGTGCTTCATGCCGAGGGGAACAGTTTTTACATATTTTTCCGGTGCATTCACATGTGCGCACATGATCTCAGCGGAGCCTAAAATACAACGTCCACTCCAGCATTTTTCCCAATCCTTTTCAAAGGTGCCTTTAAATTTTTGCTGTTTTAGATTGCGCATTTTTTAAAGAAACGTTTCACCAAGTTTGGTTGTCATCTGCACAGCAGAAAATTTCGAATTAATTTTGAAGCGAAAAGCTTGACTAGGCTAGTCAACTCCGAGTCTCGCGTGTGCTCCATAGTTGGCAGGAGCTGCCAACTCGGATCGCCCCCTATGATACGGGAGGGTGGTATCAGAATCAGCCTGCCAGAACACTTTGCATTCGCATTACCCCTACAACACGCAGGCACGTCCATACGACTCAGTTAAAGCGGGGCTTTATGTGTGGGCTGGTAGCTTACGCTCTCGCGTCATACCCTTAAAGGCTGAGGTTAAGTGTCCTCAATAACGTAACCCCCTGCTTTGATAGGGTGGCATAGGGTAATAATGTAGCAGGCAAAATAAGTTTACACTTCCATCAGAGTTTAACCAGAGCTAAGCTACAGCTAATTGTTTTTCTTTCTTTTTTTTTGCGAGATGGGATGCATTCATCACGGGAAGCGTCTATGAAGGCTGATTTCAAGTCGCAGCAGCATATCGGCCAAGAAACTGAAAGCGCAGTGCCATCCCCGCTCTCTAACCAAAAATATCCTGCTATCGAAAGTAGAGGAGACAACTAAAGCGAAAAACGGAAAGAGTAGGCAAATTTTAGGCCATGGTTACAGAAGCTTGGCTGATATATCGAAATAAAAGCTTGGACTGACCAAAAAGCAGCACGTAACTTTGGAACACTGTTTCCGCACCACTGTGAGCCTTGCCAACCAGAGTGCTCGACAAGCTGGACATAGAATATAGAGCTTAGATGAAGAAGAAGGCCCAGCAAGCAACCAAGGAAATAATTTAACGAATGCAGGCAAGGGCGCTGGGCAGCTGTAAAGCTTAAAAAAAATAAAATCCGAGATCACTGCAGAACCTGCATTGGATAAATGCGTTAACCTAAGCATTGCTGTGCTGTCCGCGAGATATGTCAGCCGGATTCCGCAAGTAACAGATACTGCGCCTTACCTTTCCAGTAAACCAATCATAGAACGTCGATGAACTTTGATGCGTTCTACGAAACGCTGATTGTGTTCGACAAGTGGCGCGCGATGCACCGTCTGCAGCAGCAACGCCCAGGCTTTCGCGTTTGTGCACTGCAGGTTTGCAGTGCTGTCGAAATTTGTCTGACTACAGTTGCTTTGATTACCTCTCTTTACACACTTTTTAAACCACCCATCTGTGCACGCAAAATACGCCCATTCCCACTCGTTCACGTTCAAACATTTCAAATTTCCCGCCAGCGGAAGTGAGGCCTATGTCACCGGAAGTCGAGTAACACGTGACCCCCTTGGGACAATGACGTTACCCCTCCCAGCTATTTCGACGTCTGATAGACTTAATTATCTCTAGTTAGTGGCGAAGACCACTAATTAGACAGTTTTAGGGGAGTGTATTTGCGCCTCCGCTCCGTTCAGCCGGCGAGCGGGAGAGCTACTGCGCATGCGCCACACGCTCAGGTGGGGGCGCGCAAGCGGTACCGACATCCACCGACACCTCCGTTCCGTATGTTTGCGGTTCTAGCCAACGTTACTAGATTACTTTTCAGTTTGCAAACTTCGGCGCCGCGAGTGTCACATTTCCTTGTTGCTCCGAGCGGGGACGCGCTTGTCGTTGTTTGACTAGTGGTATCGAGGTACCCTATGTCTGACCGGACTGACAGCCTCCGGCCTCCGTACCAATGCCGCTGCCCTCGCCAGCCGTCAACGTACTACGCTCTCTCTTGCGGAACGTTTTTTTTTTTTTTCCTTCATCCCTGTTGCATGTTTATCGCTACCCTTGTGAGTCCTCGCAAAATTTTCTCAACGTGTAGAGCGACGCAGCTCGTGCCGGTTGTGCGGCGTGTAATTGCGCCGCAACTTAACGCAGTGGTGTGTGCGCGCCCAAACTGCGCATCTTCGCGAGGCGCAGCTCAAGTAAGCCTTTGTCCAGCTTGCAAGCTTTCCACCTCGAAATCAAGTCACAGCGTTTACGCAATATTATCAGAAGTCCAGAGCCCGTTGTTGGCTCGGATGTGTATCTTACTACTGATCGGAGCTTCAAGGAAAGCGGCATGAAGCACGCACCAGATATATGTTGAGTAATCAGGTTCGTTAACGATGTAATCTCTGCTACATTACATGAAGCTGGAACTAACATTTTCTGGCACTAAGACATGAAATTGGGCTAGTCGGTTCATAGTTATGGAAAATTTAAAACTGAGCACGTTTGCAGGGCGCTGAAACTTACGACGATACCGTATTTGCCAAATGTAACCAGGCTGCATGTTTTGGCTAATACAATAGGAGATTTCAGTTAATGCAGGGAGAACGTTCCATCAGAACGAGCAAAGTCACCAAATGTACTTCGGATGCCGTTTATGAGACTCCCCGGTCATGCAGTCAGACCTACAAAGGAGAAACTGGACGGTGGGCGCTATTTTAATGACTGAGCTCTGAAGCACGGCGCGAGTCATGCATGCACACTGGCACAGGCAGCAATCTCCAACTGTGCTGCAAAAGCTACGACAGCAAAGGCTGCTTACTTTATCTTGAGAGCAAAGATAAAATTCATAGTGAAGGCAAAAACAAAAACGGCAAGAGAAGTTGCCGCGGCATTTTACATCGCCATATGGGGGAGGGGGGGAGTCACTATCAAGAAAAGAGATTGAGTTCTTAGATGGACACAACAGAATTCTTAGAAATTCTTATGCACGCGCATCCTATTGTTATCCTTGCCTCGTGCACATTCCTAAATTTCCTGCTTGTGCTTTCTTGCAGTCCTCGGCTTTCAGGAAATAAATTTAGTTCGAAGCCTGCGCTCTCTGTGCACATGTTCTCTCGTTTCGTCCCATCCTCTTCGTTCGTCTTTGAAGTTTCCTTTAAAAAATTGGGGCCGGGGGTACATAAAGAACTAGAAAAGTACAGCATTCTGGCTTGTTTTGCGCTGAACACATATGCTATTCACCTTCAAGATACTGAACTATGTTAGTGTAACTTGAATACACACTTTACACCGAAATGTGAGCCACCAACTATCAGGCGAAGGAAAGGTTGCTGTGGCAAACAAAAAAGCGCGCCTGTTGTAATAATAGCTCTGTAAACATTGCTGCCGATTCAGTGAACTGTTTTCAGAATAACGTACGTTTTCTATTCCAGTTATTCATTGTCCTTTTAGATAAAAAAAAAAAGTGAGTTTTCTAGAACTAAAACTTTATCTTGCTGTAAAAAAAAAAAAAAATTAATTGTAGCGATCGAACGTTCTGCAACAATTAAACCAGTCTTTTTTTAGCTTAGGATTCAGGCGATAAATACGATTACTGCTGTTGTTGGCTCACCGCTGACAGTAGTTATGGCCAAAATGAACTGAAAACAACACCCGATACGCTATCAAGGAACGCGGACCTGATTCGTCTTCAAAGCGGTATGAGTCAGGCTCCCGTGTAGCGATTCAGGCATCTCAACCACATCTCGGTCGCATGCGATAGTTTTTGCTTTTTCAGTGCCGCTTCGTTTGCACACTAAAAAGTAATGCTTCTGCAGTCTCTAGAAAATATCACCCCTGAAGCAGAATAGTCTGCATAAATTGGTGTATAAACGCGGAGTGCAAGCGGCGCAGGCTATGCAACGATCGTGCGACCGGGCTAACAGCGCGGAAAGCGCCACCTCGAGAGCGGGAATGGAAGGGAGCCGCGTTTCGTCGCGGAGTCCCAGAGGAGTTTGCAAAACTGCAGGTAATCTGGTAACGTTGGTTCTAGCGGAGCTCGGAGCGACCATGCGAGGGCGTCGCACGTGGTGAACCTACATGTTGCGCCACCACCCGGCTTCACAAATAAACGCCTGCTCAATAACAGCATATGCCTCTCGCTACACATGTTATAAAATGTTTACGCGCAAAAATATTGTTTTGCTGTGTTCATGAAAATAAATGAGTGCTTTTTTAATGCCTAGTTCCACTTTTTATAACCAGGGTGCTCATCGTGCAGTTCGCCTGCGCCTCCGTTCAGCTAAAGAGAAATTTTGTAGCCAACTCTGCGCTTAGGCTCAGCGGGCACCACGAGCGGAGCGGAGGCACCAATACGCTCTGCTAATCTATTGTGCGAGCGTGTCTCTGCCAAGGAGGTTATATAACCTCCTTGCTCTCTGCGCGCTTCTCTCTCGCCCGTTTCAATGACACGCACGCGGTGTCCCTGCTCCGATACCGTTCTGTGTGCTGAGCCGTTCCTTCCTAAAGCCTTCTTGCAGACACCACACCTCCTGCCAAACGCGGAGGAGGAAGGAAGGGGAATTTGTCTTGAGGATGCATGACGGATGGTAGGTGGTCAGGTGGGAGAGGGAAAACTTTGCGAGGGAACGGGGAGGAGATAAACACCGCAAACTCGATTGATTGCGGTGACTGTTACTGTGCTACTAATCACTATTTAAAAAAAAGAAATGTTTGCTGCTTTGTGTTAAGGGGAACAAGCCCCACAGTCACCGGTAAAGAAAATATTTTCGGCTGGAGGGTGGACTGTGGCCCATTAAGAAGACCACATATTATCAAAGTTGGTAGGAACTGCCAACTCGGACTGCTCACTTGGGGTAGGGAGGTAATAATAATAATAATAATAATAATAATAATAATAATAATAATAATAATAATAATAATAATAATAATAATAATAATAATAATAATAATAATAATAATAATAATAATAATAATAATAATGTTTATTCGGACATGAATCGTGTACACAGAACATGCCCACAGGAATCCACGGGAAGTGGATTAAGGGTCAACCTTCCAGTGCTTCATGGATGCCGAGTCAGGCAGGCTACTCTAAGTTCGCGTATGCACGTTCATACAGCTTCGTGAAAGCAGGGATTTATAATATGTGGGTTGGTATCCTACGCTATCGCGTCATGCCCTTAAAGGCGGAGCTTAAGTATCCCGAGATTTTTTTTTCTTTTTTTCCTTCTTTAACGCCTTGTTAAGCAGTGCAGGGCGTTTACTACGCCTGTGCTATCCCTTCCTTGTGTATGTCCTCTACAATGCCCGTAGGCAATGCCTATTTCTTAATCAGTGTTAACTACGCTTATTAATCGTTAACGCGCATTGGTGAGACTAAACTTACTAATGCGCCTATATAATATGGGCACTAGTTGTTTGTCTGACCCTAGCGACAACAATCATCACAAAGAGCGGCTGTGAACGGTGTCCACATAAGACGTCCTCCTTCAGCTAAATGAAGAAGTGAATCACCACCCAAGCGCGACCGAAACGAGGGCCGTTATTGCCCTTGTCAGCAGAGGGAATGCCTTGCCTTTAAAGGGAATGCCTTGCCATTAAAGGGAATAACTTAGATCATGACTTGTGGTTTGTGGGGTTTAACGTCCCAAAGCGACTCAGGCTATGAGAGACGCCGTAGTGGAGGACTCCGGAAATTTCGATCACCTGTGGTTCTTTAACGTGCACTGACATCGCACAGCACACGGGCGCCTTGCTTTTCGCCTCCATCGAACCTTAACGGCGTGTCATTCTGGCCATAACAGCCAGCCGAATAATATACCACGCCCCATATCATCGCTTTCTACAGGTCGCAAAGGAGTCACTGAAAGTCTTTTTTTTTTTTTCTTTCGCACAGGGCTTAAGACAGAACTCGGTCTTTGTCAGACCGCATAACCACTCGAAGGCTGCTCCAGTTGGGATGCACACATCGGCGGAGAAACTGATGAAAGCACAGAAGTTGGACAGTTGGCTCGCCCCTGAAAAACGTAGACTAATGAGGCCTTCTGAACAGACGACGCTATTTGCTTGCCACACATTCCTTTAGCCTAAGACAAGTTAGCACCAGCACTTCCCAACCCGGGCTATAATACAAGTAGCTTCATTTCCACAAAGTATGTACCCGAAAAAGAACATGGGCAGGGGGCAGCGTGCGCGAGTCCTGTAACATTCACTCAGCAACTCGGTGCGAACCTTAACGCAAACACTTACGGCGCGAACCCCAACGCAGCCATATATATATAACATAATAAGGTGCCACAAGGATCGTGGACCCGGACGAAACAGGCGCAATTCAAATAGCCGGCTCCATCAAGGGAGTGAACTCGAACAAGACGGCGGAAGAAGCCGCCATTGCATTTGCAGTCCAACACTCACGCCATAAGTACGCTACTGAAGCGGAGAGAAAAATATGCAGTCAAACCTGCGCCAGAAACTCATCGTCGACTCGCAGGTATCATCAGTTCAGTTCAGTCGTTCAGTCGTGTCCGACTCTTCGTGACCCTATGGACCATGTCACGCCACGCTTTCCGGTCTCTCACCATCTGCCTAACATCACATAACTTCATCTGCAGTGCCTCGAGGACGCCATCTAACCATCGCGTTCGCTCCCTACCCCTTCTCCGGCGACCCTCAACTTTTCCCAACATCAAATCTTTCTCCAGCGACTCCTCTCTTCTCATCAGATGACCAAAGTAGCTGAGCTTTAACTTTAGAATTTGACCCTCCAATGAGCAGTCAGGGTTTATAGTTGACAACATCGACTGGTTTGATCTTTGGCAGTCCAAGGAACTCTCAAGAGTCTTCGCCAGCACCACAATTCAAACGCGTCAATTCTTCGGCGGTCAGCCTTTTTCACAGTCCAACTCTCGCATCCATACATCACAACTGGAAAGACCATAGCACGCGTTATACGGATCTTGGTTGGCAGACTAATGTATCTGCTCTTTACTAGGCGGTCAAGGCTAACCATTGCTCTCTTTTCCAGAAGCATGCGTCTCCTAATTTCATGGCTGCAGTCTCCTTCCGAGGTAATCTGGAGCCCAAGAACAGAAAATCTGTCACAGCTTCCACTTCTTGTCCCTTGATGCTCCAGGACTTGATAGGGCAAGATGTCATGATCTTTGTCTTTTTAATGTTCAGTTTAAGCCCAAACTTCTTACTCTCTTCTTGTATGCGCATCAGAAGTCTCTTGAGTTCCACTTCACTTTCTGCCAATAAAGTGGTATCATCCGCATATCTAAGGTGGTTGATACGTTTCCCAGCAATCTTCACTCCAGTTGAAGACTCGTCCAGACCGGCCTTCATCATGTATCATGCCATCAGGTATCATGCCGAACCATATGTGCCAAACATATCCTTCAGGTATCGTATACCACACAGGCAAGACGCATTGTACAGCAGTGGGGCACAAGCAACCTTCCCCTTTATTCACATTTTTTGTTTAGGTCCAAGGCTGGCAATGAGCGCGCACACGCGCTCGACCAAGATAGGCTAGGACAGGCTAGGACACCAAGCCTATCCCAGACTGCAGACAAATAAAGCAATCCGGAGGAACAGGACCTAACTTTGGGATCTTAAGCTCAGAACCGCTCACTTACATGAATATAACCGAGTACCCCAAAGTACAGAGCACTTCCACCGCCCCACAAAACCCTCACTAGCTCTAAAACATCCAAACACCATAAACGTTTTTTCGCACGCACGTTTTCTTCCTCACGCAGTACCCCGAATACTCTTTGCAGTGCAACAATTCAAACCCAATACTCCAGCCATCCCTGGGAGTGGCCGAAATCATCAGGGAACCAAACATTCATCTTCCACATTTCATTCTGCTCTATAGGTAGGCTTCTCTGTACAGCTCAGCAGACCCAAACGACCTGCAGCTGCCGGTACTTTCGAACAAGCGAATATATAATATTGTTTGTCTTCGTAGGATGCACTGATGTTGACACTTTTGAGCGTTCTTAGCAAATTTACCATTTGTTATGATTGAAAATCATTTGAAAATAAAAAAAAAATATGAAAGAAAGAAAAAACAACTTGCTTGGTTCAATACGGTCAAACTCCAGTTTATCAATTGTAAGCTATGTTTTGCATTGTTTTGAATGACTAAGCAGTGATGACACGATAATGTGCTCGTCAGTAGCTATACAACGATATACTGCACTGTGTACCATATTTGAATCATAAAAATTGAACTAATCAATATTGCTAATTAATTAACTATACTATCAGATAATACTTGCTCTAGCCACGAGCTATTGAATATTATGTATATTTTGAAATGGCGCAATTCATTGCACTAATTAATTATAACAAATTATTCACAATCAGATTATGCTCACTCCCGTTAGTATATATCACATGGTCCGCTAATTATATTTTATCTGCTTAATTATACCGACTGCTACAGAGACTAAGTCTGATTTGATCTAGTAGTCAAGGGTGCGACGAAAGTTCGTTTGGTCAGGCATGGTAATAGTGTAAAAAGAATTGCAGTCACTGACCAAGTCAACATGGAAAAAGACGTTTCGGAACCCGTACGAGTTCCTGCCTAGGACGATGCTACAATCTTAGCCAAAGATAAGAATCTGACAACGCGGCTGCTGCTTGAGTCGTCTTTCATTCAGACGAGAACCGGAGTCATGAATCGCCCTACAGGAAACATGCCATTAATCTATTCACAATCATTACGTCACCAGCTTCGCCTTTATATTTTCATTCCCTCGTCTTGTCCGCCTCAGTGTGGTCAAGGAACCTGTACGGGTTCCGAAACGCCTTTTTCCATGTAATTTGGTGAGTGACTGCAATTCTTTTTACTGCGATTTGATCTCTACCGGGTTTAAAGGTAAAAGTAGGATAGGTAGTCGATTTCTGAGTTTGTACCTGTACAGTAGTAGAGCGTACGCTTTAAAACAGACGTAGACAACTGGATATTTGAAAATGCTCAACGTTCTTAGTTGAGACTGCTAATGGATGGACTCGTGGTCTCCGCCAAGGGAGATAAAAAGGAAAGAACTGTTCCGGAGGAGAGGAGCGTTTATCGGAGGAGCGGTTAACTACCCCACGCATTAGGGAGATTTAGATTAGGGCGTTCCTATCGGTTAGGGTAATAGGGTTATAGCGGATTTAAAGTGCGCATGCTCAAAGTGATTGCCCCCCCCCCCCCCCCCCCCGCTCTCTCAACCTTCATTCACCGCAGCATTCCGCGCGTTCGCGTTGTAGCGCCGCTATTATACCCTATCAACCTAACTAGTTGGGCCCCCCTATCCTAAAGCTCCCTATTTAGTCATTATACCGGCAAGAAGCCACGTGTGTGTGTGTTTTTTTTAAGATATCACTCTCCCTTGCGTAAGACCAGCAGTTTTTTTCTATCCCTTAGCGTTCAACCAGCCTGCGACATTAAATATGCGGTGTGTAACCCCTCAAGAGTACGTTTTGATGCCCCGGCGGTGTCATTAGCCGCGACTCCCTCCTTCCGCCTCCCTCAGTTAACGACGTTACCTGTGCGGGTTGCTACAACGCAACTTGTGCCGACTGTCCGGCTAGTTTGCGAGGTCGTCTTTCTCCTGCGTCCAGGACGACTCCTTGCAACCCCGACACCAGCGGGCGAGCGAACCATTTAGGAGCCTAATCGCTCAGCGCATTCGTTAATTTGTCCCCAGGAGCCCGCCAGCCCACAGAGGCACGGCTCGCGCGATGACGCAATCGTAGAAAAATGGCGAATACACGGCCGAAAAAAGAAATCGCAAAAGCTAGGCGACGAAGCGATCACCGAGAGACGCTTTCGTCACAGCGCACCGCCTGGGGACGTGGGTGGCCGCTGGCTGAGCAGCGAGAGGCTGGAGAGCGAGGGAGATGCTATCGCGGTGGCGGGCCCACTCGGACGAGAGGCGCGCAGCTTAGCCTTCCTCCGCCGCTGCTGCTGCTGCACTCCATTAGCACAGAAGCTCTAACCGAGAGAAATGAGCTCGGCTAGCACCGCGTCCTCCCCGCGACTCGAGAGCTTGGGAAGAGAGCGCGACGGCTGGCCGCGCCGAAACCGCTCACCAGGACAGGCCTAGCGCTTCACGGGAGCCCTTGTGCGACTGCGGCGACGCACAGCACGCTGGCCGAAGCGCGCGAACTCAACGCTCCCTGAACAAACGCTGGCCTAATCTCCTGTGCGTAGTACGCCTGTTTAGTCAAGTGGTGAGCGCGCAGCTACGTGCGTTTGCCCTTTTATTCGCGGAAGCCGCTCCGGGCTCTCTTACTGTAGCGTTTTTCTTTACCCGCTGTCAGGGTTTAGTTGGGCGCCCGGTACTTGTGCAGATGTTTCCTCATCAAACAAGGACTAGGGTTCATCGCTTTATTGGATTAGCGGTGCATCGCCCAGCCGTACTTAACGCGCGTCCTTCTGCGACAGAAGTTCATTTCATTTCACTTTCCGCATTTATTTTCACTCTCACGTGAACAATATGTCTACGTGGGCTCTTTTGCTACACCCGAACGATATAGCTGTTTAAGTAACTTAGAGAGCGTTCCTCGCGAGAGGAATAATGCAGTCCTAATAACAGCGCATACCACAGGCACAGGTTCTTGAAGGAGCCTCTAACAGGATAGGCTTAGTCTCCGGGCGCTCGGGCATACCGGAAACGCTGGAGGCTCACGTAGCGGGGCTTGGAAGCTCTGTAGCGGCGCAATTTTTTACCCCACCGAATATCGGCATATCCTTTTAAACCCCGCAATTCGAGCGCTGCCCAACATTCGCAGAATTGAGTGTTTTCCCAGGGGGACTCGAGAGCCTCGCTACCCCTAACGCCAATTAGAATCTTTCCCAATCCTCTCGAGAGTTGCCCACTCCGTGGTGTGCCGTGTGTGACGGGCAGAAAAATCCCGCGAGGAAAGATAGAGCGGAAAGAGGGAAGAAAGGAGTGTGCAAGGTGCAACAGGATCATAAATTTCAATCCAGTAGATTTCTGAGTAGACGCTCACGACGTGCAAATGCGAGTACATGATACTTTGATTAGTCAGCGCTCTTTTCGCAGCGTACTTCGCGCTCCAACTTTAAAGAAGAGAAGAATGGAAATAAGGCGGCGATTTAGCCTCGCATGACCAGTGTGACTCACACCCAACCCATTTCAAGTTGCTAAATGTTTGTCCTCAGACAAATCCTGGGCAGGAACACTCAAGTGTGCTTTCGTTGTACCTAATAGAGAAAGAAGGAGAGAGAGAGAGAGAGAGAGAGAGAGAGAGAGAGAGAGAGAGAGAGAGAGGGAGAGAAATGGTTCAGGATCCGGGCGATGAAGGAAGTATTAAGAAAAGGGGCAATTGATGTGCTACAGAAACAAGGGCTTAACATCGATGATTCAGCAATCGCCAGGGCGCATAGAGTAAGACCAAACGTCAAGAAGAAAGCACAGGGCGCAGCAGGGCGAGAAGAGCAGAGAAAGGGACGCAAGTTTCGTTAATGCAGGTCCCATCCTTTCAGAGGCGTTGGAGAGCAGAGCCAGCCTGTTTATTCAGAATCGACGGCCCATGGGTTGCACGTAAATACACACTTGTTTTCCCGCACTTTAAAACTTTGGCGCCTCCTTTCAAGATTACCCATGCAGCGGGTCCACACACCGAACCATTCAGCAGATTAGTCGTGCTGAGGCGCATGAAGCGAGAGCCGCCAGGGAGGAACTATCACCGCGGCCCTTTATCGCAGCTGCCCCAAGGTTGCACGTAAAGTTCCCGCAGCTATGCGCTTTGCTGCGACGATCGCCCAACGGCGGAACGCTGCTCGTCCGACGGCGCACGCATCGTTGTCCCTGGTTTACGGACTTCCGGCGCCACTTCCGGACAACGCGCGAAAACTCGTGGCCAAAGACGAGCGCGCGCCAAAGGCGACAAGGAGGGACGTGGCGACAAAGTAATGAAACTGCCCGCGGAACCAGAAAACGAGGATGTGTGCCAGCAGCGGAGCCTGGTGGGGAAGCCACCCTGTTTTCACCTTTAGCGAGCCTTGAAGGCTGCATTGTTGACTATAGCTCGCGGCCTGTTCTCACTGAACGCTTACTGACAGAAAAAATGCGGCGATTTCGGTGGTAGCTCCTTATTTCGGATTTACTAGTAGTTGATGAGAGACGGGTTATTTCGTAAATGTGTCCAGTGACACTTTCTGCTGGGTGAGTTGGTTCATTTTGAGCTACAAGAATTCTTGGTGTCAAAGTGATTATTCAAAGTCTCGTTCCTATAGTGTGTACTTTTTGTTCAGCTCAGTGCCTACTGCTAAGACAAAAACAAAGCGAATTCTTCTGTATTCTATGTGCTGAAATTCAGATCTTGAGCAATACGCCTATTGCACGTAAATTTATTATAGGCACTTGAGAACAAAACAGTGTGCCAGATACTACCTACACTATTTATAAGGAAGAATTCGTGCCGTTAGCTGATATTGAGATGCTTTTTCTACGTGCTAATAAAAAAAGGTTGCTAATCAAAACTGCAGATCTGGCACCTGGATGTAAACGAGGACGCTGTTGATTCTTTCTGGAGTTCAGGAGGAATTTAGAATTTGAACCAAGGGCGCATGAAATAATCAGGCAGCTTGATTTTTTTTAACGATTACCAGCGGCAAAATACCAAAACACTTATGCTAGGTAAGAACTACGTTCAAGCAGTAGTTGTCACTTTATACGAAATAATAATAAAAAAATAAACACGCACACACGCACTGTCACTTCACTAAGTCGCATGCTCTACAGCCCCGTCTTAAACATCTTGTGACAAATGAATTATCGGCTATTTTCCCAGTCTATTACATGGGCAAAGAGTGCTTAAAGCTAATTATGGAAAGGACCGTGAAAGTTATACTTCAACTGAAGTTTAAACGGAACACGTAATTAGTCGAAAGCGCTGCAGTCATCAGCTACAGCACCACCAAAAATGGAAGTGAATGGTTTCAGAAGGACGCAGTGATCTCGCGGTTTGCGCCTCTGGAAAACCATGTGTGCGATGGAAATTTCAGCTGCGCTCGTGTTCGCTCTCACCTCATCGCCTTACCCCCCTTACCCTCATATCAAAAGATATGGTTCGCTATTATTACTGAAGAACACGTGCCGCGTATCGTTCCTCAGGACTTCGAAAGCTCCGAGTTCCAATCTCGACCTGCTGATTTGTACAGCCAGGATATATATATATATTTTTCCTATCGTGTAGCTGTTCTTCTCGGCTGTCTCGTCTTCGGGTTAACATTCTTAGAAATCAGTTATCGCTGATCACACTTCCACTGCTAGAAATAAAGCAACTATTGCGGGTGCTGTTCATAAGCGCTTACCTTTTTTTTTTTCTATTGATACTTTGACTCAAGTAGAAGTGCCGACGACGAGACTCTCCCAGGCGTCTGAAAGTGCAGCGAACCATACTATTTTTTGAATGATAGGGCTGCGGTTTCAGTACGTATGTAAAAAGAAAGCAAATGAAAATATATATTTGCTAGCTAATGCGGAGGTGATCCATGTATAAACCATATAGGTTCACATCCTTCAGTTTACGGCACTGGAATCGCCACTAATACGGCTTTCCTACATGGGACCGAATTACTGAAGCTTACCGGCATCCAACGCGAAGGTAATCCTATGCATGCGATCCACATGGGATCAATGAGCAATTAGAGAACGCATATCAGGCTCACTATCTACCGTGTATGTGTTGCGGCTTCTGCGTTAAAACTTGCGTTTGGAACGACGACCTGATTTGGTATAGATACTTTGTTTTTTTACTTTGGACGTAGTTACGCAATTTCACCTCTGTTCAAATTCATTATTCCACCATATCTTATTATTTACTTACTTTCTTATTTTGTTGCTTTGTTTCATTTATTTTATTGTTTGGAGTTGGACCATGAAGACACAAATATAGCGTTTAGTGGTTGGCACCACTGACGATTTGCGGAGGAGGTCGAAGACTTCCGCGAGGGAATTGAAACATTCGAAAAGAGGCAGTGCGTGAATAAACTTTATTTAATTATTGGTTACTGAATTGGCCTTACTACGTTAGTCATATCAATGGTCGGGGCCCCTACTTCAGGGCTCCGCTGGCGTCCTGAAGTAGGGCTCCGCTGGCTGGGATTCGTTAGTACCCAGAGCGATACAGACTCGTAGAACTGTTGTATTTCGCTTGATCCTAATGCCACCTTGGTTCGGAAATTAAGGTTCTGGCAACGAGTTCGATAAACAGTAACAGCTTGAAATACCGGTGCTGTATAACCAAGCAAAAAGCGGTAGTTCGACCTTCTCAGCGGCACGAACGACCATCGCATCGCTAGACGAGCCACAGACAAGCCTCTTGCGTGCCGAGTCCGGTGAACCCGGCCGGAAAAACTTGGCATCCAGCGAACGTCGCGAGATTCGCAATATATACAAGCTTAGCAGCCGTCGTCGGCGTCATCGCTCGGTGCAGTGAGTCCGCGCGGCCATAGCGGGTGGCGAATCGTAATTCGCTGCCGCGCGCGGACGCACAGGAACGGCGGGACGTCCACTCTGGAAGCCAGCGGGGCGCATAGGGCCCGTCTCGGCGCCCGGACGCCGCCTGCGTTCGAGATTAAACGGGCGGGCAATTAATCGGAACGGTGCACCGCAAAAAGCCGGCCGTAAATCTGCCGCGCCGAGCGGCTAGTGCCGCTGCCAGCAGGCACTACGTCGCGTCACCGTCGCGCTGTGTCGCCGTGGCTCTCGATAAGCGATGATGGAGTGCCCCGGAGCTTCGCTGCATTTGTATTAATTAGGCTGCACTCGCTACGCCGATTGTGCAGGTTACACCGAGGTCACCGTGTATACGCGCACGTCATCTGCTGGCCAGCGGAAACTTCAACGGGAAAGCGATAGCAATGCGCTGAAAAAAAGAAAATGAATTCTAAAGAACGCACTAATGCCCAGAGTTTCTTGATAAAAAAAAAAAGAAAGAAAGCTCTACCGCCTCATTCATACAGCTCAGTAGAATGAGAAGCAAGCAGAAGGGCAAATTTTATTGAAACTTCGGCTGCATGATTTTAAAAGGATACATAAAAATGACACTTCTTTTGTTATTGTTGGGCTGTTAGCTTTCACAGCCCTTTCCAGCGTCACGACAAACTCACAAAGTACCTAGCCAAAATCAACAGCCGATATCCCTCGTATAGGCTGGGCATTCTATTCGTCAATTGTCCTCAGAGGAAAAAAAAAATTAAAAGCGTTAGTACGCGCGAAGTAGGATGCTAAGGTGTGATCATGACGATTTCTACACGTTTCTGAAAACTGCACATAAGGGCCTGGGGGATACTATCACTCATAGGGGGCAACTATCAATTGTACTATCGATAGGCTTTTTACGCCATCAATAGCCAATTTACCAACGCTTCTGCGTCAATACTTCGAGCTCTCATTGACACTAATCACTGAATTGTGTTATTCAAAAGTCCTTTAGCGAGCCTTTTCTACGTTCATAAGTAATTAGAAGGCCTATATAGTGAAATACGTCCGCCACAGAAAAAGTTTGTTCTTGATTTTTTTTTTCTATTTTAAGATCTCCATTTTAAAGATTTTCCGAAAGTTCTCTGAAGCACCCTGTATACATTCCTTATTGCACAACATTAATCATAATGTTACACAGATTTTGCTTTTTCATTAACACTTAGGTAGCGCGAAAAATGAGGATGACGAACAAGAAACGACCGGACAATGGCAGTTATGCTGACTACCAACTGGCGGACTTTTTCCAGTACAGAATAGAAATAAAGGTGCTGCTAAAATATGACCAAGCAAAATCGAAGGTGACCGATCCGGTTAGGCATGTTTCAGTCTTGTGAAGAACGATGGATGACTAATGGAAAGTTCCCGCGTGCTAGAAACTAATTTGCGCCTTTTACGCGAGGTGAATTGTAACAAGTGGGAATGCTAGTGAACGAGGGTCGTGAATTTGCAGTGGCAGTTTCTCAACCCATTCCTGTAAACCGACTGACCCGGTTGTGCTGCATCGTGTCGCAGGCTGGATATGTCACCGCGCACCACCATCGCTTGCAACCACTGCTTTCGCAATTAAGCGGCAGGAGCTCGGTCTCGCGCAGCAAGTATTGGTAAGTATTGTCGCGCGGCCCACTGGAATTATTCTCCTGTGACATGAGATGCCCAGAATGTGAGGAAGAAAAAAGGAAAATGAGAGGCTGAGGAGGCGGAAAAAATGCGAGGCACAGAAATAAGTCCTCTATATACGCTGAGCAGAGCGAGCTCACAATCAGCCCATAGCAGGCAGTCGCGCACTGGAGGCCGGGGCGACGCTGTTAGCGCTCGCTTTTGGCGACGCGCCGCACGTACGCGCACGATGTACATGACGAGCCACGAGGCCCAATCATTCACGGCCGAAAGCCGACCCGGCGAGTGAAGTGCCGCGCCTTTTGTAGCCGGCCGTGGAAACGCTGTGCCCGGGACGGTATCAGCGCGGCGAGGTCGTAATGCGCTTTTCCGGCGGCATGCGCCACGCGTCCGCCGTGGCCTGTTTGCGGCCGCCACGAAGGGAGGGTGGCCACAGGGCGATATCGCTCGACAATTACCGCGCTCGTCTAGCCCCTCCCTCGCCCGCTGGCTCCACGAAACACAGGATAGCGTCGCTGTCGCCTCCCTTGCAACGCTTGCGTGTAATGCGAGGAAGTCGCCCTCGCTCGATGCATTGCGCGCAATGGCTGCGCAACGCTGAACGGCGAGTGGGTACAATGCGGAAAGCACTGCTTGCTCAGGGTAATCTCTAGTGCGAGCGCGGACCGGGGCTTTTGTTATGTCGTTCGAGAGGGTAGAAAACTACCAAGTCCAGGCTTTTCTTATTTTATTACTTCCCTTCCTAACTGCAGCAGCGAAGTCTTAGACGTACCATCGTGCTAAACATTTGTTTGCTGTCGGCTACAAGCATGGGATCTGGGGCCGTCATAAAGAGCAGGGGATAGTAAATCAAGTTGACCTCAGGTGGCGGCACCTTGTTGAGCTAACTACGTGCAGTTTTTCCGGGAGCACTTGTAGCAGAATATATGTCTTGTGAAAAGTGGCGAATAGGGGAGACGAAGAATACAAGTTAGACCCAGCCTTCGGCCAGTGCCAATGTCCCCATCATGAACTTGCGGTCAGAAAAGATTGAACGAAAAGGTATGGAAATATTCAGAATGGCAACACTTCCACTGATTAGGAGTTCAGACGAGAAAGAGTATCGAAGCCCACGGTAACGCAGCTTTTTTTTTTTTTTTTTTTTTTTTTTTATGCTATCGAACAACGCGTTCACGCAACGCGTTTAACTCTGAGCACCGTTCCACCTTACAGCAGTTTGTGCCACTTTTTTCCTCTAGCCAGGATAGTTTTCACAGACCGGCCTCCGGAGGTTTTCTGCATTGACCGCACGCGCAGGCGTGCCAGCGCGTGCCGCTGGACCGGGAGCGTGAACCCAGCGGCGGGAACGTTCCGCTCCGAAGCGAGCGCGGGCGCACAGGCCGCCGGCCAGAAACCCACAGAACCGTGTGCGTGAGCACTCGGATCGAGTCAGACGACGACGACAGCGCGTGAACGTGAACGAGTACGGCGTGTCCACGTTATCAACCGAAACACGCGCGCCGAACACGCGGCTTATAACGCGTCCCTCCACTCGGCTCCAGTCGTGCGGATGGAGGCCTTTTCTTCTCCCGCTGCGGTGGGGGGGGGGGGGGGGGGGGGACACGCCAAGAGTACTAGGGGGAGGAGGGGTGGGGGAGGCGACAAGAGGACCCCCAAGCGTGGTGGGGTGGGGTAGGACATAACACGCGAGCGGGCGCGCTGACTGATCTGCCAGCTGAGTGCGGCATTTGCCGGTGTGCCGCTAGAAACTAGCTGCGCTTGGCGAGCAGCTGTGTGGCGGCTCTCGCGACGACGCGCTGGAGTTGTCCTATCGGGCGGGTGCGGAAGCTGCTGCCTTCAGAAAAGTTTGCCTCTTTCGTTTTCTTTTCTTTTTTTTTCTTGAGCCAGCGAGATGAAGAAAAACACTCTTGACAGGGCTTGCGCGAAATTCCGGATACTTCGCTCCTGCGTTCCGCGATACGTGCATGTTATGCACGGAACCTTCTTTCAAAACTGGAGCTGCTTTGGTGCGTGCACTGCTTCCGGAGCACAGGTTCTAAACTGGGCTCAGGACTGCGCTATTGAACGCCTACAAGATAGGGAACGAAAATGTTTTTTTTTTCGTTCCTTTTTTCGTACCCCCTCCCCCTCTCCCCCTCTCCCCCCTTCCCACATACACCTCCCTATTTATATATCATCATCATCATCATCATCATCAGCCTGATTATACCCACTGCAGGGCGAAGGCCTCTCCCATATTTCTCCACTTAACCCGGTTCTATATATATATATATATATATATATATATATATATATATATATATATATATATATATATATATATATATAAACAGATCAGTGGCATTTCCGCAAAGGATGCATCAAACTTCCTTTCGCATCGTTAAAAAAATAAATAAATAACAGTCACGCTTTACGCAAAACAAAAAGCAACCCCTTATGTCAATTATGAAAGATTATTAGGTGACATTAAACGCATTCATTGTGTTTCGATGCGTTCTTATTTCTAATATATCTGTTTTTGTTTGCAACTTCGACTCGGATGACTGGTGGAATAATACCAAGCAATAATGACTTGCTACGCTAGTTACTTTCACTTGCCCTCTCGGCCGGTACGCTTAAAAGAGAAAGTGTCCCTGCTTTTGTTAAGTGCTATTTTGTTAAATGTTCTTTCAAACTGAAAGAACAACGTAGCTCACCGCTCCAGTGGCAGTGGATATCTTCACGACATTTTGGCTTTTAGCCATTTATTTACAGAGTTTAAGAGATGACCAAATTATTCCTTTGTTGTCGCTGCTCAGAGCGCATCCGTTTTTTTTTTTTTTTTCGACTGCAGGTAGCCACATTTCTATGAAGGCGAAATAAAAAGTATACGCTCGCGTGCAGTACGAGGTAGAGAACCCTGGATGGTCTGCCTTAATCCGGAACCTACGCCGTCCCTCACCTTCAGAGCCTATGTGTAGCTCAGGGTCATGTAGCTTAGGGCCATTTGTTAATTGCGGGCGTACATTAACAAATTAACAAAAACAAACGGCGGGGGAGGGAGGGGGACAACAGTGCAGAAATAGGGCAACACAAAATTTCAATCGGCAGAAAAGTTGTCAGCCACAGACAAATGTATTGAAAACGCATCAAACACTCAAAATATAACCACATAGCAAGTTATTCGAGATTTAAAAAATTACAGAAAGGCGACTCGGTGAAGATTACATCTCAGGGAAACGTTCTAGAGCAGTTACAAATGATTCGCAATCCTTGGCAGATGCCCCGGTACCAGGGAGCCGATTCCATTCACGGATGGCAAGGAGAAGAAGATAATTGAAAAAGAGATTAGTTCCAGTAAACACGGGTTCGAATTTCAGGTGGTGATTATTGCGTGGGGATATGCGGTAGGCCTGCATGTTATGGCACATAGCATAGGAGGAATGACTATGATATAACCTATAGAAATAAGACAGCATGGCTAGAGTTCTCCGTCTTACCAGCAGAGGTAAGCCGAAGCCTATATTTTTCAGTTTTGTTCCACTGGACGTTTTCGTGATTAGTTCTCAGACATAAACAGGGCGGTTTTATTTTGCAATGATTCCAATTTCGCTGCTAAGTACGCTTGCTGTTTGCTCGAAATCAAAGAGGTGTATTCCAATTTCGAGCGAATTTATGTAGTGTGTGCAAATACCTAACCTTGTGTATGCCTTTGCTAAACGAAGATTGTGCCCAAAGAAGCCTTAGTGTTCCCGAAGTCTTGTTATTAACTGCATTATGTGGCAGTTCAAAGAAACGTTGGATACTGAGTTAACACCTAAATACTTTATGATGGCTACTGATTTTATGGCTATGCTATTCAGTGTGTAATGACAAGGTTCGGGGCTAGATGTGGTGGTAAATCTGATTAATTTCGTTTTCAGGATGTTAATTTCCGTTTGCCAATCTCTGTACTAGTTAATCATACTGCATATCACGCAGTCATCTGCAAACATATAATATCACCAACTAATCCAGGTTATTGCTTATATCTTTTACACCGGATGTCCAAGCTAAATGTAGCTAAGGTTATTTTTAGCACAGTCAAACCGATTAAGGGCTGTTCAGAGTCGCCTATGCTAATCTGTAGTTTATTTTTCTTTGACAAAAGGTAATTGTTAGTAAAGACTAATTACCTATTTTTAATTATTGGCTTGAGCAATAAACTGTCAGTGCAAAAGTAGTAACTCTTTCTAAAAACGGCTCTCTACATTGTTTCAATCAAACTATTATTTATATAAAGGGATTTTTTTTTATTACCAGCTGAAAACGACGCCTGGCGCAATGAAAAAAAAAAAAAAAATGTCCTCGGGACTGCGGCGCCACTTTAAAGCCCCGAGACGCGTCCGAGAAAAAAAAAAAAAAAAGAATCGCTTTTTGTGTTTTGCTCTCTGCGATGAAGCTGGTTGTACGCACTTCGCGATTGATTTAAAATAACAGCTGGCCATGTTACATCATTTTTGAAGGCTTATAAATAGGGCGGCGTGAGTCATAATGTCCGAATTTATGTTAATAATGTCAAGTTTCACTATTAGATGTACTTGTGGAACTTTGTCGGACACCTCGGCGAAATCTACAAATATTGCTTCAATTTTAGAAGGAGCATACACAGCTAGATGAAGGGAAGTAATCTGTGCGAATAGTTGTCTCGCAAGATCGACCGTATAGGAAGCAGTGCTGATTGGCAAAAAAAAATAAAACTGGTGAAAACAAGCATTAATTGTTACTTTTTATTGTCTCTGTACAATATTTTCGACTGTGGCTCCGTACTGTTCCCCACAGCAGCATGCTTTGTGACCAAGCAGATAACACAGTGGGAGGAGCACAGCTGCAAAAAACTGCAGAAGAGAAAAAGATAAGAAAATTATAGCCAAGCAAATCCTCCGCCACTGGCTCGCGCTGAAGACAT
>NC_139344.1:55111091-55240806 GCF_055883805.1 Amblyomma maculatum
AACATATACGAGAACGCAGTGACGTTTTTCAATGGTACAGTGCTATTAGCATCCTGTTTTATGCGATCGGAGAAAACTTATTATGTGTTAGACTTCCAAGAAAGAAAAAAAAAAAAAGGAGGGGGGGGGGGATAAGTGCGCAGGGAGCCTGGGGGCGAATATCTTCAATTCCAAAGAACCGAGCAAGGGCACATGGTGTTGGTAATATTTGTATAATAAGAATTTCACCCACGCATGAGAGCAAAGAACGGGATTGGGCAGGCGCATTCCATCGCTCACAGTTCACAATTTGAAAACTTTGACGAAACACTTGTAGCAAATATTGATTAGTTGAACAAATTTTCTGGCATGAATTGGCTACCTTATTAGTGGTTGCTATTTTTTCCCGCTTCTTCCCGAGCTTAGAATAATGGCACGTGTGTAAAGAAGTTTAGTTTCTAACGTCCCAAAGCGACTAAGTCTATCAGAGACGGTGCAGTGGAGGACTCTATAATATTTCGACTACCTGTGGTTCGTTAACGTGATCTGACATCACACTGCACACAGGCGCCTTGTTTTCCGCCTCCATCAAAACACGGCCGCCGTGGTTGGGATAGAACCCGCACCTTTGGGTTCCGAAGTAGTGGGCCCGATCCAATATGCCACTGCTATATGTACGGCATGTAACCAAGGGGTCATTTAGAAATTAAACAACTGTCCGCCATTCCCCGCGCGGACAGTTGTTTGGAGGGTAGATACTTTGGATTTTCTCCACTATTTACACGCTTTGTAAAGAAATACAGGGTGTAGCAACGTAAGAAATGTCGCAGATTCTGACGACTGCTTCTCGGAATTTGTTCTAGTCATATTATTCTGCCAGTTTGTGCTTGGCACATCATGGCCTTAGTTGCCTGTGTGCCAAAAAGAAAAAAAAACCAACTTACAGCAAACAATATTCTTCCAGCCGTTTTAACTTCGCCGCGCTAAATTTCGGTGGTATTTTACAGGCACGTGCTCAAGATTTCTCCATTCATGTTTTTTTTAGTTGTCAAAATCTGTTCTATAGCTCTTCTTGATGTGCTGGCGCCTATGGAAGGCGCATTTATTGCCTAGAAAATGAGAAAATGGGAAGCTGGCAATGCCATGGCCGGAAAGAACTCTCGGAATGACTGGATTTTATGGGCTACTCAGCTCCAGCTCTGTGATCCTCGCGCAGAAATCTGTCTTGATACAGTTGCAGTTTACTTGTGAAATGCGCTGCTGATGGCCACCTATGTCTTCTCATTCTTTGAAACTTTTCTATCTTTTATGGAAGCTCCGTTTTCAGTCCGAGCAGCCTGCTTTTCGTTTCAATGCAGTTATCTCTCTACTGGCTGATTTTTTTTTTTTTTTGTCATTTATAGATTTTAAACATGAGACACTTTCAGCTCCCGTTGTCGGCGACCTTGAGGTGATGTCGAATGCACACCGAGAGCGAACATCCGGGCACCGAAACGTGAACATTTGGACACCGAACGAGATTATACGAGACGAGTTATCCGCTCTCTAAGGCTTCCCCGTCCTTCCCAAGGATGGCTACATACTCGCGCGTAGAACACTGCTGTACGCCGGAGGTCGGCTCGAAGCGCCATCGGGCATTTAGAATCATGTCTCTCACTGCGTATAGTGGCACCAGCTAATGGCGTTTTCCTCTTTAGCAGACGGTTTTATACACGCTCGGGGAGCACCCGAACGCGCTCCTTCTACATTCTCGTCAGGACGAAGTCTCTTCGCGGCCGCGTGCGTTTATCGTTCTGCATTTCAATACCGACACCGTAAAATTGAGCCTGATGAAAGGAAGAGCAGAAAGCGTCTTGCGGAAAGCGATCGCTTTGCTAATTATACGGCACAGCTGAAGCTCGTCCCTGCCAGCACCCTGCTATGTCAGTAGCCATTTCATGTTTACATCTACCTTCGATTACGGGGAAGCAGAAGTTTTTACTTTTAATTTTAAACGCTGCCAGCGATACATCCGTACGGTTTGCGCAGGTGGTTTGTACAGCGATGCGGACATTTTGTCCGTGACAGAATATACAATGACTGGACTAGTATCTAAACTATTTATGTATTTTTTTTTTATTTCATGTGCCAACGAAACTGAGGGCCGTCAACATCAAAGGTGAACCGAGTTTTTCTGTAATCGGCTGTGCTCGTAATACCGGACGCTAAAAATGCCCATTTCTCAGCGCGTTGAACTGGCTTTGCCGCCTTGTATTTTTATCAAATGGCACCACTGCGCATGGTATCGCCGACAAAGTCACGTTAACTTCTTCTGTTTCATCAAATACACTAAAACGGTGTCTTTATATTATGGGTAAAAAAATGCGAAAGACGGCAGTTTGTAAATATGGAATATGACAAAGCTAGCTGAACTAGCTTTCAATTGCGTTTTTTTTTTCTTTTTTTTTTTTGACGTTCGATAATCCGAGCCGCATTGGTGATAACGGAAATTTAAAAATTGGGTTCGTCTTTAATGTTGGCATTCTTCGATTTTGGAATATAATATTTCCCCTATATTACAAATCAAAAAGGGAATCATTTGCTTCAACTTATTGAATCGCCTAAACATTATGCTCAATCGCGAACACGATGCCCGCGTGGCTGTAGAGCCCTCCGGAACAGGCCGCACAGGCACTGACGTATCTGTCATAGCTTTAAAATCACAAGTTTGTAAACGTTAAAAACAATAAACCCATATATATTCCAGTTTTACATGCTTCTCAGTGTACACTTCAAGTTAGTTTTGTGGAAACTGTTTATTTAATGTTAAACCTGATAAGTTTCCGGACAAAACCTCTACGGCATCTGTTTCTTCTGAGTGAAGCTGTGATAGCGATTCCGCGCGCTGAAGTTCCCGCTCACTCGCAGGAAAATCCATTTATAGCCCCATGTGCATTCCCTGCTCATTAACAATGCAGAAGGATGAGTGCGCTTTGGTCACCACATAATGCAACGGATAATCAATGCCGGAGACAGTCCCTCGATGGTTTATCGAAGGACGTTCGACGGGTGTTCACTAAAGTTTTATTTCCCCCAAATAACAAAACAGACATATGTCTGTTTTGTTATTTGGGGAAAATATAACTTTAGTGTGAACACCCATCGAACGTCCTGCAAATTGCAGTTTCAGAGCACACCGGCTCTTATATTTGGAAGATTGTTTTATAGGTTTTGTTGCCTACAAGTTTCGTAACTTGCTTAAAAGAACGTACCTCCGTAAACCGCTCCATAGTGCAATTGCAAATTAAATTTTGCCACTTCTATGCAATGATGCAGCGTCTGCATGACTTCATAAATGCGAACAGGTGCCAGTACACTCCCTTCTTTTGATGCAAAGTTGTTCTTTTGAGCAAACTGTTTGTTGATGTAGCATATCATAGCGATAAACTTCAGCGCAGTACATCTGACAAGGAGCTGTGGTGCGTTAGAACATCAGCAAATATTGCCATAGCAGCAGGGCCGACATTAGAAGATCAACTCAAAGTAACTAATTAACTGGTTATTTTTTATTTTAACAACGATATTGTATTGCGAATGAAAAGCCTTCCACATCAAAAATTGGTTTTTTTATTTCCATTTTTTTTTTATAGACAATGCGTCTCAAGATATCAAAAGCCAACGGTACGCATCTGAAAGCTCGTCGGTTGTCTTTCACGCATTGGGCATTTTCAAAAAATAGTGTCACTTACAGTTAGCGAATATAGAATACTGACTCTGTTTTTGTAATCGATGATGTGGAAGAATTTATTATGATTTTGTCGACAGTGCCAAGCTCAACGAAACCATTTTGTAAATGTACAATGTTTGAAAGCCAACGCTACGAAGCTTTCAGTGACCATTTTTAATATTCACTATTTTGAGGCACAAGGCCAGTTACAAAAATTTTAAAAGAAGAATCACCTTTGGTGTTGACGGCCTTCAATTTCTAAATACAAAATTGTCTTTTCAACACAAAAATATCAAGTTGATTACGCAATTTTAACAAAAATTGCATAATTATCATTCCCTATAATGCACACGATGCCCGCCTCGCTGCAAAGACCGCACTGATGTACCGTTTATAGTTGTTAAATAAGAGTCTGTAAACTATACCCCGTCGCGGTGGCTGACTGGTTAGGGCGCTCGACAGCTGAAGCCAAGGACGCGGGATCGAATCCCGACCTGAAGGCGAAAAGCCAGGCGCCCATGGTGTGTGCGATGTCAGAGCACGTTAAAGAGCCCGAGGTGGTCGAAATTTCCGCGGCCCTCCACCATGTCGTCTCCCATAGCCTGAGTCGCTTTGGGGCGTTAAACCCCATAAACCAAACCAAATCAGGGAACAGTAAAAAAAAGGGTGAACAAAATAAAAATAGGTGCATGTTCGACTGCGCTCAAGTGGAGGCGTTAGCAGTACATAGCTGACTTACGCTGCCTTATTACTTAGGCTGCATACAGAAGAGTTAGAGCACTACATACAAGTGTGGTCGGTTCTGTGCATTCTAATTGAAGGACAGCACAAAATCTTAATTTCGACTTTGCTTCAGCTCAAGGAATGCTATTGCACGAGCATCTAAATAACGGCAGCAAAGAAAAAAATACATGAGTGATAAATTTGATTGACGCAGAGGAAATGCAAGAGCATTTTTCTTTCACTCGCAAATATGTCGCATTTCTTGTTGGAATTATGTTTCAGTTCCGATTCTTTCCTTGCCTCAGTTCTATTCGTAATCGCTTATTTCATTCATGTTTGCGGAGTCATCCTTAGTGATTTTCGTTTTTTTCTGCGTCATTTCTAGTCCGAAGTCTCGGTCCTCTCTCCTGCAAGTGGAGGGCGAAATGTTTTTCTCTTCGCCTGCCACCTGCGAATCGTGGCCGGTGAATAGAGCGATATCCTCATAACATCACCTGCCATGGCGGCCGAGGCTTCAGAAACACGTCGGCGCTGCCAACTGCGAACAGCCTTCTCCTTCACGCCGTGCCATCAAAAGAAAGCTGGCCACGCGGCACCCCCGTAACATGATCTATAAGCCACCAGCCCTGTCGTCCGCTTCTGGCACATCTTAATTGATATCGGCATCGTCTTTCACGGGCGTAGTCAGACAACTTTCGTTTTCCTTGAACGCACAGTACTCGTTACGAACATCATCATTAAGTATTTCGAACGGACTCTGGCATTAACAAAAGGATGGCTGAAACGGGTAGATAGCGGTCAACCGAGCGGTCGACAGTTTCATTCATGGCTCGCGATTCGTACGTATAGTTCCTTCTCATTTAATGCCTGGTGACTGATGATCAACCGCCTGAAGCCTGGTCTCTTTCTCCCATGCGTGTGTTGTGTTCAAAAACAAATAAATGTAAACTCGCCTTTTTTTTCTATCTCTCTCTCTCCGCCGTTCAATATCTCTCTTGCCGTTGAACACAACATATAGGGAACCTGCGCTTCCTAGGCGGCGCTGCAATTGTTCCACAGCGCACCTTAAAGCTACTGCTGTTATCCGCTTGGTTCGCTATAAACGACCGATCATATCATGCAGCATTATAGCTAAGCGTGTGGCAGATAGCGTCCTTGCCCAGACGCTCTCGCCGTAGCCCAGTTGTCTGAGGCACGCCATGCAGGGGTTCGGCAGTGCGTGCAATCTGATCCCTGTAAGCGCATGCAGGTGGCAGCGCCTATAAAGTATTTGCTCTTCTCGCTAAGATATGTGTTACGGCGCGACAATCGATACAACAAACTTCATTGCAGGTTCTCTATAGCGTCCTCTTGCTTTACGCAACACGGGGCCTCTGGAATGCCTGCGGTCATTTTGTTTGCAAGGGAGTAGAAAAACTGTCCTTTCGTACAGCTGCCACAAACCTAAACGGCGGCCTGACACGTTTTCATCCGCACAGGCGCGTGACGCCCACTGCAGACACGTAGCATTCGCGCTATGAGACTGCACCACCACGGCTAGATGGCAAGAAAGCGCGTTCAGAGTCTTCGAGCGTGAACCGGGCTCTCTGCTCCGCTTCAATTTGGGCTTAACTTCGTGGCCCCTCAAAATGGCTATTTCGTCCCAGCACGGCGCCTGCTATCCATGCAGCCCAAACCACAGCTCACTCCTTCTCGCCCGTCACCTTCCCTTCAGGTGAGGCGAGCCAGATGCGCCGAAACATGCGCATGTCGTGTACGGGCGCACGCGAGCGCGTCGGCCGTAACGAGTTCTGGAGAAAGAACGCGTGGCGCTGACAGGGCATCCAAGCGCCCTCGAGACTTTACGAGATGAAAACACTGCGCAAGCCACAATTCGCTCGTACTTCTCGTTATGCTCGAAAGCCCGTCCATGAGTTTAAAAAAAAATTGCGAACAAAGCTTGTTTACCTTGGCGTGACTTCCGTTACGCACAGAGTAGCACGCTGGCGTTGTGAACGTCACTGGGGAGGGCGTTCCTAAAGACAGGTCTGTACTTTTCTGAAGAAACGAAACCCCCAGGTAATGGCCTAAATTTTCCTGAAGTTTATTTTCAAATAATGCCCGTGCTAATAAAACGCATAAAGTCTCTAGCCCCGGACTGAATTTTGCCAAAGCGACCATATATATATACATATATATATATATATATATATATATATATATATATATATATATATATATATATATATATATATATATATATATATATATATAAGATGCGAGAACATTTAACGTACTTGGCCGGTCGGTCTCCGATCGAAACGTCGAGTCTAGAGTCTAATAAAATGTTTCTTTAAATGAAGCGTACCCTTCGCTCTATATCTATATATATATATATATATATATATATATATATATAACCTATATATATATATATATATATATAGGTTAGTGCGTGTGTGTGTGTGTGCGTGCGTGCGTCCGTGTGTGCATGCGTGCGTGTGTGCGTGTGTGTGTGTGTGTGTGTGTGTGTGTGTGTGTGTGTGTGTGTGTGTGTGTGTGTGTGTGTGTGTGTGTGTGTGTGTGTGTGTGTGTGTGTGTGTGTGTGTGTGTGTGTGTGTGTGTGTGTGTGTGTGTGTGTGTGTGTGTGTGTGTGTGTGTGTGTGTGTGTGTGTGTGTGTGTGTGTGTGTGTGTGTGTGTGTGTGTGTGTGTGTGTGTGTTCAGATAAGGATGGTAATCGAGGCCATGACCATTTTTTTAAAATGAAATTTGTATATGCGGTGAGAGGGGGGGGGGGGCGTAAATGTTTCGACAGAAACGAATGAGCCTTAGTTTTGCAAGATATGCAGTATTTTCTTCTAAAAAAAAAACGCACATCACAAAAGGCGGAAAACACAGGTTTTGCCATTTCAAGAATTCTTGCTCTTTGCGCAAAAAAAAAAGAGAAAATGTTGTACACTACTTTTACTCAATAAGTCTACGCAAGTTTTACTTTAAGAAGAGCTATTAAAACCATTTTTAATTGCCGCATTTGTTTTTTAAAAATTCGCAAAAGCTCCATGAGCAATGCGCCGCAGAAAAGTCGATACATTGTATGCATTCTGGCACGAATAATTAGGTTGTCCCTAAATTTTTTTTTCTTGAGTGCAGAGGATATATGTTCTCATTCCCAGGTAAAATTTGAGATACTAGACCATTACTTGTTTTCTCTACAACACATCGAATTCGGCCAAATTTCAGCCGAATAAGCCGAGGTAGCCAGTGTTGTTGTCGACAGAGCTATCTAGGGCGAGACAACACAAAGCGAACCCGCCATCCACCTAACATGCAAAGCCTCCGGTCTCGCGTTTAGCTCGATATTTTGCGTGTTAGGTGGATGGCGGGTTCGCTTTGTGTTGTCTCGCCCTAGATAGCTCTGTCGACAACAACACTGGCTACCTCGGCACATTCGTGCGGCAAGCATAAAGACATTTCATCAAAGCTAAGCGTTTTGCTTATGACAGTGCGTAAGTGCACTTGATGAAAATGATCTTCAAAAATATATTATCGTTAATTTTTTGCATGACCGAGGTAAGAAATAATGTAATTAAGAGCTGGGTTGAATATCACTGAACTGCAAAATAAAAAAAAAGATACAGGTTAGAGTCAAACATAAACCGTCGCTTACGTTTTCCCATGAAATGGCATAATAATTGGTTGATTGGAAAGGAAAGGCGCTGTCACACTCGTTCTATGGACACTTGAACCGCCCCGTAAGGAAAGGGAGGAAGGTGGGAGTGAAAGTGAAAAGAGAGAAACAGGAGCCACAGCGGAGGGCTCCGGAGTAATTTCGACCACCTGTGGATCTTTAACGTGCGCCGACATCGCACAGCACACGGACGCCTCTATGTTTCGCCTGAATCATAACGCAGCCATGAAATGGCAAGAAATAGCGAATTTATTCCATTTTAAGCTGCCGTCAACACTGCCAACAAGCAGAAAATGACTTTGTAAGCAATGAGAAGGTTTGGACATTGTATGAGATAACATGTAACTAAATGCAGCAAATAATGAATGGCCTGTCTGATGCCCAATCCTTAAGGGGAAGGCCTAAGCCATGCTCTCAGTTTTATATACTTTTTGAAATTTTATTCTACATAATGCAACACTTTTTAGTGTCTGATGTTTATGAAGAACTGGGTATTGTTTTAGGTGGTGTAAATAAAAATCGAAGGCACTGATGTTTGTTTTGTTTTTTTAATACGGATCAAATTTGTCCATTTATAGACATTTCTAATTTCCAATTTCCAATTTTGAAATAATATGGAGAACGAACAGACAACCCCACAACTATAATTTTTTTTTTTTTTTATAAACAGAGAGCAAGGCCTGCTCAGTAGGTAGAAGAAGTTTCAATGGGAACAACTTATTGGAGGGTGCCAGAATGCAATGCTATATATTGACAATTTTCAGTACAAGCTCTCAGTATTATAATAATTTCTGTAATTCTAAACAACATAACGCAAAACATTTTAGTCCATAATGATTATGAGGTACTGAGGGTTTTCCAGGGATATTTTAATAAAAATCGAAGATGGCGTTTTTTTTTTCTTTTTTTAATTGGAATCAAATTTGTTCATTATTTACTTCTATAGAAATCTGGCCACATTTGATGCGTTTTGGAGAACACCTAATGGTCTAAAGCTGCAAGTTTCACCTGAAAATGAGAATATAGCCTCGATAATGAAAGCAAAAAAGTTTTAGTGACAACAATTTAATTCTTCGTGCCAGATGGAAAATCAAGTTTTTTGCGGCGCGTTTTCGCGATTTTTTTTTTTTTCAAAAACAAGTGAGGCAAGAAAATATGGTATTAATAACTCTCTTTAAAGTAAAGACTGCGTAGACGTATTGGGTAAAATAATGCACGACAACAATTTTGTGCGCAAGCAACAGGGCTCCAAACTTGCAACTGTTTAAAATAGCAAAAACGGCGTTTTCCACCTTTAGCGGAGGAATACCTTGCAAACTAAGGTTCATTCCTTTGTGTCGAAGCATTTGCCTGCCACATATCATAATTTAAATGAAAACAAAAAATGGTCATGGGACCTCAATTACCATTCTTATCTGAACACACTGCGCATGCATATGCATGCTCATCTACAGTTTTGTTATGGGAAGAATACGAGCAACACCCTTCATGGATTAACCACATATGCTCGTTGTTATCGGTTATGTCATTTCGCAAATTAGTGGCCTCCAAAACCAAAACGATCCGCCGTTTGAAGTCATTGGCTGCGCGTTCTGTTCAAAGAAAAATAATTGCCTTTCAAGCTATTTAACACCTAATTAATTTTAAGATCATTCACCTTCTAATTTGCAGAGTTTTCATCAAAAAGGCATTTTTTCATTTCATTTCAATCTAAATGGGACCGCCGCGGTTGTGGTGCACAGCCTGCGGATACGTATTCAGTACGTTATATACCTGAGGCAAATACCTGCGGCGATAGTTGTTGCTGATGAAATAAACTCGAAGATTCTGCAAATGATGATGAGCTATCAACCGCTCGAGCATCGCTAGGATGCCATATAAATATGAGACAGTGCCTAAGTGACCCCTATCCATTTCTGTTTCCAGGAGTCAAAACGATTTTTCAATCTCTAGTACGTTACACCTTCATCAAGACTAAACGTTCAAAAAAGTTCCGTGCTCTTTCGGTAGACGACATAGATTTCCGTACATTTTCACCCTTTTTTTTTTTTTTTCTCCTTGATAAGAACTTTCCATTTTACATTCGCTGGGCCTATAAGCACTTGCGACATGGTTTTCTTGAATAATAGTTAAGACTAGAAGCGGTACTCGCAAAGGACAAAATAAAAATGTGCACATTGGTGCAAAGGGTTGCTTGCGCTACGTAAGCGCAACAATTTTCATTCCGGCGCGCCTGAAGTGGCGATGGAGCGAAGGGCTTCTCACCTTGCGTGCGCTGCTGCTCACTCCAACGGAATATTCGGCGCTTGCGATCGCATAGCTGATGCCGCTGCACCGAGATAGATGAATAAGCGATACAAAAAAAAAAAAAAATGAACCAAAAAGTTTCTGACCTGCGAAAGTTTGAGACTTCAGTCGTGCATAAATGAGACTGCGTGTTGCGAAAGAAGGAGAGGAAAGAAAACAAAAACAAGAGAACGAAAGCAATAGCGATAGGTGCGCTTAGACAGCGAGAAAAAAGTCAAGAAGGGCCAAAGCTTTCCTTAAGCACAAACAGCCTAAGTTACTTGGAGAGAGAGAGAGAGAGAGAGAGAGAGAGAGGGGGCGGGAAGAGAGAGGGAGAGGAAAAAAGGTTGCGAGCGCAAAATTTGATAACCATCTAGGAAAACGATTACCTCCAGAGCGCTTGCTTGAGAACATCACTGCCGCAGATGCATGAGAAGAAGAAGCGCGGAACGCTACTACACTTTGCGAAGTTGCGCAGGCGGTTAATGGATACCCCTCCGCTTTCTCGATTCTCATCCGCGTGCTCTCCTGCCGAACCTGCTCCAGCGCGCACAAGCGGGCGTCCTCAGCACATGTAGCTGTAGTTCACTATAGTTCTCCCCGCCACCCCAAGCCCTTTTAGTCCCCCCTTTTTTATGCTTGCGACGCCTGCAATAGACATTTATTGAATCGCTCCTTTACTAAACATCATCTTAACTCGTCAAAACCGTTCTGCTGATCACAAGTCGAGCTGTTACCTCTCTACATTCTCAAGGCGGAGGATGGGGCGGAATTGAGTTACGGGGAAGTGAGAAATGGGACGCAATTCGTTGAATTATTTGGACGGAAAAAGCAGGAGCGTGCGCGCGTCTGGGCGCCACCGCCAGCCGCCCTTCTCCTTATCTCGCCTCCCGCGGCCAGCCTCGCTATCGGCGGACCCTTGCAAGACACCGGCGGGCTCCGCTGCAAGAGGAGGGCCCTAGGTCGGTAATCCATATTCAAATCACGCGGCGAGCAGAGGAAGGTATCCGCGCCTTTCACCAGTGCGAGCAGCAACGGGTGCGCGATTAAATAATAAGTAACGGCAGTTCCAGGGACGAGGGAGGAGGTTGCGATAGAGTGAGAGGAAGAGGCAAAAATAGAAGCAATAATAAGGCGATCACTCTTCTCGCACCTCGTCTCACAAAGTCACTGCAACGCACGCGGGGAGCGCACGTGCAGGCTCGCGGGCAATTATTTAAATGAGCCGCCCCTCGCTATCCCAAGGCTGAAGGAGCGGCTAGAAGGAGCGGAAGGAGGAGGCGCGCTATCTCCACCACACAACCGCAGCCGCCACCTCGGACGGCGTCTTCGCGATCTCTCCTGCTCAGCCAGGCAGGCCCGCAGAGCAAGAGGACGATGCTCATCCATCGGCAACACCTGCGCCCTTCCGAGCGATGCTTCTCCCCATTTAGTCTGAGCACAGCGCACGCCCCAATCCGGCGGCCGGCGGTCGGTTTGCTCGTTCGCCGCCGCCGTTAAGTCGTTGCGAATGAATCGTAACGGTAGCCTAGCAAGCCGCGCAATGTCTCGATCAATTTGCTGATGCTCATTTAAATGGCCCTCGTACGACCAAGAAGCTTTTCTGCTGGTTTGCCGCCCCGCGAGGGAGAGGCGTTTTGCCGCTCGACTGGTCGGGCCGTTCGCGGTACGTGCTCTTCGAAAGGGTTGGAGGACGCTTATGGCTCGGTTCGCGGGTTGTTACGAACAGCTTTTGGATTTCCTTCGTATACATCCGATATTATTCGCCGTATTATTCGCGAGAAACGCATTTGATAACTTGTTCTGTCGGTAGACTCGTCCCGTAAATGTGTTATTTTCCTTCAGCTTCTTACTTCCTTACTTGGGAAATACCTGTTGCGCGGCTTTTTTACATTTATTTATTTATTTTTTTTTTGTGAGTTGGGAGATTGATCTTGCGCAATGAAAGCCTAGAGTTGAGCTGAGATTGTCGGAACGGAGGGAGATGGTCTGGTTGAACAAAGCAGCTCATAGCAGCTTGAAACTCGGATGAAAATGCGGCGCACTGTAGAAGATGCAACTAATTGTTTTTTTTTTTTTACCGGTTGCTAGGTTTCCTTCGTGGTACAGGCCAGCCCACGGAGGACAAGGTTATTCAGAAAGGCGCGTGACTCGAGGAACCGGCGCCTGAGCGTGGAGGGAGGAAAGCCGGCCGTAGCACTGACGATGACGCTAGACGCACTTCTACATTGTCGATGCCAGTATTTCTGTTTCTTTTAAGAAAACGCGAACGTCCGTGGATTCGTACAATACAGATTAGCGGCCTGGTACTCTATGACCCTTTATTTATAGTTCGACTGTCCCGCGCCTTCTTGGTACTTCAAAGAACAATGTGGAATTATCAGGAACTCCAGCTGTGGTTAACGTTTTCTTCTTTTAGTGACTTATACATAACGAACACACTGACAAAATATAAGTCGTCGAGAGCGACGCTCTCACTCTCAGTGCAGCAGCAGATCGAATACACAATAAAAACTGACATTAAAATTCTGGACAAGCGCATTTTTCAACGGGAAGTCGTTCACGAGTGTGAATGTTTTTTGTACGTCGTAAGATTCACTGTAACATTCAATGTTTCCACGGTTCACCCATCGCAACGCTTGTAGTTCCTCGCTCTTTAGTGTAAGAATCACATCACATTGTTTGTATTAGGGTAATCTTAACTGAAGGAGAAATTCCAAAAGAAAGATTTTGCTACGCATAAAAAGAATTTAACTGTTCCCATCAATGTTTCGCAGTTTCCTCGCAATCAAAGCTACTATCCAATAAAGCCGGACTTGTGAACTAACTAACAGACAGTTTCTGTTGCGACTCCTTAGTAGTGAGGGTGGTCAGGGTGTTTCACTCGATTCCCTCGCATGTGTCCGTAATATGGGGGACAAAAGTCTTCAGGACGCGTGAGTAGCTACCGAAGCCGATAGCTTCCTCGTTATGGGGTGTTTTTAGGCCACAGTTATTGAGGTAATAGTTAGACTCACGAGCTCTAATATATAAGATATTAGAAAAAGTGATCGCAGGGAGACGCGGCTTCAATGCGTATGCTAAACCGTTTTACACTCGTCTAGGGAAATTCTGTCCTACCCGCTACGTTCTTCTTTTACTGGTTCATATTTTGTCATTGTTCCTAAAAAAAAAAAAAAAAAAAAAAAAAAAAAGCATATTCCAGAAAAAAAAATGGTGGGAGTTTTGACTGATTTCTTCAATAGGCCTCAAATAGGCTTTTCGTGCAAGCTAACGGTTATCGCGTTCTCTCCCATCTCTAACTCGACCAACCATCCAGCGGTCCTCTAGTCTGCTAGAAGCACGAATACGCACTCGTTTCTCTGCTGTTTATGAAAGGATTTGCCTCGCAAGGCTTATTAAAAGCGCATCTTTCAAGTGGCAAATGCTGCGACAAATCTGATGAAACATGTTCAGTATGCACAGTCGCTAGCCTGGTACTTTCTCACTCCATGCTTGAATCACCTTTCCGCATTTTACGTCCAGCTCGAACTCGATCACAACAAGAGCACTGCCGGTCTAACTGCAACCACATAAACCATGATATTGTCTCCAGGTGCGGCAACTTTAGCGAAAGGAAACTACAAACAGTGGATTTAAATAAAGGTGCTGCCCCATCTACGGGAGTTCAGCCCAACCTCCAAAAATCGTTAGGATGCGCTACATGTGATATGGACAAATGTTTTAGCAGGTGGAGTATGTAACACATGCAGCCTGGGCTTATAGAACCGTAGAAGTACCTTCGCGTGCATGACAACAAAGGGCTCGGCCTTGTTGTGATGGCCGCGTAGAACTCGTCACCTGTTTCGTGACCGAGTGCTGCCAGCTCCCGTGGCGGTAGCGATGACTCCGAGCCAGGCACCGGTGAGATGAACAAAAGGTGTCTTTGTACACTATTTACAGGACATTGTATGGAAAAGATCGGCAAAGCGACCGAAAGCCATACGTGACTGTTCGACGACCGGGGTGGCTCCATCGCGTCTCCTCCTTGCGATAAGCACTGCACCCGACAGACGGCCGTGATGGTCTTCCTTTCTAAGCAGCAGCGCTCGTGCATGTATAGCCCAGCAAACTGTTGTCAATCAAACTGTCAAATACGAAGGCCGCACTTACCGGCTGCCCGAGTGGTCTAACCAGAGAGCGCGCTGGTCACTCGCTTCAAATCTACCGAATTTCCGCAGTCCTCCACTACGGCGCCTCTCGTAGCCTTAGTCGCTTTGGGACATTAAATCCTACAAAAGAAACGAATCAAATCGACTGTCGAGCGAGGAATTTCCTCAGCAAGGAAACTGGTGCGACGACGTCTGGGCGCTCACCACATGTTCGGAGTCGGACATGTCGCTTGCCGATGCTTACTTCCGATGCTCCGCTGCCCTGCGGCGCAGCCCTTGGGCTTGATAAGGGGGCGTTAGCAGGAGAAATTTGGCGTCCGGCTGAATTTGAACTCGGATGGTCGGCTTGCCAGAGCGAAATAGCCTTGGATGAAGAAGGAGTTTTTCAGTGCAAGGATGCCCCCCCCCCCCCCCTCCCCTCTGTAGAAACCGTAAGGTCGTACAAAGATGCAGAGGACCGGAATTTCAGTCACCATCATGTTCGACGCGGATGTGCACGATAAAAAGAAATATTGCGAATGCTCTTGCGATGTTATTCTTGGCATCGACTTCCTTCGTGAGCACGGTGCCACTATAGATCTCCCGAATCGCTTGGTGACGTCTTCCTCTAAACTGGCCGCTGAAACGAATGAATACCGTGGGTCCCACTCCACGCTGCGACAACGCGCCAGCATCCTCGCCAGAGTTACCTGCGACGAGCCACATCACGGCCTCCGGGTTGTTGAGCCAAATGTGTCCCTCTCACTCGCCTTGGGAGTTTCTGTGGCAAGAGGTCTTTGTTTCTTTCGTGGCAGAGAGACGGAGGTGCTCGTCACCAAATTCTCCAATGAACATCGACATCTGTTCCTTGGTACTGCGATTGCTTACGTCGAACATCTGCAGAAAGTCGCCGAATGTTTTGCTTCCGAGGAAGCTACGCCTAGCACTGAACCAAACGATGCCGTACACACTGTCAACATCAATCCTAGTCTTTCCTCCGCTGAAAAAAGGCGCCTCCATGATCTATTGCTGGAGTTTCGTGCGTGCTTCACTTCTTCGTCTAAAGTGCAGCAAACGTCGGTCATTAAACATCGGATTATCACGCATGAAGGCACTGGACCTATCCATCGACAGCCCTATCGTGTGTCTCTTCGGGAAAGAGGAGCTATCCAACAGCAAGTCAAAGATATGCTTGCTGATGGCGTCATTCAGCCGTCAAGCAGCCCATGGTCGTCCCCTGTCATCCTGGTCAAAAAGAAAGACGGAACACTGCGTTTCTGCGTTGACTACCGGAAGCTTAACAGTATGGCAAAAAAGGACGTATATCCGCTGCCACGGATCGACGACTCTCTCGACCGACTTCGCTGAGCCAAGTACGTCTCCTCGATTGACCTCGGGAGTGGTTATTGGCAAATCGAAGTTGATGAGAGGGACCGTGAAAAACTGCCTTCGTGACACCAAATGGGCTCTATGAATTCCGCGTCCGCCCATTCGGGCTCTGCTGCGCTCCTGCCCCCTTCCAGCGGATGATGGACACTGTGCTCACAGGTCTCAAGTGGCAGACATGCCTTGTTTATCTCGGCGATGTGATAATCTTTTCGCCGACGTACACGGAACACCTACGCCGCCTGAGAACTGTTCTCGAAGCTGTTCGGTCTGCCAACCTTTCTCTCAAGCCTCAAAAGTGCCACTTCGGGTTCACCGAATTGAAGTTTCTTGGGCACATTGTGAGTGCTGACGGCATCCGAGCTGATCCTGAGAAACTTGCTGCCTTTCCCGTCCCCACCCACAAAGAAGCAGTCCGACGGTTTTTAGGGCGGTGCTCCTATTATCGCCGCTTCATTAAAAACTTTGCACAGATGACCAGCCCTCTGACACTACTAACTCGAGATGGCGCATCATTTTCCTGGGGCGCCGAGCAGCAGATGGCGTTCGACCAGTTACGACGTCGGCTCCAGTCCCCCCCCCCCGCCCCCCCCCCCCCCCTCCGACCCTGGCACATTTCGACGACGATGCCAACACGGAGTTACACACGGATGCGAGCAACGTCGGCCTTGGTGCCGTTCTAGTTCAGCACCAAGACGGGGTCGACAAAGTAATTGCCTACGCCAGCCGTGCACTTTCCCGTGCTGAGTCCAACTATTCCACCACCGAAAAGGATGTTTGGCGGTAGTATGGGCCGCTGCCAAGTTCCGCCCGTATCTTTATGGCCGACCGTTTCGAGTGACCACTGAGCATCACTCGTTGTGTTAGCTCAAAAACTTAAAGGACTCTCGCGGCTGCTTAGCACGTTGGGCATTGCGCTTGCAGGAGTTCGATTTCGACGTTATTTACAAGTCCGGGCGAAAGCACACCGATGCTGATAGCTTGTCCCGCGCTCCCGTCGACCCTCCTCCGTCAGAAGCAACCGACGGCGATAGCTTTCTTGGAGCAGTCAGTACGTCCGACCTTGTTTTCAGACAGCGTGCCGACGCCGAGCTGCGACCGATCATCGACCAGCTCGAAGGTGGGCGCCCTACAATACCCCGGTACCTTGCTCGGGGGCTGTCATCGTTCTGCCTCCGCAATGGGGTGCTTTATAAGAAAAATTCTACATGGAGTGCAAAAACATACTTGCTAGACATACCGGCTGATCTAAGACATGAAATCCTCCTGGTCTGCCACGACGAACCAACTTCCAGTCATCTTGGCTTTACACGCACCCTAAACCGAGTTCGGCAGAACTATTACTGGCCACATCTTACTCCGAGCGTTAAACGTTACGTCCAGACTTGTCGACAATGCGAGCGGCGAAAAAAACCCGCGCTCAAGCCATCCGGCATGTTGCAATCTATTGAACCCCCCCTCACACCATTTGAGCAAGTGGGCATGGATCTTTGAGACCCATTTCCTTTATGCTCGAACGGAAACAAGTGGATCGTAGTCGCCACAGACTACCTGACACGCTACGCTGAAACAAAGGCTCTTGCTCGAAGTACTGCCGGGGACGTTGCTTACTTCTTTATGAATGAAATGGTGCTTAGGCACAGTGCACCATCGACCATTATTACTGACCGAGACAAGCCATTTACAGCTCGGCTACTGCGGGACACCTTAACTCTCAGCCATACCGATCATCGCACGACAACAGTTTATCACCCACAAACAAAACATTAGTGGACATGATTTCAATGTACGTCGACATTGAACATAAAATGTGGGACGAGATCCTGCCGTATGTCAACTTGGACTATAATACGGTGCTGCAGGAAACCACGCAGTTTACACCGTTCCGTCTCGTATATGGCAGGGAGGCCCGTACGATGTTGGACGCGATGCTCCCGTGCGGGGATGAAGCGTTCGAACTCGATGCCGCCCATTTCGCGAAGCCAGCTGGCCTGCTTGCACATCAAGGAGCAGCATGCCACCGACGCTCGACACTATAACCTTCGGCACAGGGAAGTCCACTTCGAACCAGGGGACCAGGTGTGGGTGTGGACCCCCGTGCGCCACAAAGACGTGTGAAAAACTGCTACACCGGTAATTTGAACCCTATAAAGTCCTGCAACGCTTAAACAGCGTTGACTACGAAGTTGTTCCAGATGGAATTGTGACCGTCAGTGTTGGGCGTCAGCGACCTGAAATTGTGCACGTGCTTAAAGCCGTATTTTTCACGTGAGCGCTGTGTCAACGTCGCGTTTCGTAACCTTGACGCTTCCTGCAAGTGAGACCTTGACTTATTGTACAGTTCACCTCACCCCGAATTATTTTTTCTCCTCTCACCTTGACATCGCGACGATGTTTCCCTTTCGCGAAGGGAAGGGGGGGGGGGGGGGGGGGGGGGGATTGATGCCACGTGTCTAGCTCCGCGCGACGACGAAGCGGTTACTGGCTCGACAGGCGCGCTGGTGCTGGACACTGTTATCGGGGCTAGAAGCCGACCTTGCTCTCGGGTCCTCGTCTACGTGTACCTTCACGGCTCCCTGGGGTTTGAGTCGTGATAATATGTGTCAAACTACGCTAAGCTAGCCCATGCTCGCTTCTTTCGTATGGTACATCATCATCATCATCATCATCATCATCATCATCATCAGCCGGACTATACCCACTCCAGGGTGATGGCTTCTCCCATTTTCCTCCAATTAACCTGGTCCTGTGCTAGCTGCATCCATTTGACCCCTGCGAATTCCTTTATCTCATCCACCCGCCTAACTTTCTTCCGGCCCCTGCTACGCTTTCCTTCCCTTGGAATTCCAATTGTTTACTCTTAGAGTCCATCGGTTATCCTCTCTACGCACTACATGTCCTGCCCATGACCATTTCTGCTAAATTTCGACTAGGATGTCAATAACTTGAGTTACGTCTCTGACCCACTCTGCACGCTTCCTATCTCTTAACGTAACACATATAACGCCACCTGGCGTTCCTGATGTTCGTAGGTGGCGCTTGGAAGAAGAGGACACTGAAGTCGGCTCGCGCGCTGTGTTCGGAACTCTGCCTGCCCCTACAGCTTGGCCCTGTCGTTCGCGTCTTGCCCTGTTGTCCGCGACAATATCATTTCCCGTTCTATGGCCCTCAGTGTTGTCCTCAACTTAAGTAGAACCATTTTCGTTAACCTCAGCCCCATGGGTCAGTATCGGCAGGATGCCACTGTTATACACTTTCCTCTTGAATGATACCGGTAAGCTGCCAGTCATAATGTTTGAGCACCTTCTAAATGCGCTCCATCCCAATCTTATTCTCCTAGTTATTTTTCTTTCGTAGTACGGATCTGCGATCACTATCTGTTCAAAGTATAAATATTCACCTACCACTTCCAATGCTTCGCTACCTATCGTAAACTGCTGTTCCTTTGCCAGGCTGTTCAACATTACCTTAGTCGTCTGTATATTACTCTTTAGGCCTACATTTCTGCTTCTCCTTTCTAGATCATTTATCATTAGTTGCAGTTGGTCCACTGAGTTACTTAAAATGGCAATTTCACCAGCGAATCTCAGATTGCTGAGATATTCTCCATTGACCCTGATGCCTAACTGCTCTCATTCCATACCTACCTTGTAAATAAATATCGTGTACGTGACTGATAGTAAGCTGATTGCTTTGTAAATTTTCGAGTCCTAGAGCCCTCTTTCTATGAATTAAAATAATGCTTGCATTCTTCCGTGATTCTGGTACTGTTGATGTCATCAGGCATTGCGTATGCAGGGTGGCCAGGTTTTCTAGTACGCCTTCGTCCTTCAACAAATCTGTAGTTACCTGAACCTCCCCAGTTTATTTCCCTCTTTTCATAGCTTCTAAGGCTTTCTTAGCCTCGTCCTTCGTTACTGGCGGAACGTCTGAGTGCTCTTCATTACAGCCAATTTCATTCTTGTCCTGACTACTATGGCTACTGTATAGATGTCCGTATAGAACCCTTCGGCTACCTTGATTATCTTGTCCATGTTAGTACTGACATTTCCCACCTGGCCCCTAAGTGCATACATCTGATTTTTTCCTATGCCTAATTTCATCTTTACCGCTTTGAAGCTACGACCGTTATTTAGACCATGCTCAATTTTCCCCATGTTATACTTCCTTATGTCGCCGCCTAATCATTAGCTTCCTTATCTCTGCCAGTTCTATCCGGTTTGTTGAATTGGAGGCTTTCATACATTGGCGTTTCTTAGTCAAATCTTTCGTCTCCTTAGACTAGCTTACCGGTATCGTCTCTAAGAATTCTACCACCTACTTCTATCGAGCACTCAGTAATGATATCTGTGAAATTATTGTTCATTGCTTCTAGGCTAAGGTTGGCTTCCTCGGTTAGCACTGAGAATCTATTCTGCAGCGAATGCCTGAAATCTTCTATTTTTATCCTTACCGCTGATTCGTTGATAGACTTCTTCCTGACTAATCTGTCCCGCCCTCCCTTCAAATCCAGTTTAATTCGAGACCTTACCATCCTGTGGTCACTGCATCGCACCTTTCAGATTATCTCTACATCCTGCATAATGCTGGGGTTAGAACGCCGTATAAAATCAATTTCATACTGTGTTAATTTCATTTCGTATGGTACACGTGCCGCTAAAGGCAAGTTCTCACAGAGCGTCGATCATGCAATTACGTCCGTGACGTAAGAGAAGCATTCAGCCGGTCCACGGCTTGTCCTGCCATACTTCGGGCCATGGATATTTCAGTTAAGAGGAAATTATTTTTTTTTTATAACAACAAATGAAAGTTTTTGCCTTCAACGAAACTTTACAGCGTTCATCATAGCACTCTTTTCCTTTGAAAATCTATTTACTTCGTGGAATGAGATAGAACATTTCTGGCGGCAACTCAGCGTTTTCACCATCGCGAGTTTTTCGGCGTCGTATACGACTCGCACTAAATTTTAGCGTGTGCTCCTGATACAGTGAGAACCAGCGTGTCAGAATAGCACGTGGCTCGGGCTCATTTCCTGCCGGTGAGAAGCTGCCTCCTGGGTGGGCAGTTTTTCGTGACCACTCTTGCCTTCTCTCCCCCTATTTCCTCCTCCAGTTCTTGCCCTTCCGCTGTGCCAGTCGGATGGAGCAGCTCGTGAAAGGCCATTTCACACCTGCAGACTCATTCCGAGGTGGCACCGCGCCTTAACACGCCGACGGCGCGTGGATAGATGAATCCCCAGCCCGTGCCGCTCAGGTGGAGGGCGGAAGACGCAACCTCTGGCGTAATCGTCATGTCGTATAATTGCTCGAGTTGTAGATGATGCCATTGCAGCTCTCCAACACCACCAGCGGCATTCCTTTTTTATTTCCGACGTAATTTATTTCTGCATCACGGCCTTCGCCACCACCGCGGCAGTGTGCTGGGGGAAACGAACGCCCTCGCCTTTCGAGTGAAAGCCGCTTTCGATTCCTTCGTGAGTGTTCGGCTGCGGCGTTGCCGGTTACGTCGGTGCCGCTCTGTCGGCACCGATTTTGCTGGAAGAGGCGTCGAAGAACCATTTCTGGCCGAGCATTTGCGCGGGCATTTTGTGTGTAACTCGGTGCCGCCCTGTTATTAATGGCGCTCGGCTGCCCGCTTTCCTCTCAGACGCCGGACCGCTTGCTGGGCGGCAAAAAGCAGGGGAGGGCGGAGTGGGGTCCCACGGGCAACTGTTGCCAGTCGCACGCTCGGGCAAATCGGCACACCACGTGGGACGCAGTTCGGCGCTCCGCGAATTAGGAGGCGTACATTGTGTAATTGAACTGGTGCGGTGAACGGCAGGAGCAAAAAAAAAAAAGAAAAAAAAAAAAAACTGATCCCGAGTCCCCCGCTACGCTAGCCTAGGCAACGCGGAAAAGTGTCAAGTGTAGCAGGTGTTCGTCTAGGCTGTTAGCTGCTCAACAGCAGCTCCCATTTTAGTAGCAGGTTAGCCCTACTTGAGTTACAACTATAAGCAAAGCTTACAGCGCTGGCGTCGCAGCAGTTTTTCTTCTGCCTCGATGAAAGTTATGCCGAAACAACTTATTCATTTGGTGCCCTCACATAGCCTCCTCTATATGTTACTTTTATTTGTGCTTGCATTTCAGATATAGAGGCAGGAACATTCGACTCCACTCCTTAGCCATGTGCGAGGAGAAAAGAAAGGAAGTGTGCTTGGTATCGAACAGTTCTTAAGCCGATACAGGCCAGATTTGGCCACATTTTTGCGTTCGTTTTTTAGGCCATATTAGCATTGCTATCAGACAGTGTACCTCTCTTAATTTCAAAAGCTGCAGACGTTTAGATGCGAGGTTCTCATTTCCCTTCCGCACTGAGGAATTCATCCAGAGCTGGATCACCCAAGATATAGCATAGTTTTCTTTCAGTACTTTGCTCTGTTTCCCATGTTCTCCGCCGTTTAATCGACACCCATTCAGAACACATAATGTCCTCCAAATCATCATGCATGAGGCACCAGCATGCGTTGCCGTCAAGGTGCCTAACAAGCCTTTGCGAGCTAAGCTCCGTTAAAACCGAAAAGCGTGGTAAGGAACACGCACAGTTCTACTCGGCGCTCTAGGTGTGTGCAGGAAGCGTCCGGTTAAACCCGAATGAACAATGGCACCGCTGCGATCGTCGACTATTGAGTGGTGTGTGCCAGATTCGCCAGCGCACATGCACGGCGCGGTGCCTTGTGCTCGCGTTTTGATTACTTCCGTGCACGCATGTAGCGCGCCGCCTTCGATCTGACGTGGCTCACCGAAAAAGGGAAATTGATCGCGGCCGCCTTTTCTGGTGCTAGTTCGGCCGCCCAGCCGACCTCCCGCAACTCGCTGGGAGCCGGCGACGGCACTCTGGGTTGCGTGCAGTCGCTGCGGAGGAAGTGCTGACACGCCCGAAGAGGAGGCGATTAATTCTTGGGGCTACCGGGCAGCCGAGTACGTGCTGCCGTCTTCCTGCGGGGTGGGCGCGCCCGGCGTTTTCGTGGGAACGGCGAGCGCCCGGCGCTCTGTTGCTGTTACCACCTCGGTCGTCTACGGCGAGCGAGCGCGAATCCTCGCTGGACGCGGGTGCAGACAGCAGTGCCCGCTGAGAGAAACGATGAGACCCCTAAATTACAAGCTTCCTTTTCTTTCTCCTTTCGCGTCGTCCGTGGTGTTGCTAGGAAGTAGTTGAGCAACTGCAAAAGAGGTGCTTCGAAATGACGTGAAACTAGGTCTCGAAAAAGTGACAATCAAGGTGCGCCGTCAGCGTGGCCCCGCAATCGTGGGATTCAGTGTGCCACGGGCGAGGCATTCTCGCAACGCAAATGCGACGACTCGCGTTCATCATCGCCGTGGCTGTACTGAAAGTGCCCACGCCTATCGGGCAATGCAGAGGCGCGATGCAGCGCTCCCCCCAGTACGTGGTTCGGCTCTGGCTTACGCTCTAAGCGTAAACGCGAATGCCACGTCGTTGTCGTCGTTATTGCTTGCACGCTTCAGTAAAAACGAACACTGTTTTGTGTGTGTGTGTGTGTGTGCGTGTGTGCGTGTGTGCGTGTGTGCGTGTGTGTGTGTGTGTGTGTGTGTGTGTGTGTGTGTGTGTGTGTGTGTGTGTGTGTGTGTGTGTGTGTGTGTGTGTGTGTGTGTGTGTGTGTGTGTGTGTGTGTGTGTGTGTGTGTGTGTGTGTGTGTGTGTGTGTGTGTGTGTGTGTGTGTGTGTGTGTGTGTGTGTGTGTGTGTGTGTGTGTGTGTGTGTGTGTGTGTGTGTGTGTGTGTGTGTGTGTGTGTGTGTGTGTGTGTGTGTGTGTGTGTGTGTGTGTGTGTGTGTGTGTGTGTGTGTGTGTGTGTGTGTGTGTGTGTGTGTGTGTGTGTGTGTGTGTGTGTGTGTGTGTGTGTGTGTGTGTGTGTGTGTGTGTGTGTGTGTGTGTGTGTGTGTGTGTGTGTGTGTGTGTGTGTGTGTGTGTGTGTGTGTGTGTGTGTGTGTGTGTGTGTGTGTGTGTGTGTGTGTGTGTGTGTGTGTGTGTGTGTGTGTGTGTGTGTGTGTGTGTGTGTGTGTGTGTGTGTGTGTGTGTGTGTGTGTGTGTGTGTGTGTGTGTGTGTGTGTGTGTGTGTGTGTGTGTGTGTGTGTGTGTGTGTGTGTGTTTATAACCATGACTGAATTCACAAACGTTTCGAGGCTTTCCGTAAAGAAATGACACCTGAAGAGGGTTTTGGCAAAATAAAGACAGGGCAAGCGCCAGCAGCCCATCCTGTTTGTCTATACTCAAGAACCGATTACAACGACTAGAGGAATACACGAAGCAAAATAATAAAGAATGCGATTAAAAAAAATGGTAAGACACTCTTGCAAAAGGAGAAATAAGTGCATACTAAAGAAGAAAATGGGCATCCACTCGTTCTAGAAGAAAATCACCTCATCAGTGAGTGACAAGCACCGGATATGTGAAACATTTTTGAAGAAAATTAAACTCGAATCGAACTCCACTTTGGCTGAAAAGAAGAAAGAAGAGCCACCTGTCGCGGTGGCGGTGAAAATGTTTGGCAGTTTGGGAGAGGGAGCATTCCATATATCTATCGCCTGTTGCACAGCATCAAGAAGACGGCTAACCGTCACAGTGTTAATGCAGTTTTGTCGCCGCTGCAAGTTATCGCGCATGTGTGACGGCAAGAGAAAAAATGCCTTCGAGAAATGCAGCAAGAGACATGAAATTTTCTTTGAAGAACGCGTCACTAATGTCATTCACATGACGCCTCATAGCTGCATCGTGCAATGTCAGGGCAAGACAGCTAAGGGGCAAGTAAAAAAAATTGCATGGCAGTCACATGGATACAGATTCCAAAGTTTACAAATGTTTATCTTCATTTCGAAAGAAAAAAAAAAGGCAGACAAGATTCATTGGTCCGACTCAAGGGAGGGTAAAAAAATAAATCATAGATTTATGTCTCACCAAGAAAAGGGTTCCCAGTTGCGTGCACAAGCCGTCCCTAGTTGTCGCTCACTGATGAAGAGACTTCCTTCTTGAAAGGTTAGAAGTCCACGTTTTAACTTCCCTGCCCTTTTTCTGCCTTTGCCTGTGTATATCTTGCCCTTCTTTGATTCACCCTCTGCACCTCTTTGCTCGTGCAGTAGTTAGCCCCCCCCCCCCCCCCCCCCAAACGGTCCTCTCGAAAAATAAACACATGTTGGTAGTTGGCGCTTGCCTGCCTTAATTTATCGTCTTCATTTCATTGCAGCGATTCCTTTTTCTTCAGCTATGTCTCGCAAACAGTGCAGTGCTTGAGTTTCAAGGGAAGCCTCGCCGCCTTTGAAGAAGTCTGCCTGGAGCCAGCTGTTTATTTAGACAAAGCAAGTAATTAATTTGAAAAAGTTCCCAAAGCAACCATATTGGTACACGATTCCTTAAAGGATAACTACATGGGAGGACAGCCAGATATCCAGTCATCCAGTGGGCATTATACGCATAATGAATTGGAGGCTGACGAGGATATGGTGCGATTGCGGAGTGGGTAGGTCAGAAATGCACTCAGGTATACTCTAGAATACAAATTATCAAGAAACGCTGTCAAGAAAGGTCACTGCGTGGCTTCTTAGTGGAGGTCACTGTTATCTTTAATTTTTTTTTTCTTTGCGACGAGGTTTATTTCCTGTCTCCAATATTTTTGGCTAAAATCATTCCGTTAACGGGAGCGCAAGCGTCAACTGTCTGCCATTTTTATGCAACCTGTAGCAGGATACATTTCTATACTGAAAGCCACTAGGGGAAAACTGCGCCAGGGAAAAAAAAATAAATCACATTAGTGGGCTTAAAGCTGACTTAAAACAAAGCACGAGCCATACCGCTCACCAATTGAGGGCAGCAGCTGGAGTTCTCTACTGCGGCCAACCGCACGCGTAGGGACTACGGACGTGGTGCTCGAGGAGCACCTCGTCCAGTTCCCACAGATACGCACAAGAACAAACTGCGTTCTTAAAAAGTCGTGCATCGCTCCCGTTTCTTTTTATTTGCTATAGTTTTTCTCTCTCACCCGAGCTTTATATCGGCACTCCTCCAACGGGCACCACTGATTGGCCCGTGGCTGCAAGCCGCGGTTGATGCCTCATTAGCTGAGAGAGCGTGGTCTCAAGGATGGGAGAAGACCGACGACGACCATCCCTGCTTTGCATCCCGCTCATTAGCACCTGCGCGCCTTCAAGCCCCCCTCTAGTTCTCACCGTCCTCCCCACTCTATGTCTCCTTGAGCTCCCCACAAAACCCCCCAAAGTCACGCCTTGGCAAACCCAGCGATGCGCGGCCCATTTGCTCTTTTCTCCACTGCAAGTTCTGAAGCCTGTTTTTCTTTCTTTCTTTTTCCTTTTTTTGAAAAGATCAGTTTGAATTCATCTGCGTCAGCGCCTAGTTACCGAATCGATTTTCCAGCCATCACCGCCGAACAAATTCTCTCAGGTTCACTGGTTTTCGGTCTAACCGGCTCCTTTTATACTTTCTTTTTCTTCTATTAATTTAGTAAGGCTGCAGCGGAGCGCAGCTTTTTGAAGGCTTTGGAAAGGCGATCTGAAAAGAGGGCGTCCTTAAAAGACATCTAATTTTGGCCAGCACACAAACGCCAGCCCTACTGATTATCAGTACCTTATGTTCACAGGCACATTGAGATCGGACAGATCGCCGCTTTAAAAAAGGCATATTGCCGGGGCTTTTTGAATATGATGCTGGAGCGGGGATCTCGCAGTTTTATCATGCCATCTGAATGTGCGACAACGACATCAAAAAATTAATTAAATTTTGCGTGACATGTTTTTAAACTACCTAAGAAATCATCGTTCCATTTAGTGTTAGGCTTAAATTAACCCCTGAAATTACATTTATACAAACAGCTAAAACCTCGCCTTATAATATTTTGCTGTTGCTGCTGCTGCTCACGGAGAAACGGGTCGCAGTAGTAGGAACGTTCTTACTGTATCATTCGGCTTGAAAGTGTAAGGAGCTGCTTTTTTTTTATTTTTTTTTTTTTGCATTAAGTGGTCTCAAACCGAGACTCGGTCGGAAGCATTTTATTCCCCACCATATGCGAAGTTAGCAGGGTTTTCACCGATTCCGTGCACGAGAAAGTGTCCAGCCACAGCTGATACCAGCTCCAACTTCACACCGGGCGACTATGCACACCACGTCCTGGAAAGCGTATACGCACACCGGCTCATTTGCACACATAATGGGCGTGGCAGATTTTCATTACAGCAAATGTAACCGATATTGTCGCTATTTTCCCGAAAGTAGTCCCGCGTACGACTGACTGCTGTCGTAACTTAAAGGAGTATAAACACGTACATTTTCTGTTCCGGTATTTTTGCTGTAATCGATCCACAGTGGTCCAAAACAGAGGGACTGCGACCGAAAAAGCCCCAGCACAGATCAATTAATTTGTTATCAGTGCATTTATCAGGGCCAGTTTCGGTTTCGATCTCTCCGGACACGAGCGCGCGATGACGTCAAAGATACGATGGGATGGATGGATGGAATATAGGAGCGTCCCCTTTGAAACGGGGTGGTAGCAGTAGCTATCATGCTCATTTCTCTTTATATATCTTAATTATTGATTTAGAATGGTTAACTAAAACATCATTCTATTTATTAAATTTTGCTCCTACATTACTAACATTATGTCATTTCTCTGCTTTTAAGCCACCAATCTTCCAGCCGTTTTTTGCTAGTTTCCACCGCCGGTTTATTCACCCGGCCATTGTTATCTCTAAACCCCAGAGATTCAGGAACAGTGATTGCGCCTGCATCAACTTCCGGATGGATACCATTGCATTCGAGTATAATATGGTCAATTGTTTCACTGTAGTTTCCACATACAGCACATGCGTCATCTCCATTGTTAAACTTCTTTTTGTAGCTGGGTGTTCTAAGGCACCCTGATCTAGCTTCAAAAAGTAGGGCACTGCCTCTTGAGTTATCAAAGAAATCTTTCTTCCTGATCTGCATTTTCCACTTTCGGTATAATTCCACACTCTGTTTTTTCCGAGAACGCCACACGAGCGCTCCCTACTGGCAAGGTTGGTGAACGAGTAAACACAAAATCTGATGACGCATTCGGGTCGCGTTTTTCGTCTGCTTGCTGTCGCACGTGCACGAAAATATCGTCGTCGAGCAGCGCTTCAGCGTAGCATAATTAATACTGCGACGTTGTTTTGCCCAGTAGCGTGGATGTTACTAACATTGCCGGGCACTTAAATCCCGACCTGCTCTCCTGCGACCCATGCGACAAAGCAGGAATCAGCAGCAGCCACGAAAGCTTGGTGGGTTGACTCGCAGGAAATGTCAACTGGTAGGAATGTTGAACAAAGGAACCGTGTAGATGCTGCTTTATCAGTCCGGTTGGCCAACGCTGTGAGCCAAGCTGTTCTAAAAAAATGTTTTAGTAAGGATGCGATCAGCCACCGTAACCCGTAAGCTCTCCCGATGGCTCCCGTGCTCACGCCTGTTCACGCGCTGATTGGTCCCGACGCGGCAGGCCTGCGTGCCGCCGTCCAAGCATGTGGCGCCATCTGGCGCAGTCAAGGCAATCTGGGTGCGTAAGGCCGTGGCCGCCGCGATCGGCTCCCAAGTCATAGCTGCCTCAGCATCCGCTATCGGTAATCTAGCTATCGCAGATCGCTGTTCATTAGCTTACATAGCTATTTGTACAAAGGGGTATCAGTCACGATTAAATTGCGAGGATTATTCGGCCAATACGGAGGTCCTGATAGAAATATTTACAGTGATACAAGCGAACTTTATTTTTTCCGACAGCTTCTGCCCGGTGCGACGCACCTGATGTCAGCTAGCTCCGCTGCTGAAGGCGTCGCGTCGCGCAAAGCAAGAAATTATTTTACGAGATGGGCTTGCCAGTAAAGCGGCGCTAAACTCCGACGTTTTTTACAGCGTTAGCTCGTTCCGGAGCGCCTTTCGCTGGCGCTTCGATGTGAAACCAGCTAGGGCTAGCGACGTCTAGGGTAGGCGGGGAGCGGCGCAGTATGTTCCCGGCGCGCCACCGACAGGCACCGTTGCCGTAAGCCCTGCACTTGTTCAGGCATGCTGTTGGGGCCTGAGTTTAGCAGGCAGTCTCCATACGTACACCGGTGAGGTAATTGTAACATGCACCAACGAAGAAGCCATCGAGTAAAGCGAGCAGAAGCGGAGTTCTTTCTCAGGGCACGGCCGGAAGCTGCGGCGGCGCTGTTCGAGTCCGGCCATGTGTCGTCACTGCTCTTTGCTTTGCCGACTCCACGTCACAGTTGTTTGATGACGTCATGTTGTTTACATATGTACACGTTTTCGTCACAGAGATGTCGATGCCAATGGGTTTTTAAAAACGGAGTACTTGCCTGGCTTGTTTTTAAAATTAAATTAAAATATCTTCGCGGAAACGTGCGAGGTTGGGATTGCTTGGGGAGCATCTCTGTATAACCAGGAAAGCAATCATATTCCTTCCGATGCTTCAAAAAATGGTGTCTATACTCCTTTAAATGTGAGCTGCACTGCCGAGAAAAGTGTGCGCACGTGCGCGCGCAAGTTTAGCTGCTCCCACCCGCCAGAATGCAGGAATGCCAGAGACAACTATTTATTGCCACTCCCACAGCCAGCTTGTATACCATAAAATAAGCAAACATGGGTGAAGAAGCCACATGTGCAAAGCTCCATATTTTTAGCGCGATAGCGTTGAAGGTGCAGACAATCCGGCATAGTGGGTGTTGTGAACGAGAAATCGTGGGCATGGCTCTGGCAGATGAAGTTGGTAGATGACATGGCCGAGCATGGATTCGAAGATAGGTAGCATGATGCGACGAGACCACATGACATCACAAAGTTGGGAAGAGCTGCCAATGCTCATATGACTTGTGAGGGTGGGATAAGAATCAACCATTCAGGGCTTTTATATGCCGAGTCAGGCACTCGCACAACTCGTAGGCCAAGCCGGCATATTCGCACGGTCTGGTTAAAGCAGCGCTTTGTATCTATATCGGGTAGGATATTAGAGACACAAACCAAAGGGCTCGGTTGCAAGATGCAGAAGAGGAGCCGCACATAGGAGTCATTAATGCTATCGCTTCATGTCCTGAAAGGCCAAGCTTAAGTGTCACCTAATATATATACATAGCTTCTTCTGCGTCTGATTAAAAATTAAAACAGAATAGAGAAAAGGCAGTCAGTGACGAAAAAATCCTGCAAGGTCCCTTGTTTCTCTAGCCTTTCTTTTCTTAAATCGAGGTCTCATGACCATTTTCTGGCATGAAATATTTATATGTGGTGGGCAAATACCTTGACACAAAGTAATAAACCTTAGTTTTGCAAGATACGGCATAGTTGTCTCGGAAACACATCGTATATCACTAGAGGCGCAATACGCTGTTTTTGCCATGTCAAAAAGTTGGAAGTTTGGAAACAGGTTGGTTCCACACTAAAATTTTGTCATCTCTTAATTTTATTTACTAAACCTATGCAGCATTTACTTTTACAATAATGATTAGAAACCTGTTTTGGTACTACAGCTGATTTATTAAAAAATCGCAAACGTTGCTTCAGGAGCGCCGCGCTGCAAAAAATGTTAATTTTCAACCTTACGTACTGGCATGATGGCTTAAGTTGTTGCATTTAACCATTTTCTCTTTATTATTCGGGTTATGTTCTTAATTTCACATAAACATTGGAGCTCCAGATGGCTAGGCGTGTTCTTCACAACGCATCAATATTGGCCGAAAATTGAAAACAGCAAAAAAAGGGTCAAATTTCGTTCAAGAGAAAAAAAAAAAAAAAAAAACACCCGCCATTTTTATTAAAATCCCTCTCAAGAATCCTCACTACCTGATAAACATTACGAACGAAAACTTTCTGCGTTATTTTTATTAAAATTACAAAAAAAAAAAAACGGAGTGCTTGTTCTAAAAATTGCCAATATTCAGCCCTACATTCCGACACGAGTGTTGCCCCTGAAACTTTTTGTCCATATTATCAAGGCCTTGTTTTCTGCTTCTGGAAAATGTTGAAGCTCTATAACTGTCTATTCTTTCTCTATATTATTTTGAAATCGACCCAAGTTCAGGAATATCAAAGAATGGACAACTTTGATCCAAATTAAAAAAAAAAAATATCCCGACTCCGATCTTTATTGAACCCTACTAACAACAAACCTATGTAGTTTAAAATATTAGACACCAAAATGTATTGTATTATGTAGATAAAAACATAAAAATAAATATATAACTCAACGCATTTTTTTTTTTTTATTCCATAGCAGTGTATAGGGCTTCCCCTTAACGAGTAAGCGTCAAGCTGTGGACTTAGTATTTGCTCAGTTCAGCTACTCATTATCTTATGCATTATCCAAAGCCATCTCAATGCACATGAAGTCTTTTTATGTTAGTTGGCAGGCTTGAAGATAGCGTAAAAGGGAATAAATTTGCTATTTCTGCCAATGTCATAGGAGAACGTAAGTGACATTTGAAGTTGTTCTCTATTCTGTGTATATATATATATATATATATATATATATATATATATATATATATATATATATATATATATATATATATATATATATATATATATATATATATATATATATATATATATATATATATATATATATATATATATATATATATATATATATATATATATATATATATATATATATATATATATATATATATATATATATATATATATATATATATATATACATACACATATATAGCCAACACGGAGCGAATCAGTCCTTCACATAAATTGCAGGTTACGCTGTGCAGGTTAGGTGGACGGTTGGTTCGCTGCGTGCTGGCTCAGCTTTTTTTCTGGAATGGGTAGCACTGTCGTCCAGAATACTCGTCATCACGACTGATTTGTACTGCTTCCATAAATAAATATTTTAATTTTAGCAAAACTATCATGCTGCCAAGCTTTTTCCTTATGATTGCATTTAGGTGAACATAGGAAAAATCGTCTTCAAACATGTAGTATTGCTAATTTATCAGAACCGAGAAATAAAATAATATTTTAAAACTGGATTGAATAGCACTGCACTGCGCAAGCAGAAAGACTTTATAAGCATTGAGATGGCTTTGGATATGCATGAGATAAAATGTAACTAAATTCAGCAAATACTAAGTCCAAAGTTTTACTCCTAAAGGAGATGCCCTAAGCATTTCTATAGAATAAAAAAAAAATGATTTTTTTATATTTATTTTATATCCTAATTTACACTATGAAATACCGTTACTGCCTGAAATATATAAAGTGCTTAGTATCATTTTTAGCCGGTCACGATAAAAATCGAAGTCGAGGTAGTTTTTTTAAATTCGAAACAAAGTTGTTCATTTCTTTGATATCCTTTATTTTGGGGGGATTTCAAAATAATATGGAGAAAGAAGGCAACTGTAGAACTTCAAATTTTTCTTTAAATAGAGAACAAGCCTGGATAATATATGCAAAAAGTTTCAGTGGCAACATTTTATTTAGTCGTGCCAGAATGTGGAGCTGAATGTTGACAATTATCAGGACAAGCGCTACGTTTTATATTTTAATTTTTTAATTTCAAACAAAACAATGCAACACTTTTTAGTCTGTAATGTTTCTGAAGTACTGAAGATCCTTCAGAAGGATTTCCATAAAATCTAACATGGTGACTTTTTTTTTTCTTTTTTTTTAACTGGAATCAAAGTTGCTCTCCTTTTTTTGCTGTTTTCAAATCACTTGCGATTTGGGCGATTGCAGAAAACACACCTAGCAATCTAGAGCTCAAAATGTTTGAGTGATATTAAGAACGTAACCCGCATAATAAATAGAAACTGTTTTAATGCAAACAACTTAAGCCATCCTGCCAGGATGTAAGGTTGAAAATGGACATTTTTGCTGCGCGTCGCTTCGGAAGCAAAGTTTACGATTGTTTACTAAATCATCTGCAGAAACAAAACAGGCTTCTAATAGTTTTCGTAAAAGCAAAAGTTACATAGTTTTCATGAGTTATATATATATATATATATATATATATATATATATATATATATATATATATATATATATATACCAGGTGGCCGAGCTAACTTGGACCAAGATTTATTAAAATACGCTTTGCCCTAGCACAGTGAAACAAATTCAGAGATGTTCAATGTCGCCTATGCTAACCTCCAGTATATTTTTCGTGCACATCAGTTGATTAATTAGTAAATACTAATTAGCTATCTTTAATTAATGACTTGAGAGAAAAAAGTGTTAATGCAAAAGTTGTAAATCTTCTCGAAAAACGGATAGCTACCTGTGCCAAAAGCATCGGTGCGGAGAATAAATTCCTTTGCAAGATCTGGTGCCCGAACAACCGGCTGTGTTGCGAGGGTATGTTTCAGCGTTTCAAATGCCTTTTCGTGCTCGGAAGTCCAGCGCACTGGTTACTCGCTGTTTTGTGGGTGAGTTCAACCAAAGGTTGAGCTTTAGCAACATAGGGGGGGATTAGGTCTCGAATACCCTGCCAGACCGAGGAAAGACCTAATCTGCTTCTTTGTTGCAGGTTTAGCGGCCAGCTCACATTTCCGTGGTTTGATTTTGGTGTGCAAGTTGCAGCGTCTCTTCTAAACGCTCCCTCAAATTAAACACATATCCGCGCGTTATTCTGACGATGTCAGACAGTTTTCCAGCCATCCAGAGCCCTTTCAGAATGGCGACTGAACCTCGGACTTGGCGAACATATATTAGCTCAAATGGTGGAAACCCCAGGCTAGCCTGTGGTGCCTCTCTGTAAGCAAAAAGCAGTGGAGCGAGTTAACAATCCCAAGCCTTGGGGTGTTCCTGGCACAACTTCCGAAGCATATTCTTCAAAGTGTCTTTAAATAGTTCTACCGGCCCATTGCACATAGGATAGCATGGTGTTGAACTTAAGTGCTTGATAGCTAACACGTTGTTCACTACCTGCATAGACGTCAAGCAAGAGGCCCGATCGCACAAGACCTCCAGCGGGAATCCAATCCGGGAGAACATTTCGAGAAGACCCTCGGCCACAGTGGCAAACCTGGTAGCAAAATCCACCAAGGTGAGGACGTACCATTTGCCTCTTGATGAGGTGGGTGTTTACGGCCCAATAATGTCTACAGCTACCCACCCAAACGGTGTGGAAATAATAGGCATGCTTGCTCAACTTTCATTTCGGGACAGTCCTCTGGCATGCATCGCACGATCTCACAAACATTTTAATATCAGCTTGTATCCCTGGCCAGTAAAAGTCCTCTGACTAATTAAAACAAAATAGAGAAATGGCAGTAACGTAAAAACGCCTGGCAGTTACTGGTCCCACCATACAATAAAATATATATATATATATATTGTTTTTTTTTCAAGAAAAGAAAGACTACAGAAACAAGATGACCTTGCAGGATTTCGGGCATACGGATTCAGTTTACCCGAGTCAGTTTACTGGTAGAAACGAATCCATTGGGAGTGACTTTGGGTAAGGCTGATGCATGCGCGAGTGACATCACTGCGTAGGAATCCTCCTAAAATGTTCGGGGCTGCGACTGTTTCTCTCGTGCCTTGTGCAAGCCGTGCTACGCAGCAAGGGTATCGTGTATATCCTGCTGCTGCGAGCGTAGCGTGCCGCACGCATGACGCACGTGTAGAAAAGCGCTTGCAAAATGCGCCCATGCACGCTCTGGTTGTAGACGCGGGGGAAAGAGGACGCTGAGCGAGTGGTGAGAGTAGGAGCCAAAGACCGGAGCGAGCCCCTGTGCACGACGCTTTAACTGCGCCCATTACATCACCGACCGAAGCCAAACAGAGGGCGCCCAGCGACGCAGTAGAATAGAGTAATCAGTCTACCTCTGCCTAGCATCCCCGTCGCCTCCTCCCCGATTGGCTTGCATGTTAAGGGCGTTCGAACGTCCCGATTTGCAGCCCTCCGTAGTGGAGGGACCAACACGCACTCCTCCCTCTCCTAGGGGCGACTGGGACCCCGCTGGGAAAGCGGAAGAATTCCCCAAACGGGACCTCATGGCACCCATTTCGCGGGGAAGCGCTTCTGGAGACCCAGGAGGGACTCGAAGGTCGCACTCGCTGCTTGCGCCTGGTCGTCCTCCAGACCGCGGGCGCGGACTTTGGCGGGAAGTGGCGGCGCGTGCACGCGAGGATTCCCGGAGCGTGATAGCGCTGTCCGGGACCGCACGGGCCGGCGGCGGGTGGCCGGGATGAATTATGAATGCTCATTTCGTCGACGGAATGCAGGGAGACGGAGGTGCAGGCAGTGCATGCTACGGCCTCGAAGCGGCGGGGAGAGGAGTGAGATTTCGCGTCTTTGTCCCCTCTGCACGTGACCCATCGCCCCGTATGTACCTTCCCTCTCCTGAACTTCCCCGAACCTACATATCCCAACTCCGTCATTCCTCTCTTTCACGGGCCCATGGGCTGAAAATCGTGCACGGTGCGCGAACTATACGACGGTATAGGGTAACGTCAGCGCGATTGGGGAAGTCGCGGGACATTAACGCTACGTTTTTCTTTATATGAATCTGAGAATTGCCTTTCGTTCGGCCTCTTCTTTTTCTTTGTGAGCTTCGGGCGTTGACAGTTGCTCGGATTCATTGTCGCGTTTTTGTTAGCTTTATATTTATTGGCTCCTGTCTCTGGAGTGCCGAATAGGGCCGACGGTGATGGCAGAAAAAAGTCACAGGAGTGGGTCACTGCAAACTGATGAGGCTTGCCTTGATGGATGTTCGCGGCTCGAGAGACTTTCACTGATCATTGTTATGTTTTTAGGCTTTTCTAGTTCTTGCCAACGAGACGCAAAATCTGTTTATGTTGCCCGTCTTTCGGTTCGCTAGAGTTACTTTTTTCTCTTTTTTTTTCTTTTTCTTGGTCAGGTGGTGTGCTCTGATAGTGTACGAAAAAAAAAAGTGAAATGCAGCCTAGGGACTTGGTTGCGTCTCGACGCTTCCGTGTAACTCGAGCAGAGGTTCTGAACAATGAAGGATGTAGTAGCGGGTCTACCTCACCTGTACTCGATGTTGTTATCCGTACGTTTCTACCATCGAAAATGCCTTCGGAGGGAGGTGCTAGAGAGTGCTATTTCCTGTTCACACGAGCCATGAGGAACGGTGTCAGGAAAGATTTCGGTCACGTTCTCGAAAAAAAGAAAAGGGGGGGAGTGGAAGAGCGCGGTCCTTGGTAAAGCTCCACCGCCCAAAACTCACTGAATTCTCTATCCTCACTGAAAAGAAAGTTACATTACACCTTCCTGAATAAACAGCTACATAACCCTGCAAAGCTGATAAGCTTAGTTGACAAAGTTAACCACCATAAAGCAGCACGCGAGGCATAATTTTAAATGAAAGACAAGTATTTTTTTATTTTTGTGAGAATATCGGAGTATGTTATAAATGCTTCCAAAGCTGAGTGCAGTGAAAAGTAAATATTCACGAAGTAAGGCATGTAAATAATTTCACTTGATGTAAAGGTATTTCTATCGAGCGTCAAAAGCGCTTTCTGAACCACGGTGCTCCATACAAATCGGCTAAAGGCAATCTTTGTATCCGCAAAAGAAATGACACAATACCAATGATTCATTTTTCTCACATGGCGTCAGAGTCTGAGGAGTGAGAACTCGAGTGCAAATAATATAGAAAAACTAGTTTTCGAAGTGCGGCCGAGACATTCAGCAAAGGGATCCATTTGCTAGAGATTAAAGGGTAATAAACTGCTATGGGGCACTGTCCTCTGAGAATGGAGCCTTCGAGCAATGCACCATAAGATGAGTGGCCATCTAGTGACTCGCATTTTCTGCATTTTCTTTTTTCCCAGCCATGTAGAGAACGGTAACGCAAAAGCAAGGAGATATATAAATTCATCGTGGACGTCCCGAAATGTGGTGTACCTCGTACAGTGTAATGACCGACGCATCCGTCGCAGTTTCCGGATTCTGGAAAGAAAAAGAAACCACTAGAAGGCGAAGATCAACGCACTAAAGGAAGCAAAAATACTAGAGAGCATCTTCACCATTACGTCCGCAGGCGACGAGTGGTGTCCGCGGGCTCTTTGCACTGGAGCGAGAGAATACGAACATAAGAAAAAAGACTTAGGCGTTCTCGAGATGAAAAAAAAAAAAAAAAGCGCGTCGAGACAGACCGAAGAAACCGGCGGAGAATGCACTCCTGCAGCTGCCGACAAAAGAGTCGGCTCCGAACATGGGCCAACCGGCAACAAAGCCTGCCAGGGATGAGTGGTCCAAGTACGGCAGAGCGGAAGCCGGAGCAGCGGCGTCGCAGGAAACGACGGCCCGGAGTCCGCAGAAGCCGATCCCGAGCGGACAAAAGGCTCTCTCGAGCCGTGCATGCGTGCTGCAACTTCTGCGTGCGTGCGTGTGTCGGCAAGCTGGCCGGCGACGTTGCCGTTGCGCTCTTTGGCCGCGCTCTTTCCGATTCGCTTCTGGGATCCATGGGCGCCGCTTAGGCCGAGTCGTGGGCCCTGATCGGAGCCGCTCTCCTCCTTGGTTTGCCACGTCAGCGGCACAATCGATCCCCGAGACATTCGTTTCGGAAAGCTCCTGGCTAGTGCTCCAGAAGTGGCCGGCTGCCGCGGCAGAAAGGCGCGGCCGACTGTGCACCCTTCCCGCCCGCCAGAACAAGCCGGGAGGAGCTGTATCTGCCTAGCGCCACTCGGGCCGACTCGCGAACGCCGTTCTTCCGCTGGCGGAGCCTCGCTCACTCGTTTGCGAAGTTTTGCTTGCCTTCGGCCAGGAGGAAACGTTGGTCTCGTGGACACTGCGCTGGCTGCCGGGACGTGTCTAGAATGGAAAACGCCAGGAGAGGAGAGTGTCACATTCTCTTTTCCTCTTTATCTTTCTCTCCGGTAGGGCTTGTTGGTCGTCCTGTGCTTATGTGAACCTAGAGTCACTATATAGGTGAACCCAACGCGCAATATGTTGAATTATCAAGAAAGGTGGATGGCTGGGTGGCCAATTTCCAGCTCTATACGACCGAAGCTCACTACTGTGCAACTGCGGCAGCTAATGGGTAAACAGCAGGTGTACAAACTCGACTAGATCGTTCGTCCTTGGATTTATGCAGGCAAAACTGGAGCCATGGCCAGAGCCCTGTTTCTGTGGTACATGTCATCTGCCACTCGGAGTACTCTTGCGATGTCCTAGAAGAGCTGAATTATTAACTGAAGTAATTGTTTACATAGCGATTGTTAATTCAATCAGGCACTGAGCTGAGGTGACTGTATGTTTGCTACCGCAGCAAACCAAGCATAATCATAATTAATAGTGCTAAGCCTGCCACAATACTGTCTTTTAAACAGCGAAAGTTAACCGGCATTATCGGCCGAGAGGTCACCATGTACCAAGCTTGTTTTGGAGTTTCACAAGCAACTGCCCGGTAGGGCAGCTCACAAGCTCAATTTTTGAGTCCCACAGATGACTATCCAGTTAGGCGTCTCACGTCTCGCAACGGGCCGTTTTGGCATCTAAGCTCACGTGCATACCCGCTATCGCATTAAAGGCCGCGTTCTCCAGGAAATATTGCGTCGGCATTGTGATTGAAAAATCACGGATATGCTGCTGCCAGGGAGCACACCGTGCACTGATTGATCGTCTAGTTGTGTGACGTCACGATACCACATGACATCGACGAGTTGACAGGTGCTGCCAGCCCGAGCTTCGCGTTTTGAGATGGGAGGATGAGTTCGGAATGAATCATGCTGTCCCTATAGTCACGCAGGCATGTTCATACAGCTTGGTTAAAACAGGAACTTATATCGATGTCGGGCGGTTTTATTGCGAAAGAAATACTACTCCCATTTTCAGCCCTTCGCGTAGCCACGGTCGGTAGGCACGTTTGACCTTTAACGACCCCAGATGGCTATGACGTCATACCAGCTTTGAGAGATGGGCTACCAAGTCGAGTCGTCGGGTGGCAGCGGTCGGTAGGCATGGCGTGCCGGGGATATGATGATGACGTCACTGTGACGTCATACCAGCTGCGAGAGATGGGCTACGAAGTCGAGTTGTCAGGTAGCGGCGGTCAGTAGGCACGGCGCGCTGCAGCTGGAGCCGCGCTGCTACCGAGTGGAGGCGCTTCTGTCACCTCTTCTCTCGCAGTTAAGAGGAGGAGGAGGAAAATTATGAGTATATAAATGCTCGCGCTTGCTCAGCTGAGGCACTCGCTATGCATCCTGATAAAGAGAAAGAAAAGTCGCCGTCTCGATGAAGCCAGGAAACGACAGTGGACTACAGAGACAGATGAAGAACGAGAACAGCGTCTCGCTCGACGGCGCGCTCAAGATGCAGCTAGACGAGCGCGTCGCGCTTCTCTTGAATCGTCTTCAACCGGTGACGACTCCGAATGGAATGTAATGGACGCTTTGAACAGTGAAGACTCTTTGTCGATGTGTTATTAGCCATGCTATTATTGCTTTCTCAACCTACCAGGCTTAACTAAAGCTAAGCCCCAGCTAACTTTTTGCACATAATGTGGTGTCTTAGAACTGTATGCTAATGAGTATGTGTGGGATATTTAGAGGCAGAATAAAAAGATTATTGATTAAGCGAAGAGTAACGTGCATGTGCGTGAACGAGGATGGGCAAGAGAACCCGGCGAACGGAAGCCGTTAACGCTGTCGTGACGAGTTAGGGTAAAGCTCAAGGTCCCCCTCCCCCCTTTTTTTCGCATTTCGCTTGAGGTGTTCAGTTCTATCGCTTCTCCGACAAGAAAGGTCGATTTAGCGGATGCAAACAACAAGGAAGGTAACGTTGGCAATAGCACATTTATGTATACGCATATTATGCCCGATATATGAACGAACGTGTAAAAAAAATAATACTGCCTCTCCCGTAATAGAGAGTAGATGTACTCACGAAATGGTTATGGGCATGGAACCGTGGCGACATCCTTGGGGGCGGCCGGAACCCATAACTCCGCGCGGCACCCGTCTTTCTCACCGTCACCACCGAGAACTTAAAGGCCGGTGAATTCCCTTCTTTCTCAGCAGCCTATAATGTCACGGCTATTGGATGAACGATAAAGAATTAGCCAATGAATATACGCGCATGGGTATAAGTAAAGTGACGCAGGGGACACCTCGTGACTCGACTCAGACCAGCGCTGGAATCTCCATTTGCTAACTCATTATATGCCCATTCGCTAGTTGTGACGTAGGCTGCTCGGGTACGCTACCCATGTCGAGATCTCGGTGCTGACGGCTAGACTGAAAGAGAGGGCAGGACATCATTTATTGCAACCGTTGATGACAAGAGCGGAACTTCTTGTCAATCGTCGTGACAGTCAGAATATTATATTGTTAGCTCCTTCCGTGGTTTGGTACCTATGTCCTACATGCAGTTGACAAACCTACTAAGTGGCAGCTGCATCAAGTTTCGAGAACTCCGCGATATTCAAGGATTCAAATCTATGTAGGCTGTAGGTAATTCATGGAAAGTATTTTTGCGCGAGCGTTCGAACAAATGACGTAACCGACGATTAAAACTCGAGCTTCTCCTCATAACACTGAAAGACTGCGAGGAAGCCCGGTGATGACGTCACGCACTGTAGTATTTTATATTTTCGTTGCCTTCGCCCACATCCGACGGGGTCTTTTCTCATGCCGCCAAACAATGTTTATAGGGCATTTCTCGCGGCAGCGTTGTTTTTACTTCTTCGAACCAAGCGTATCTATGCGGGAAATGTACTCGTGACGTCAATGACGTCATCATGACCCCTTCTCCCTGTTGCTGTGCGGTGCAGAGAAGCCTGATAGCCGCGACATTTTTAATCCCTAAGTACGTCACTGTTTTAAATGCTAGCGCCAGATGTTTCGCGTGCTTAAACTGTTAGCTATAATCGTTAGAACCCCTCGAAACTCATAGAAAGAAAAACGCAATTTCTCTTTACCTGATTAATAACTTTAATGATGCGAAGGATCGACGATAGAACGAACGGTGCTTGCCTAGCAGGTGGAGAAGAGGTTGTGCTTCTCATTCGGCAGAGCATGCGTAAGCTTGTGGAACAGTACTTAAAATCATACAGGTGCGTTACCTATCCATCGTATGCTGCCCTTGGCTTGCTTGCTTAGTTAATTGTCAACTTTGACTGAGCGTACGTAACTCGTACTAAACACCCTTGCATGCTTTCTCCAACTGAAGAACCTTATTGATGAAAGCAAATTTGTAAAACTGAATTTGGCATACTTCATTTTTTTTTTCGGTTCAAACAAAAATTCGAACCCTCTTTAATTACACCATCTGTTACTGCGGCTATCGCTTGAGCTGCCGTGGTTTCTTTCTTTCATATCCATTTCAACTACCTTCTGATTGTCTGAATCAGTGATTGTGGAGCAGTTGGAGATATCTCGATTTACCTCGCTGCACGCTGTAGACTGCAATACGGAATGGTACGCTTGAAATGGCAAAATCAAAGCCACATCAACCTACCCTGTAGAACGCTCCATATATATCATCAGTTCCCTCGTAGAAGGAAGACGGTAAGCTTCACTTACATTTCAACAATACAGTTTGTTTAATCGCAATCACTGAGGGTTGAAACAGAGACTGCGCATAGTCCACTTCGGGAACAAGCTTTATATTATCCCAGAACAAGCTGCCCCTTTACTAAACAAACTAGAACCAGCAGAAACACCAATTAATTGTATGACTATTAATTAGTATACCAAGTATGAGATATTACTATTAACAAGATACCAAGTATGGCTTGCCAGCTAAGAGTCGAAGATTTCACTGTTTTCAGCGCCTCGGGACTCACAACTGTTTCAGAAATGGAATAATGCGCTTCGCCGTGCTAATAAGACGCTTAGAGCACTACTCAGCGATGTTCGAGCGGCACTTCAACAAGCGTCACATCGAATGTCACACCACGCATGTGATAAACAGGGAAGTGGCAAAGGTCGCAAGGAAACTATAGTATGTGCGGCCGACAAATGACCCTTGTTCTCTCAGTAATACTGAATGCACTTGTCTTCCACTCGAAGAATATTGCTTCGAGAATAAGCGAAACTGCGAGGGAGAACCGGCCAGTCGAACTCTCCCAAGTATTAGCGCGAATCGGTTTCTCAGCGCTGTCGTTTTCAAGCTATTGCGAGTGCTGTGACTCCTGTAGTGCAACGCGGTATCTCTTTCCTTGCAATCCAAACATTTCTTTCACGCGTGAGCTAATTACAGCGCTGTCGTTTCTTGCTTAAAGCGGTAAGTTTGCTGGCATGCTTTGAATCTAGAGTGCAAATTGTTCTCTTTTTCATTGCAAGTAGACGCTTTGTCGCTTTACAGCTGGAGTTTCCGAGGAAAAAAAATGCACCAACTTAGCTGTCCACACTATTAAGCAGACGGCGTTTACCGTCGAGCTACATTTCCTTCCTCTTTCCACTCCGCTTATTTCGTTTTCGACATATTGATTAGAAAAAAAGGTTTCATTTGTCGATTACTGATGCTGATTTTGAAAAGAAGGCGTTCCTTGTAAGAGCGGTACCTCGCAGCGCCAATAATAGAGAGATTTGCTTACCGGGATCCGCGATCCGCCACCGTGACCCTCTACCGCGCGTGGGCGGGGCGCACAAACTGATTGGTCCCGACGCGGCAGGTCTATGTGCCGACATCAAGTATGTGGCGCCGTCTATCGGCGTCAAGAGGATCTGGGCATGCGCAGTGGAACGCGTGGTGGCGGATCACGGTAGCGGATCGCGGATCACGGTTAGCTAAATCTCTCTAATAACTGAAAGCGCAACTGACGCATATCTCACCTTTTTTTGACACCGTTTTACAATCCTGCAGCCTACATGGTTCTCAGAGGGTTAGTTTTAATAATAAAAAAGAGCCAAAAATACTTAGTTTCTCTACCTCGTTTTGAGTGCAAGTGAAACAATGCTAGGGCTTAAGTGTAGCCGTTTCAACTTATTTGCTGTTTATTTTTTACCTGATCATGGTTTTAGTCGGTTGCCATTTTTACCTTAACTGCACAGTTAACTATTCTTTACAAAGTGCAATTCTGAAATGCTTGGATACTTAACTTTTGCATGGTTATAGCTGGGAAACAAACGCTGATGGACAGCAGCTAAACACACACCGACTTTCAGCTTTCAAAGCCTGAAGCAAAAAAAAAAGTTAGATGAACTACGCTCACTTGTTTATCTGCTAAAGGTTATCTACAGGTAGCATATAGCATAATAAGCGAGCAGCCTGACAGCAGTATCAACAACACGCCTTGCGTTACGACACTCCTTTGAACGTAGCGCCACTTTTGGTGTCATGAAGCGGAGAAGCAGTGAACTACGCCTCGCGGTGCTGCGATGGCACACCTATAGGCACACCTATACTTATCCTGCCACTGTATACGGTGCTGCTGTAGCTATACCGGCGGTTTTCATCTGAAGGAAACAGCGCGCACTGCCGCCATATCATCCGCCCACCAGAGCATTTGTTCTCGAACCAATTCCGCTTCTTCCTGTTACTTATGCCCGTATAATTTATCTTTCTTACAGCTGCTTGCGCAGTCTTTAATTTAATCTGAAGCCTGTTCGTTTCTGTCCAAATTTCTGTCCCATATCTGGGTACAGGCAATCTTGAGGAATGGTTGCAAGCTGACGGAGAGTTGCATTACCGGAGAGTTTATGCCAAATCCACGCTATTTCCCTCTCTTGATCCGGATCGAACGTCTATACATAATTCGCCGCGTATTTACCGTAACATGAGTGCGCCGTGCTCTAGCGCTCGCACGTTCACTTCATATACTTGGCGCTGGTGCATGCGCGAGGTTTGTTCACGGGTGTTAGTGTTTTGGCAACAGTTTCTGGCGAGGTACTTTTTTCATTGCTTCATGGGAATAAGGCTGACAGCTAACCCTTAACCACTGAGGACGCTGTCGAACCCGCCACAAAGCGTATTCTTCCAACGAGCACCACCTACAGCCAAGGGAGATTATGGATATATTAGAAATGCATCCAATTGTTTGTTTAAGCACCGCCATATCTATCTACTCTGGATTTTGTGCTTCACGAATAAAGTCGGGAGATTTTCGCATCCGCTGCCACACCATCCCAAGCACCACTCTTACGTGCCGCTTTGCGTGTTATTTATGAGCTCGTGTGATTCAGGTCCTGACCAAAATAGCAAACTGATGGTCAATCAGCCTTTTTCTCCTTGTAAATAGCACTTACACCACCCCAGCTGCGCTACGTCAGTGGAGACATCTGCTGTCGATGCGGTGTGCGTATGAAACTTGTAGTGAAAGCATTCAGTCATCAATGCCTGCATGTGGCAATGCTTTTATAAAACTCTCTACACAGCAAAAACATAGTTGTACGATGACTAAATTCTCCATCCATGTTTGGCTGACAGCCACACTGGAGCCTGCAAATACTAACAGCATACTTTCATCGTGGACAATGTGGCCTCAGTCAAGCCCTTTGAAACACGCCATACGCACACCACCCAAGTTTACCTTCCCGCTTAAAACCCTCTGAGTAGTCTCCTTCGAAATTTACCTCGCACTTCCTTAAACCTATTATTTTCTTCTTTTTTAGTTAAGGTTCTTGAACTGTAGGCTCGAGTATCGATGCCAGAGCAAACCACTTTACTATTGCAGCATTAGTTTCCGGCAGGCCAGAGCTGTCGTTTTTGAAATTCCGCAAACTTTATGCTCCCTGTATTTTCGTTCACTTCGTCCTTGCTCACCTTTTTCGCAGTGAACTGTAGCTCTATGCAATTAAAGCCGGTTCGTAATCCTGCCATTCCTTTCTCCTCTCCCCCCTCCCCCCTCCCCCCCTTATCCCTTACAGGTCATATGATCAAAAAGAAAAAAATACGAAAACTAGAATGCTCAGACGTTGACCTTTCTGTTTTAAATGTTCATAAACAAAATTTTCTGAAGTCAGGATCAGTTTAGCCATGATAATTTCATCTTACAAAAAAAAAAACGATTCTCTGCAAGTGCCGGAATTCAAGACTGCGGAAAGTAAATTATGAACTGATTCTGTTTGCAGCGACATAGCGACAATGACAAACCGTTCTTGATAGGCAAACGCGATTTTTGTACTGCATATTCCTAGACCTTTGACAGCCTGCATTCGAAGTGCCACGTGTGAAACGAAATGTGCATCGCATAACAATGCGGCGGGGTTTGTTTTTACGCTTGAAAAGGAGTCACAAGAAGCAGCAGTTAGCCTACGCCCACGTATAGCACACTAAAGAAAAGGTAAGTGCAGAGGTTTAATTTAGTATAACGTGCGAAAACACTATAGTTTGGCGTAGCTTATTTTATGTAGATGGTAGATGTTGATGACCTTGTCATTGTATTTTCACCTGCTGTTATTCACGCCTCTTGGCGCGACGTATCTCAGCCTCCGACAACTGCCGCGTATGACCAGGCTCGTTATCCGTTTCAAAGCAGACTGAATTCACCCGGTTCAACACGCGAGTTTATACGGTTAAACCACATGACAAATGCGTCACTGCTGACGTCACACACACACAATTTCGAACGCCACAGAAACCAGTCAATGTCCGGCCATGTCCTCTGCCAGATGACTTAGAGGCAAGGTAGGATTCTGATCACACCTTCCCTTCTCGAAGCCCGAGTTTTCAACACCTACCGAGAGAGGCTTCAGAAATACCTCCTGTTTGCTTTAGGACTAAAAACGAGATCCAGCCTCTTGAGATTGTTCATTCACTCTATTTCCTCTAAATTAGTGATTTGACCTTCAATAAAGCGCTCCCTTTGCTCGAAAAAAGCGTCGATGAAAAGGCGACATGCTGTCTTGACTGCAATAATCGAATGAAGAAAAATATCGTGTTTCGGTAATCCCCTGCCTTCTCGTACCATGCACGGGTACCACAACTCTGACGAGGCCGATCTTGGTAGCGCCACTTTCACAGCCATCACACGTCAGTGGCCCGTGCCGCTTGTTGCAATTAGGACCCTCGTCCGATCCTGCCAGTCGGCGGAAAAAACTAACAGAAACAAGACGCCCGCCCAAGTTAGCTTATCACGTATTTCGAGTTAGCTTATCATTACTCATGCGCATAGGCGGCCGTACAGCTTAAATTGAGTGCGTGATCCTGCCCCCTCCCGCAATCATCGCCAATCTACGAAAGCAGCGTTGAAGCCGGGCGGCTCCGAGAACAACTGACAGCCCATTGCCGCTATCTGCACGTATGGCGCAGAGAGCACGGTTTCGTGCCACGAAGCGGCCGCAGCGAACGGCGCCCGCTATTTTCCAAGCGCTGCCTGTACTCCGCGCGGAACGAATGAGTGCGCAGCAGTAGGGAGAAAGGAAGAAAATAAAATAGAGTGAGGGAGAAAGCAATCAGCGTGGTATCGCGAGAGAATATTTAGATATCCGCAGTCATGTTGACAGAAAGTACGCAATGCACGCCGTTTCGCCCGTGCGTTCGTTCTTCGGTTCCTTAGTACAGGCACCGCACGCATGCTCGCCCCCCGTCGCATGATGTCGGCGCGCGCACACACGCACACATGCGGCCTACGTGTCCACCTGAGAGAATGAGAAAATTAGGGTGGTTTTCGCATGCATTGGCGACTGTCGCCGTTGCTGGCCCTTTCCGCCCCTCCTTCAGCTTGTTCTGCGGCAAGCAGCCGCATACCGCTGCTACTCGCCGACTGCATGGCCCTCTCCGCTGTCGCAGCGGCCTCGCTCCCTCGCGCCGCGTTTTCCGCACGGCTGGCGTAAAGGCTTAACCGACGCGCACAGCTTCGCCCCCGCGGCGGTCGGACGTGGGCGCAAGCTAATTAGGAAGATCGACTTAGCTCGTTGTTTGGCGCTCATTTGATCAACACGAGGCCGATACCGAGCCGCTCTCTTTCTTTACGCGGTCTCTCGTCTCCCGCAACCAGCAGGTTCGCCCTTTCCTCCTTTCTTTTGTTATTATCCTTATTTTTTTTTATTTTTTTTTTTTGCCATCGTTTGACGGGTTTCGCTTCTTTGCTTTTTCCGCGCTGGTTCGTCTCTCTAGCGGTGCTGCATCAGTGCTGCCAGTTGGTTTCTGTGTGCGTGCCCCGAATTCGCTGTGACATTGGCTCCCGGCTCGGAGGCAAACACCGCCGAGGTGTCCGTTACAAGCGCAGTTCATGATAGCCTACATGCTTCCCCTGTTGTTCAGAGATGGTGTCGCGCCGCCTTATTTTGCCTTTACTGCATTTTCACCACACGGCTGGTTCTCGACATATTGTACGACATTTTGCTTCTTTTTTTTTCCCCTTTGGTTCCTCTTTCAGTCGCTCTATCTGTCTATCGCTGCTGTGCCGCACTCACTCTCGCTGCTTGTGTCCCAAATGTTCCGCAACGTGACGATCCTTGCTTTCACAGCGTAGACACCCCTATTCGGGCCACTTGCGCTCAAGCTTCTACATAATGCGGCCGTTAGCAGCAGCCAGCTCCAAATGAAGAATACAGTGAGGAAGCACGAAATGAAGTTTGTTTTCGATGTGTGACACCTGTTTTCAATAATCTCGAAGTAGCGCTTTTACAGTGGTTCATTTCTCCTTGCGATCGTCTCGAATTCAATCCCGCTTACAGCCGAAACGGTCGGCCGAAATAGGGCCGACGGCGCGTTGCGCTCTCTGTTTCCGGTGTACGCGTTTGTAATTGATAAATAGCTTCCCCACGAGCTCTACTCGGCGCTAAAGAAACAGCGGGACGCGCGCACGTCGCGTGCGTCCGGACAGGCACGTCTGTTTGCGGACGGACGCGGTTTGCGACGTGCCCGTACAGGCGCCGTGCAACGGGCCGCAATCGCGCGGCACGTATTGCAGCACTGACCCGGCGAGCCGCGCGCACACATGGGCCCAGCAGCAGCATTGCGCTTTGCTTTCTCTATTCATTATCCTTCATTGCCTCCAGATCGTGACCCCCTGTTTGTTGGCGTCGTGACCGGCAGGTCACGGCAGAAGTGGGGGCTGCTTGTGCCTGTCCGGTGCGTGATCAGTGCATCGGGCGTTGGCGCTGTCTGTGCAAGGGAGCGCCACCACCGAGACGTGGCAACAGGGGCAGCGCCTGCAGGCCATTCTTTTGGGGGTCCAGCAGACTCGGAGAACTCTGACCTCAATTACCGGTGATTAGCTAATTCCATTCCCTTAAAAGGAGCCCTCCTCTTCTCAATCGAAACGTTCCTCCTTTTTTTTTTTCTTTTTTTTTTTCCTGCGGTATCCTCCTCGGGCTGCGTCTGATAACGCGGATGCCCCAACCAACCATGGATGGATTTTTTCTTCCTCAATCTGTCTGGGCTGGAGTGGCCCTGGAACTAGAGTGGCCGGACTGAGGGTCCGGCTAGACGACGATAAATCAAACATCAAACAATACTGGAGTACTAGAGGTAGGCGGGAGGAGTAGCAGGCGGTTTAACTACAAGCGACGGCGTGGATAAGATGGACAACTATTTTAGACGACCTGGAGCTCCTTCGTGTGGTTAGGTTGGAAGCCTGGATGCCCGATAAGAGCAATAGTTTTGGGAATATGGTAGGAACACTTTGGACATCGTCTCCGTGACAATTTGAACTGCTTGGCTGGATCCAATCCGTATCAAATACGCAGCGTGGTAGAAGTCGGTGATGAGCTAACAAAAGGATTGCAAGGGGCGCGACGGCATTTTCAATTGACGTCAAGGATCTTTTCTCCTCTATACCTCATGAAGGCGTGTTCACAGCCGTGCTCCAAAGGATAGACGAGATTGCCTCCGTCAACTTCCAGAACACTGCCGGAATAAGCCAGGAAGATTTTCCGCCTTCTGGAGTCCTACCTGCAATCCACTGTTGTGTCGTACGACGACCAGTTCCTGATACAAAAGTCAGGAATCCGCATGGGATCGTCCGCCGTTGCCCCAGTCGCCTCATGTAATTTTTTGACCGCCATGGATAAGACAATTAAAAAAAAAACCTGGATGCCATTCACATCGTAAACATATATCGTTATGTGGATGATTATCTTATTGTGATAGACAGTTCTGCCCCCTTTTGTGGTGCAGTGGTTACACGGCGCTCGACTACTGTCCCAAGGATGCCGAATCAAATCCCGGCCTCGGCAGCCACTTTTCGCCGGAGGTGAAGAGCAAGACGCCCGTGTGCTGTGCGATGTCAAAAGAACCCCAGGTGGTCGAAATTTCCAGAGCCGCGGCGTCTCTCATAGCCTGGGCCAATTTGGAATGCTAAACCACATAAACCAAACCAAGCCAATTTCGCGGAGAACAACATCCATGAAGCAGTCAGTGACATTGCCAAGGCCTCGTCTGGTTGAATGAACTTCACGCAGAAAATGCCAAACGACAACCGGATCCAGGTTTTGGATCTGGTGCTTGTGTTTAGTGACGCTCATGTGTACTGGTCCTACAATGTCAGGTCAAAGAAGGGTTTGCTACAGCGCGCATTCAAAACTGGTTAAGCGGGCAGTTGTAATTGGTGCACTTCAGGCTGCCCTGATTAAGAGTAGTAAGCACTTGGCCGAATCTAGCCTTAATCGCCAGGTTGAACGAATACATTCGGCACTCGCCTTCCGTTATATCAGGTTTATGCGAAGCGCTGTTGCAGAAAGCCAAAGAAGGTGCGAGAAGATTGGAGGCCAAGGAAAAGAAACCTGTGGCAGCTGTTCCGCGCATACGTAAACTCACATAATATCAAGGTAGCGGGAACGTACGGAGTGAATGCTGTGTTTTCTTCCCCATGCAAGTTAGAAAAAATAGTCTAGATGGTAAGCCGGTAGAGGCGTGCGGGTTGAAATGGGAAACATTCCACGCAGTACCCCGAATGCTTTTGTGAGTGTTGTAAGTGCGGTAAAGTCTACATTGGCCGGACGGGGCGATGTTTTAGTGAGGTGGCAAGTATGCATGCCCTATACATAAAACAAAATAAGACCGGGAGTTGCTTGGCAGACCATTGCAATCAGCCCCGTCATCAATGTCGGCCTTCATTATCCGACACGAAATTTCTTGCATCAGCGAAAAGCAGAACAGAAAGAGAGGTGATTGAAGGTTTTTTTTTTTTTTTTTTTTTTTTTTTTTCAATGAAAAGGCTGCGGACGCATGGATCAACACACCTTCAATTGCTCTCCAGGAGAAAGAAATGACCTACTTGGAAAGAGCTGGGTTCTTGCGTTTCAGCTTCGGCTAGGCATGCTGACGCACATTACTCTGTTTCACAAGCTGTTTGCAGCCCTACGAAAGCTAAGAGCTATCTGGGCCAATGAGGGCTGTGCTCGTAATCTTTTGTGCCGTCGTCAGCGATAGGCACGCAGGAACACAGTCATGCAATGCGTGCTATCCTTATTATAGGCCCAGATCGCTGTTAGCTTTCGTAGTGCTGCAAGTAGCTTGTGAAACGAAGTAATGTTTTGAGGTGTTTTTGTCACTTCACTTGTCTTCGGAGCTTCTCAAATGTGCTTTCTTTCGCACGACGCTACGTTGGTTGGAGAAGAGAAACCGTCTCTCAGTATTTTTTTTTTTTTTTTTTAAGGCGAAAGCCTTTAATGGCTCATGCTGTGGTGGACAAAGTGTGTCCCGCTTTTGCGGCGTTCTAATTGGCCGAGGCGGGATGCGTCCCTGGCATCTGCAAAGCCACACTTGAACGCGCGCCATGGAACGCCACGCGATAGGAGTGATGGTGTATCGTCCAAACTCACACTTGCCGGAGAAAATACTGCGCCTTTCCTTTCCTGTAAACCAATTACAAATATATGTAGCACTGCAACGAATGCCGACAAGAGGCTAACGATGGGAGGTAAATTATACGATAGGATGGGTAGGCTTTCGCCATTCTCCTCTTGAGAGACATCTAAGAGAGCCTCTAATTTTTTTACACTTTCGTTTTCCTCTTTCGCCCTCTTTAGCTGTAAACGCACTGGCCCTCATGGCGCAGGCAAGAAAGAGTGCGGGAACCCCTTGACATCAATAACGTCAGACAGCGGCACACACTTAATGTCAAATAGAATTGGTAGCTTTTATATTGCTCTCATTAGTGAGCACCTTCTCACCAGCCTTAGAATGCTTCTAGTCAAGTGCGGGACTCCGCTTTCTAGGTTCCACTTTATTACACATAAATGTACTCGCTCGTTTGCTACGTTGAGCTCTCAAAGAACGTTACAAGTGTAATTTTTGCGTCCAATGCATTGCTTTAAAAGTGAAGCTATGCAAGAACCGTCTTCCAACGACCAGATAGTTTAAGCAGGGCTGTTAAAAAAAGAAAAGAGAGAGGGATTGATGCGCACTCCTTTTCTTGGGATCCGGAAGGTTATCTTCGGCTTTACCTTCTATTTTGTACGCAGATTTGCGTGTTAACCCCATAATATGGTTAACCTGCCAACCTGAAAGCAAAATTATTTGCTCTTTATGAACTCATACTCTAGCTCGAACATTCTCAACGAAGCCCTGAGATTGCTTCTTCTTTCGCACCCAGAATCTCCCGTGCTGCCTTTTCTGCATCAAGCGTAAACAGAACCATATTGTGAGAACGCAATATGCATGCTCCGTTCTTATCTTCTCTGGCTATTCGACCCAGTCTTTTTGCGAAGTGTTTGAAAAGAACGAAAGCTACTCAAGCATTTGATGTCGCAGTCACCGCCTGTCGTCACGAAGCGCATTGTTACCTCGGGACGCGGTGACAGTGCATATCAACCAAAGCGAGACGCAAAAGTAGCAGTGTGCATTAAGGAAAACCCTTTTGGTCGGAGTTAGACCAATACCTTCAATGAGCACTTACTGTTTTGGGACGTTAAGTCTATTATTTCACAGCATCCGCTGTAGAAAATTTAGCCATTGTTCAGTGATAAATAGCCCTATTCACATAATATGCAGCCAATGCTAAAAGGTATTATAACAGACAAAAAATTCTCCTCAGGCACAACGGCAGCGCGCTCTTATATGACCACCTTCTCACAATAAAAAAAAAAAAAAAAAAAAAAAAAAAAAAAAAAAACGAAAAGCAACAGTTCCCTCCAAAACATTGAAGAGCCGCATTGCGTTATCATGGTCTCAAGTACGGGGCTCTACAACAGCTATTACTTGTGAGGAAACTATGGGATATTATAAGATACGTTTATGCACAGTTGATGGCAGTAGGCTAATTAAGCTTCCAGTGCGCGGGAGAAGTTGCTTTGGAAGTTTTTCATGCGCTCATAATGAGTAACTAAAATTTTCCATAGAAAACCAAAGGGTTGCGTTCTTTTAAACTAATTGTGAGCCAACTGTGGAATATTGTAAACTACTGAGTAGCAGCAGTTTGCTTCCGAAGTTTTTTTCTGCGCTCGCAGCTGTTAAACCTTCCCCACAAAAACAATGGGCTGTGTCTTTTTGTTTAAATGATTGTGAGACAACCACGGAATATTGTAAAATATCCTCATAAATTTTGTCCTGGGCTCACAAAAATCAAGTCAGAAGCCGCCGAACAAAACCATTTGTTAGCGTTTTTGAATATAATACAAAAAAAAAAAAAACTGAAAGCCTGCCGAGAGGTGACCTGCATATATATTTACTGTTGTCGTGAAGTCATAAAGTATGTAAAAAAATTACGTTCAAATCCTTCTTACGAGAAGGTATTCAAAATTAATGTTTTAAGAGGAACGGATGCTCGTGGTATTGAAATTGGAAATTAAGAAATTGGAAATTGAAGTGGAAATTAAGAAGAAGAAATGGACATGCGCAGGACATGTAATGCGAAGAGAGGATAACCGATGGTCGCTGAGGGTAACAAACTGGATTTCAAGGGAAGGAAAGCGTAGCAAGGGGCGGCAGAAAGTTAGGTGGGCGGATGAGATTAAGAAGTTCGCAGGGGTCAAGTGGATGCAGCTAGCACAGAACCGGGTTAAGTGGAGAAATATGGGAGAGGCGTTCGCCCTGCAGTGCGTATAATCAGGCTGATGATGATGATGATGATGATGATGATGATGATGATGATGATGATGATGATGATGATGATGATGATGATGATATATATCCTCACATTGACAATGTACATTCTCTGCACGAGTATGATATATGTTGAACCTGAGAAAAAAAAATCTGCACAGTTTATCCATGGCTGTTGATGCAGTCCCGTGCACACAGGAAAGCAGTATCCATGATTATTAGCCATTGCCATGCGGTAATCAAAGAAAAAAGAATATGTAAAAATAAGTGCGCTCTCACCCTTCTCTGGTTTATCCGTGGTTTGGATCGATCAGTGAATATTTGTACACGAATGTTTTTACTCCATGCAAACGAAGGTTAGCTTACCGTACTTTGGCATTACTCTCCGACCACGCATCGGTTTTTTCTTTTTTTTTTTTACAATCCCTAGTTTTAGGGTTATTTTCCTACTCGCTCTCTGACTGACAAGTTTCCCTGCTGGCTGAATAGGTTTTTACACACGCGTATTGTTTTATACTTGTATTTCTTAAAGGAAGCAAGGGAGCTTCACATGTTTCGCGATTCCCCTGTTCTATAAGAACATGGAATATAAATTAGGAAAGGGGCGGAAATTCCCCCTAATTCTAATTGATATTCAAAATTCTAGCACTGATGCTCTTGGTGCATGGGGGAGAACAACAGATTCAGGTGGAACCACCGACCGACCTACGCAGGCAGCCTTATAATAAGTTCCAGGACTTTCGGTCTAAGTGGCGCTATAACTTGCTCTTGCGCCGTCGCCGCCGTAAGTTTATACTGGAACTCAAGCGCGCGGAGCCCGACCCGGAAAGCGCAGCCCAAGAAGTCATTTGCATAAGACTCGAAAGAACGCCGCTGGTACATTTCTTGTTATTGTTTATATCTCTTTCTTGGGTCTTTGCCACGCCAAGGAGACGGTCTACGCTGGAACGAGAGCTTAGAGAAAAGAAAATTCCGGCGAGGCCGCGCAGGTCGCGAGAATGAGCACAAGGAAGCAGGCGAGGACGACAAAAGTAAAACGAACAAACGGCCAAATGCTCGGAGAAGCTAAGCAGATTTGATGAGAGCGGTCTCGGAGACTCGCATTAAAAATTCTGCTCGGCGCAAAGAAAGAGAAAAAAAGAAGGAATAAAGCTAAGCGAAGGGCGGGTTGCCTCGAAGCTGGCGGCACGGCTGGAGAGATAATCTGAAATCAATTTGTAAAGTGTTGCCGGGCTTGTTTTCCCGGTTATTTACACGCCGTCTTACTTTAAGACGTCATGTACTTGCCCTGTGTGCGCGTGTCTTGCCGCTGTTTAGCCCCTTCTCTTGGTTTTATTTATTCTTTTTTTTTACGATGCGCTATTTAAGGACTTCTTTGCATACCATACATCCGTTTGTTTTACGTGAGCGAGGGGCTTTTCTGCTCACAGTGAATTAATATTTAGTCTAGGGCCTAAGAAGAAGCGACAAGAGTTTTTCTTCACACCGAAATAGTGGACCACGAGAAATTATTCGCTAAGAATTTTGCTGTGTCTCTGTTCAGTATACAGAAACAACACCGACTGCGAAAAGATGCAGTCGAGCCTCTCGTTTTGATACTTATGCATTCCATTGTGGGTGCAAGGGCTCTTCACGAAGCGAAGAGTACATCATGCCACACATCGAAGCTGCAGAGTTAAATCGTGTTGTGGCTCGACGAGCACATGGCCTGGTGCATTCTTTGTTTTCCTCTTGTTTGTCCGGCCGCGTTTACGCTATCTTTTTTCACCCAGCAGACACTACCGCACTGTAATCTTCGGACACGAGTGCACTTTGCTGTCGTGGGCGAGATTCAGTTACCTTTAACATTTCAGTAACTATCCTCGTCATGCTTTCCTGGATGGACAAGGGCTTTAACAGCGCGTGACTGAGTTGCCCTTCTACGCACTGATTCAGGCGACTTAATTGGACATAATGCATATCAAGTGGAGGGCTCTGGATAAATTTACTTCGCTGGAGTTCTTCGCTGGCACCGACAAAGTGTAAAACATTGCCGCCTTTTTCACGTCCGTGCCCTGATGCTCAGCAGGTTGGACTGCATATTTCTCTCGTGTAGCTGTCTTGCTTTTGAGCTTCCTCTACTATTCTGTCTGCACTTAAACTTTCTACGGCTAGCTCCTTTCTCCATGTATGTGTCCTTCGTGAGTGCTTCAGTTGCGTAATGTTCCGCAAAACCGAGCACTCTGTCTCATGTAACTCCCATTAAAAAGCTCGCGAAATCGCTGAAACCACTCCACCGCTTACGAGCAACTCAAAATTATTGTTGTATCTGTTATACTACTTCGTTATATCTTCCCACCAAACCCGCCTACATCAAGCTCCATTCTTTATGTATCTTTTCATCGTAAGTGCTTCACTTGCGTAATGTCCCACAAAACTGAGCACTCTGTCTCATACGTAACTCCCATTAAAGAGCTTTCGAAATCGCTAAAATCATTCTACTGCTTACGAGCAACTCAGAATAATTCTGGACAGTAATATACGTGCGCAACAAAGACGAGACAAAGAGGAGAAGTGGACAACGACGGCGCAAAATTCAGAATAATTCTTCCTATTCAGCTGTTCTAAGCCACACTGCCTATTAGTCTTGGGTGCCACGCGTCTCCAAATGATTTAAGCGCTTTTCTTTTTTTTTTACGTGATAACAAACGGCTCTGATTTTGGCGCTAATTTTGCTCAAATTCAGCTCTCAGTTTCGGCATCTGGATGTCACTGCACGCAGAGAATATGAGTGAGGAAAGTTTTGGAAAGAAAGGACCCAGGTTCGGCCACCGATAGCAGTCGACGCGGTAATAATTGCCGCAGCAACGCACCTGGGTCCCTCGCCCCATGAGGCTGAAATATTGTCCCACAGCCTGCTCATACCCGGACGCACTTGGCGTTATCTGTCGTGACAGCGATTTCAACATTCGCTTTTCTTGAATTCCTTATTCCCAACCGTAGACACACGGGTAAACGTTTTTAAGCGTAGCACAACTTTCACTATTTAAACACGCTAGATAATAGTTCGATATTACAATGTTTTTCTTGTTAAACTGTTAGCAACCAAAGAGCCTTCGCACTCACGGTGAGATGCGCTGCGTCCCTGAGTGTCAGAAGAAAAATCAAATTAAACAGAAAAATTATAGCTTTAGATAAACGAAGAGGAACGCAGGAGGCACTGGTTAGTCGATTGAAAGCAGTAATAGAACAAGTTTAACGAAACAACACCGACAAAGTTAATATTACAGCAGACGGCCCAAAAGTTGTGCAGGAAGTGGCAGGCCGAGATAAATAATTGTTCTGCTCGAAGAAAAAGTGAGCAGGGTACCGCAGTTAGCAAAAGGCCGCCACGATGTATGCTTTTATACAGCAAAATAGGACCCTTTTCGGATATTGCTGAGCACTAAGCAAACCGCACAAAGTAGCCGTTCTGGTGCATGACAGATACGTTTTTCAGTAATTTTCGGCACTTTCTATGTTTGAAGAGCATGTGAACTCTGAAGTGTGTAAGAGTAAAGAAAGTAAGAAAAGTAAATACGAAACTGAATAAGAATAAATACGAAGCAGTTCGGCGGCATTTTGACTTTGAAAAATTTGAGCTCTAAAGAATTATGGCCGCGACCGTTTTTCATACGTCGTTTTCGAGGTGAGACAGCGTGACTCTGGACGAACAAATTGGTTCCGCGGATCTCCGGTGTAATTTATTGGTGAGTGCCCTATCGCAATTCTAAATCCCTATGATGTTTGTCGTGTTACGATCGTAAAACAAAAAGCGTGCCTTCTTTGACAGCACTGAGTTTACCTCAATGATTCATGCAAAGTTTGTGTGCTCGTACGAAGCAAGCGCAAACACTCACGTGTACGCGTTTGATACGGGGTGCCACTGTGGCGTTAGCAATGGAGCTTTGAGGTCAGATTTAAAAGCTCTACTTACGGAAAACTTAACTGAACTATAAATATGCGCCTCCATTCCCAGAACAAGGACAACAGCACTCTCTATCGCTATTTTGTAAATTCTGCCGGTGCGGCGAGTGGTAGTATTCTTTAAAGCGACCGCGTTAAGGGCCCCGTGTCGCAGAGAAGGGTGTCGGCGTCGTTGTTCTTCGTTGTAACGCGAAAATCTGCGAGAAAGCAAAGAAATAAACATTGTTATGTACGTACGGGGAATCAGTTCCGGCCCTTCACATTGCGAGATGACCACGCACTGACCGATACACCTCAGAATTTTTTTTCCTTTATTAAATACACCTCAGAAAAACATTGCTACACTTCAGTAAAGGTGCGCCTAGTGTATGTTTTGCTATACGGCTGTATGCTAACGAACAGCTGTGTCATTGGAAAGGAATTATTACGAAACTAATAATTAAGCAAATAACAAAGTATATTTTTGCTAATTTTGCGCTTTGCTTGCATGCAACTTCAGCGCCAACATGCGGCGTCCACAGGAAACCTGCAATCGTACTGCGCTGCCTGGTTGCGCAACCGATGGCGCGCAACTAATGTACGGTGTTCCCCTTGAATGGGCGCGGAGTGGACGCGTTTCTTGAACTACGTGTGCGATGGATACGCTGCCGTCTACTAGTGCGGGGCTATCATACGAGTCCGTGTGAGTTTATATATGAGTATCTACGAGTGCGGACGATGCATCTATATATGCCTGCTCCTGCTCGGCAGCCTTCTACGGATGCGCATAGTGCATCTACGTGCCAGTCTCAAGCTGGGAAGGTGGATACGAAGGCCGTATAGCTGCATAGAAAGCTTTATAGCTTTCCTTTGTAGCCGTATATGACTGCGCCTGGGTGGATTTCAATGAGTAATTATAATCCTTTATTACAACTGCTCATTTATCGAGGGTTTCCTCTAAATATATTCAACTAGCTTATCTGGTTGTTCTACATATTTTCTGAAACGATATTCATGCACGCTATTTTCTACCATACATGTATCGCCTCATAGCAAATTGTACTCATTGTTGGTTGCTACCGACGTGGTGAAGGCATACGACAACGTGTTACATATGTCAAGGATCCTTGCCACCATAGAACGTACGGGCATTTTGCCAGGTGGTAAAATCGACACGTAAGCAGAGGACAGGGCGCGCTTTCTCTCCGGATAAATGGAGAACAAATAAGCAATCACGCCTCCAACAACTTCAGTTTAAAAATTAAAAGTTAAATTGGTTCACAGGAAGGGAAAGGCGCAGTAACTGTCACACTTGCTCTGTGGACACCCGAACCGCGCCATAAGGGAAGGAAGGAAGGTGGGAATGAAAGTGGAAAGAGAGAAAGAGGAGCCGTAGTGGAGGGCTACGGAGTAATTTCGACCACCTGGGGATCTTTAACGTGCGCTGACATCGCACAGCACACGACGCCTCTTCGTTTCGCCTCCATCGAAACGCAGCCGCCGTGGTCGGGTTCGAACCCGGGAACTCCGGCACAGTAGTCGGGCGTCTTACCACTGCACCACCCCGGCGGGGCAAATCAGTTTTAGCGCTATTTCTATTTAATATCGCATCCCTCTCAATGGCGTGAAAACCATCTTAAAACACCCATTCAATGTCTACATAGACGACGTCACGATTTGGTCTCCTCATAAACACAAGCTTGAGAAACAGCATCTTTATGTGTAAGAGGCCTTAAATACACCAGATGAGTACGTCCACGGTGCAGGCCTGGATCGGTCACACCAACGGTCATGCAGCCAGGTTCATTTTGCAAAGAGGAATGGAATAAAACAATTGGCAACTAAAAACGTCACGCTTAAGATTGGCAATAAGGCATTATAAGAGAAGGATGAAATAATAGCCCTTGGCCTAGATATTCGCAAACCTGTAAAAGGAAAACACTGGTTCCATAAAATCAAAAGAGCAGCCATGACTTCCTTACACTTGATTCCATGCATTTCGTCTATGCGAGGAGTAGCCCAAACGGAGAGGACAAAATGCCTCGAAGAATGAAGCTTCAGCCCAGGATACTATACCAGGCTTATTTCCAACGACTGGTCACATGGCAGTGGGTGGAGTTAAAAACAATAAATGGAAACCCAATGCGCGCCATCACGGCCTTACCAAAAAATACACTCATCTCTATTTTACAGGAATTATCGCAGCTGAGCACGCTAACTAAATAATTAACAGCGAGAGGCAACCATAAATCTGAAGCGAAAGTACTTTATTACCATAGCCTCCTTATACAATTCGTTGGCAGTGAAAGCACCAATAATGTCGACGGGGCTCCCAGGAGACACAGGGCTCATCGCCTGCCCGAAGTGTTCCGAACCGGCTGCAGAGGTGGATGTTTGCCACCTGCTGTGGACTTGTGCAGAGACAAATGTGTCAATGACAAGCATTCTACAGGAAGTGAGACTAACGGCGGCAAGGGAAGAAGGTTACTCCAAGTGGCTGATCAACAGCAATAAAAACAGGAGCCTTCTCCGGTTCGGGCAAGAAAATGCCTTACACGATCGCTTTTATGTAGGACACAGTGAACTCAATTTATGCCCTAATGCAATCGTGTCGTCGGTGTCGTCAGTTTGGTTTGAAGAGTCCTTATCAACACTATAGCGCGCCCCAGCACCACATAGAATTGATCCTTGTGGAATTCGAATAAATTGGAAAATAGAGAAACAGGGAAGATCCTGACCAGTCTAACATTGAGCGGCTTTTAATTGGCGCTATACCATCGGTGCTTGTGCATACTTTTCGAGAGCACATGGTAAAAGGTGACGCATTTTTTTTTATTTACAAATTGTTCTTGCCAGTGCTCACAATACGTTTTCTTTTCCACAGATGAGCGACATGACCGTGGTATGAGCGTCAACGTCGTTTAAAAAAAAAGTACATCAACCATTTTCATCGTTAGGAACCTTCCCGCACGCGTTTAGCCGCATGTGCTCTACCTTACAATGTATATATCTGTATTCTCTTTCCGGCCGCCGTATTTTACTACTCCTTCCTCAATATTGTGTGCTTTCCATAAGAAAAAAAAAAAAAAGCTGTGTATTCTATTTTACTGGCGGTTACAAGTGCGAGTCACTTCAAAAAAATTTGAACTGGAAAGACATGTTCTCAATGCACGAATAAAAGCAATGAGTTTTTTAATAAAAGCATTGAGTTCTTTAATAAATGCTTTTAAATAGCAGAATACGGAGCTAAATAGATTAATGCAGGGTTATGAAACTTAGATCGTTTATTAACCTTAAAATTACGCATATAATCTTTCGCATAGATGTCCCGCAAAATGTTTTTTTTTTTTTTTTTTTTTTTAATAGTTCAGACCCTGAATTGGAAGCCGCAAAGAAAGTTGAGTCTCAATAATGATGCTCCCGTATGTGACCTGACCTACTTAGCTGGGGCTATCCTTGACGCCCCGCCCCGTCAGAGGGCCCGAGATGATAGTTTACCGGTTGGAACTTTTGGGCTCGCCCGAAAATATCAGTGCCCTGGCGATACTCTATTTCACCCCTGTCAAAAGCAGCACTCGGCATTGAACGCACGTCCCATAAAGCGACTTCAGCGCGACGTCGAGGTCGCAGTCCTCTTATGGCTAGCAAGCGTCATCGTACTGAGAATCACGTATGAGCGAAAGAAAAAAAAAAATTAAATTTGATACGTAGCGGTGAAAAAGGAAATAAAATAAAATGAAAACTCCTCAAGAAGCCCTGGTCGGGAGCCTCCTTGAACAGCGTTTCTTCGGCACACGCCGTTCGAACTCTCGGGTTTATCAGCGGGCCGCAATTAAAGGCTCGCTTTATTAACCCCGATATCCGCACTGGACGGGCGCCGATGCGAGAGCGCGCCGAGGGCCCACGGCGATGGTAGCGAGCCAGACGCGGCCATCCGTCTTGGGCGGCGCGCAAGGCCGGCGTCGCCGACCGCGGAGGCAGTGCCATTTCCGCGGCAGAGCGCGTCCAAGAGTGGCGCGCGTTGTTTCAAGGCGTTCGAGCGTGGCCAAGTTTCGCCGAGAGCCTGCTCGTAAATCATTCCGCATGAGGTGTCCGCGCTCGGAGTCGACGCCACCCGCCATGAAACGAGAGAAGGAGCGTGCGTGCGTGCGTGCGTGCGTGCGTGCGTGCGTGTATGGGTTGTGTGTGCGCTTTGCCGCTTGTGTGATTGTCCAGAGGGGTGGCTTGCGGCCGCAGAAAAATGCCGGCGGAAGAGCGAGCGCCCTTTTCTTCGCTAGAAATGGAAACACTCCCGTATCGCCCAGCGCTTCGGGCGAAGCTTCAAGTGGTCGGTGCATTGGGACCTGCCGATGATGCGTCGGTACTGAGGTCAGTCAGTTGAAAGAGGCTACCACTGACCATTCTATTGAGCACAGAATCTGTGACATGCCTGACTCCTGCTAGAATGATGCAGTCTCTGCCAAAAAAAAAAAAAAAAGAAGAAGAAGAAAAAAAAAGGCCGAAGTTTGAGTCCACCGAAACCGATTAAGATGCGTGAAAGCACTCCTTGGCATGGTTTTTCCCAGCGGTTTAGCATGAGAAAACTGGCGTAGTGTTTAGTAAAGTGTTAAATGTATTTAGTTTGTTTGGCTTACGTGGAAAGGAAAGGCGCATCATCTGTCTCCGTCCTCGGCGGACGCCCATATTTACAATGAGTGGCATAGCATTGGAGATACATATCTCATCGTTTCGAATCCCTAACGAAAACCAGCCACCAACTTGACTAGCAGATGGATGGGAAGCCAAATGGTATGACAGACATCAGTCTGAGCTCTACACAAATAAAGGATGCGTCACAGTTTTGATAAGAAATGACTCGCATATTTTTGTTTTCACTTCTTGTCTAGACTTTCTGTCCACGCTCTCTGCTCACGCCACTCAGGAGGCGCGTAAAGCTTTCTCCTTAAAATGCACTGCAGCCCAAAGGGTTCAAATTCAGAGCACTGTAACGGGGCTCCTGAAACCATGCTAGGATGTCTAAGCTCGAGAAAGAACGACACTTCTTGCCGCCTGCAAGTTTGCGAGCACTGGTGATGCCCAACTTAGAACCAAACCCCTTGGGCTGCAGTATATAATTTCACAAAAACTGTACGTACTCCACCTAACGAAAACCTAGGTCCGGAATATATATATATATATATATATATATATATATATAAAACAGCGATATTTGTTATACTCTCAACTGAAATCATGCATGGGTAGCGAAACACTGAAGACCTGTATACGTGTTCCAGTTTTCAAGACTTTTGCTTGTCCTCATCGGCTCTGACATCGCGGCTTTCATAACGACTCGTCGATCTGCGCATCAGGCAATGCAAATGCAACAGAATGAAAGAAGAATCACAGCATCGCGCCGGTCCCGAAGCAGTATTCCTGTCAGGGGTACGTACTTAATATTTGAATAAAATTTACTGGTGCCCTAGTTGGGTTTGGGTTTGCCTATGGGTTTGCTGTCTAACGCGTCTGGCCTGTGGCTAAGCCAATCACAAACCGACCTTACGCAGGAAAGCATAAGGATGCATATCTGGACGTGGTGGCGGGTTATTTCGCACTGCCAAACCGTCGCTTTAAACACTGGACCGCTGAGGCTTCCTCTCGTAAGTCTGATTGAGCTGGAGTTGAAGTGAAGACGGAATCGTGCTTCAACATGATATAGCACTCGCATATTTTGAGCGGTGGTGCAAGAACAACGCTTGGGATGGCGTGTGTTCTGTAGTTCAAAGTTGCATGAGGCCATGGGGACTACAGCTCGCACACTCGCTTAGTTCGCCGTTACCGACAGGGGTCTTGAGTAGCGAGGCCCGCTCGCGGCGCGTTGTGGAACTACGTTGTCGAGCAACGAAAAGTTGCAACTTGCGTCGCAACTGCAATCGCTTGTTTACTAACATATTATTTACACCCTGACGACGTGAGAACAAGGTAGAATATACAGGAGGCTTGTGGTATTTAAAACTGTGCGAGAAAGAAAAAACGACTGCTAAAGTAAGAGGGCACACAAAGAAAGTACGATCTTCACCAGCTAGCCCACCAGAAAGGACTTCCGAGATATTAAAATGACTGAACAAAACTACTGGGCTAAGTGCAAGATTTTTGCTCTTTAACGGAGGCTAAGACGCTCTGTTCGTGACCCCAGCAGTCGACTGCCCCCGGGGCCTACAAGACACTGTTTTGTTTCCTCAAAGATACTGGCTTGAATTACGAATTGTTACTCTGTTTCTCTCCTTCTATCTTCCCTTTTGTAGTCCCTCCATTTCTCTTCTCCAACGCAGGTGTTAGCCAACCGGAGCACCTATTCTTGTTAGGGCACCTGCCTTCTGTCATCCCTTTTCTCTATCTCTCTCTCTCTGATTTTACTTAAAACAATGAGAACTTCTGGACACCAACTCAGAATATCAATTGTGAGCCGGGGAAGCTTCTGTTTGCTTTCTTTTTTTTTTTTACGGTGACTTAAATATGATTTGAATTTTCGCAGTGTTATGGCCATTGCATGTAGTATGTATGCATTATGTGGCAAATATATGCTGCCGTCATCTCTTCAGAGACGGTCGTTTTGCCGAAGCGGAGTTTCTTGCCTCCCAGAATGACGCCGTGCAGTGAAACCAATGACGCCATGCTGTGAAGCCAAGCGGATGACAGGCGCAAGCGATGTTTGCGGGATGTTTTTTTTTTTTCTTTTATTCCTGAATAAAGACACTCCATTTGATTCACCTAGAACAAGTATCTACGAATGCTCATTTTCAACGGGTAAATTTGCCTGAATCTTATGAGGAGCGAAAAAAAAAAGCAACCGATTTAGCTAAATTGACCAAATGCGAAGTATGCGCGATAGCACGACGCGTTTCATTTCGCTTTCCGTTCAAGGCTGGGTTTTCAACGTCAGGCTTGGGGGCAAGGCAAAGATTGGCGAAATCTGTAACAGGGAACCTTAATGGTGTAGCGCACCATACAATTTCAAGAACGCTTAACACACCATAAGTGGGCAATGCAATAGTGGTGTGTTCTGGATGCACTGCGCAAGGAGGGATGTTGACGAAGACGACGCTATAAGATGCACAGTGTGAGAGAGTGGTAGTTGACTCCGAGTTGCCTTGCTGCGAAAGCACAGTCAAACCTCGTGCAGTGGCGAGCGTGGTTGATCTGTTGGCTCCTCTACGCGATCGAAACCCCGCAGTGACGCAGTCGCGACCACATTCATGCTTTATCCGTGCAGCGCGAGAGGGGACACAGATACAGTGTCTGTCTGTCAGTGTGTCTGCATCTCCTCTCGTCCTCGTCGTATATGCGCTGCACCGATAACGTCTAACCAACAGCTTCCACCTTGTACCCATATTCATGCATTTTGTTTATTTCGAGGTCGGAAGGACACCAATAGCCTCAGGCAACGTCTAGAGCTGCGCTCTAAAAAACTCGCAAGTGTAGATGCGCATCAGTGATTGTATTGCTTTTTTTAATTGTGTATCGCTATACGTCTGCATCTGTTCTGGGGCGAACCCTTGCTCTTTTCTGGTCTTCCTCCTTTCAGGTTATACTCCGAAAGGCGGTTTACAGTTCTCCCGAGTGTGTTGCGTACCATGCGTTTTTTACAGGGTTAAGGACTCTACCTGGCGATCTTTCAGGGTTCACAGTTTTTGTTTTTACCTGTGACTCATGCCCAGATGCGGTCTATGCAGGTAGGGTTTTGAGCAAGGTGGACATTATGCATCTACGTCATAGAGCGCAATGATGAAATGATTATTTAACTAAAGTAAACAAATAAACTTGATTATTTCTGACTTCGAGGGATAATACTATCTTGCAAAAGTGAACGCCGTCGACATAAAAGGTGAGTCCGGTCCTGTTTCGAAATTTTCTTAATCGTTTAATGCGGGTTAAAATGTGGAACGCGAAACATTTTGCATCTTAAATCTGTTTTAAGTTAGCTTTCACGCGTTGCTCAATAGTAAAATGACATCGCTTGCTTTAGCTACGCACCAAATACATACGTCGTTTGTGTATTAGATGATGTAGAAGTTAACAAGATTTCGGCGACAATACCACGCGCACGAAACTATTTTGTAACTGTGTAACGTGTTATCTTCTAAATGTGCACCGGTTGTAAACGTATGTTCTGCTGGAAGTGTAGCCATATGAGGCGGGAGCAAGCATCTTACTTCAGTCTTACTAGTTGCCCTCTGATTTCGCCTTTTGGTATTCTGTAGCACACTGCTCCATCATAGACGCACACCTCACGAGCACTCTGCATTTTCAGGGAGGCACAGTGAAATTAAAATTCAGTCACGTGTAAGCAGTCTAATACCCCTGCCGCACAGCAAACTTAGTGTTATTTCTATCGAGAGACACTCATTCAAAATTACATTTTTTTGCTGCCACACACACATTAAATGAAAACGACCTTAGATATCGAATGAGTTGGAGGAACTATTTCCAATGCGATCAACGAGGACATATGCTATCTCGACACCAGAGGCTCGGTGAGAATATACACCCAAAACAAACTACAAAAGTGTTACAGGCATTATAACACTTCTGTGCGTCTATAATTTTGTAGCTAGTCATTAAACTACGTGAAACGTGCCAAATAGCATCAGGAAAAGGACTGCAAACCTCACTGCCAGCCAATCTGCCTCCGCATTCAGCCAGTGCCTCCTTGAGTTATCCGTGCCTGCGCAGATGGCGGTTTTGCCGGTCGCCAAACCATCTCTTATTTCCCTTTCCCAATAGGACGTAAGCGTAGCGCCGCCTCGCGGCCACCTCGAGAAGATATTCTTCAGCAGACGCTCCTCGCTCCAGCGGAGCAGCGCTTGCAGGCAACTTCCGCGCGTTTTCTATCGTCTGCAAGCAGACGTGCGTGCAAAACTACTGGACCTAGTGCAAGGATAATAAAAACAAATTTAGGCAATATTATTACCTACTCATAATGCTAGAAGTACGTGATATATATATATATATATATATATATATATATATATATATATATATATATATATATATATATATATATATATATATATATATATATATATATATATATATATATATATATATGCATGCGCATAATGAAAATGCTGACATGTATACGTGCTATGTTTCCTTCGACACATTTGGGCTAACAGGATGTGAGCAACGTTGACACGGATATCACCTGCCTATCACATCCACGCACCGAGACGGGAGCAGCCACGCCGGATAGCAATTAATATGAGTTGTGCATTTTATTTTTTCCCCGTCGTAGGGAACTCGCCGCGGCGTGCCAAGCCCGGAGGTAAGAATACGCTTGCACGGCCGCCCCTTAGCCGTTCAAGCGTGATTGACACATGTATAGTAGACGCCTATAAAGAAAAGCATTCATGTTTTCAGCGGTTTACATGCACAACAAGATAATCGGCAGACCTGCTCGGAAGAAAATTAAACTGACACGGAATGTATACGTCAGAGCGCATGGGCCAATTTTTCGCCCATGGAAATCATTTGATTACGAGAAGCTTCGACAAGTGTCGTTTGGAGAATGTAGCTCGTTGAACCGCAGCCACAAGAGATATATGTATAGTGCGTTCATTTTCCATTCATCTGCTCGTTTAGTGATTAAATCACGCGTGTTCTGTAACTGTCACACACTCAACACACACAATGGACTGTGGACTTCTTTCCAGGCCGATGCGATCAGCCGATGAACTAAGAAGCAAAATTTTAATGACCTTGAAGATGCTTCAAACAAACAGAAAATAAAAAAAGGGCTACGCGCGCAAAAGCGCGCCTGCAACCACCGCCCGGTCGTTTAGCGACACAGACCGGCAATTTCAATACCATGAATACAGCCGCGACACTGCAAGCATGCACTGTTCTCCAGGAGGCACTGATTCAACGCAACGGCCGCGCCTGCCGCAATTCATCGGAGCCGACACGGCTTATCCCTTTCGCCCCCGTCAGAAAACCATGTTAAAATCTGTTGAACCAAAACAATAAGCGCTTATATAAAGAAATATGAAAATATATTTACTGAGGGAGGGTCGTTGACATGTATAACCAGGGCGATTTTCTGCTCGCAGCCCGTAGCAGCCGCGGCGCCGGTGGGGCAACGCTTCCGATGACGTGCTGTAGCATGCTGTGGCTCCGCTGCTGAGGCGTCGCCAAAATTACACCTTCCGTTTAGTGTGAGACAAATTATGGCACAACTGAAATTGTAATAAGTCAGTTCCACGAATAGGCAATATACTACTTCCAAAGTGTCGTCCGCTGCGGATTCTATGTGAATCCGTTTAGGCCTAGCGACGACTAGTGCATGGCCAGAGCGCCGTCGTCCGCCGCTCTCGCAGGCAGCACCGTTGCGGTAAGTTCGCGGCGTCCTGTAGGGCAAGCGTTGCAATTTTGTCGTCTGCTTTCTTGGTGAGGTTGGGGTACGGCATTTTTCAACGGGAATTTACGCCGAACAAGCGATCTTGCGAGGACGGGACTCGACGGGGCTGAGGTACGCTAAGCCGTCGGGCGATAATCGAAGGTTTGTAAAAATGCCGTCGGTCAATACTGCCTATTTTGCGTGTTGCTCTTGGCAGTTGGATTAGTGTGCAAAACGTACATTATTGAAGCACATCGCGCGCTTTTCACTCCCGGGTGCCGAACGCCACCGACACAGCCGCCAACTTCCTAATGAATAGTCGTAATCAACAACTTGGCTGCGAAGCATGCAAGGCATGAATAAAAATTTTAAGACTGCTTTTGTTCCCAGCACAGTCATTTCCGCAACGTACTGAAGGCGCGCCAACATTTGTGTATCCATCGCAATTGCCATCATTTGCAAATGACATTAGTTTTGTTAATGTAGCAGCGCGTCGAGATAATGACATTAAATTTAACAAATGTCATTCGGTGGGAATGACATTAAACTTCCTGTGTGGTAGGGGTAGAAAACGACCAGCAGCGAGCGGAGGTAATAGAAAGCTTGTAGGTGGTGAAAGTGTTGCGGAGGAAATCAAGTGAGGCGACCCCCCCCCCCCACACACACACACGCACGCACGCACGCACACACGCACACACACGCACGCACACACACACGCACGCGCGCGCGCGCGCGCATACGATGCTACGAGCGCACACACATGTATACATACATATGTATCTCACCCGGAAGAAGATTGCAACATATGTCCCTGCCCTGGTAGGTCATACAGCCGCGAACAAAGTTGTTCCCACAGTGTGGGTGCGCTGAGGTCGCCAACCTCAGGTGTTGCTTCGTTGGCTGTAATTGCGCCGGACGCGAGAAGCGCAGGGTTATGCATAATACAGCGCCTCCATATGTCATCGACTCTAATGGCTTCGCTCATCAACAAGAGGAGCCCACTGCGAACCGGAAACCGTCGCGGTAGTTAACGGGTTCTTTCTTCGTGAGGCTGACCTGGCCTCGAGGCAGGCGCACGCGCTGAGTGCCTGCATTGCTGCAACCCTTTCACACTGCAAGAGACTGCGACAACCAACATCACTTCATTCACGGCTAAACATTTTTTTTTTTGTCTGCGTGGCTGAGAGAGAGAGTCGCGTCGGCAAAGCAAGGTTCGGTAAATAGCGCTTCGTGTTACTCGAGATAACCATGCTCGTAAGCTAAGAACCTCAAGACCATAACTCCTGCTCCCTCCGAAGCGAAATCCTTACAGACCAAATTGCTGCGCTGTACTTCTCGGGGGCCATCTGATAGAAGGCGCAAAATAAGAGGTCAAGCTGCAGTTGGCCTGAGAGGAAGGCCTTCGTGTAGTGCCTCGTTTGAACACAAGAAAGCAAATAAAAACGTGAAAAGCAGGCACGTAGTATACAGTGGTGTAAACAGGACCCAAGTTTTATGTTATATCAGCGATGTATAGAAACGCTTAAACTTTGCGGACGGTTAAAAGACTATCGCCCACTCTCAAGGTATCAGTTATTGAGGAACTTCTTTGCACGCTCTTAACCTTAGACGCTACAGAAAACTCGTCTAGACAACCTTCGTGCCCCTGTACTGCTCGAGCACGCCCGCAGACGCAGAGTACAAACCGGAAGACATTTGGAACAAGAAAAAAAGAGTGCATTCTCTAAAGGTTTGCTTGGCTATAAATAAGTACTCACAGATGTAATCGGGCCATCGACAATTCTGACATCAATGTTTTCGGGACTTGAGAAATTATTTTTGAATAATAGTGAATAAGGTCACACCTCAAAGGCTTGCCACATGGTCCTAAAATATTCAGAGCAAGTCAAGAGTTTAGAACTATAGCCGTGCTACTCTAATCTGCCGCAACCTATTGGCACTGTTCTAACGAACACCGGCTGCTCCCGCTTGTCGGGAAAACGTTGTCTTCACTCCCTGCGTTCAAATAAAATTCCTTCCGTCCTTGTCCAAGTCGCGCTGTTCTTCAGAAAATGACATACCAACTCGCCCAAGCATCAGTTCTAACAAAATTTGTCATTCCGCTAAAATACACTAGTAATCCCATATTTTGGGGCTACACTGGAGCAGCGAAAAACAGTGTCTGTGGCCCGATAAGACAGAGGAGTGACATTTTGGCATGCTGCTTCATGAATATGGAGGAGACTGCTAGTTACCTTTTTTTTTTTCGTTGGTGTGTAAGAGCACGCCACTTTCGCACAAAGCATCAGTTGTCAATGCGACATCGCCCCCATCTTGCTTCTTTTTTTTTTTTTTTCGTATCTTTGTCATACTGTCCACAACCGCAGTGTACCCGGATGCACCAAATATATGAGCTCTCCACCTTACCAGCGCATATGCTTGCCGAACAAGAGTTTAGTTTTTAATATTGAACTTACTTCGCGCCTTAAAACCTCACCTTGGGCCTCAACATTGTCTTTACTGCATATTCGCTATGCTGTGTTCTTGTTAGACGAATCAAAAGGACTCTGGTGCAGTCACACTTGTAGACAACATGTAACAAGGAATGAACGCCTAGGGGAATTCTGAACGAGATTGATCCAAACCAACAGAGGATGTCGTGAGCTTGGGTCCCACTGGCGGCATGCATTCTGTTACTTTTTAATCACTGGCATTTCAACCATAAAGCAATTGGGCTATAAATACGTGGTTGACTAACGCCCCAAATAGAGAACAAACAAAAGTTGAAGTTAGAGTTGTTGCTGGCAACAGGTGCGGTTAGCCTTGCCGATTAATCACGCATAACAGTTAATAAAAACGCCTGTTGTCACCATCTGGAGTCCAGGTTCGAGTTCGGCAGAAAACATTAAAATAAGGCATGTGACCTCCTTTCTTCAAGACCGATTTTCCATGTTATATGTCCTCTTTAAAACAACATGCCTTAGCTCTCGTTTTATTTGCTGGCAGGCAGCTTCAGTGGTAAATAGACTGCTCTTCACTTCACAGCGTCGTTTCTCTGGGTGCTCTCCTTGCTTAGACCGTACACGTGCATAGACGCGCTGTAAACTAATGAAACAATACGCATTCTTCACGCAGGCCCAAGCGGATTCACTATCAGTATATAATGAAGCGCGCCATACGTAACTGTATGCCTTATCAGCTGCTGACTGCACCAATACTGCGAAGTCTTGATGTAGATAGTATTTTCGCTTCTGATCGGAGAGTAATCTGCTATTATCCGTGGAGAGATTACAAAAGCCTTATTCTCAAGAGCATCGCTCATGGAATCAATGTAAAAGGGCTAGCAGCACAGCAGAGGCAGTCGTCCAGTTCTTGGTTAGTTTCTCTGGAGACTAAAGCCATGAAGTAAAGTCATTTTGCGCAAGATATGCATGTTTTTTTCGGCATATCTAGAACTGAAAAGTTTCTCACGCGGAGAAATTTGCAATAAATTGTTTCTGGCTATTTTTTTTTTCATATCGTATAGATTGCACCATACCAAAGATTGTATCCGCACGCCATATTTCGGGACGCTTGCAGGTTTCTGCTATTTATCGCCAAAAACGCAGCCCATCGGGTTTCTACGGCAGTCTTAACTACACGGCGCGAGCGCGGAACTAACTTCAAAAGCAAGATTTTCCTACGGATCGAATGTTTAGACGATTCCCATAAATATATGCTCACAGCACAGTCTTGCGATATTCCACAGCTGCCTCACAGTTGAAAGTGGTATCTAACAGCTGGTGCTGCTCCCGTGGACGGTACTTTCGGCTGAATGCGCGTGGTGCAAGAACAGGCTTTATTTCGAAAGCAAGGAGCGTTGCCTGAGGCGCCACATCGCCTTCCGGGCTTCCTATTACATAGAAACTAAGTAACGCTCCAATAGTCAGGTGCATACCATATTTACTCGCGTATAACCCGTCCCTGCATGCAACTCGCACCCCTAACTTTAAACTCCGAGAAAAAAAAAAAATAACGTCCTGAAGTATAACATGCAGGTTTATAAAAAAAAACAACAACAACAAATGAGCACTAGAAAGATACAACTGAACACTCGGTTATCATCTCTCTCTCAGAACATTTATTCAAACTACCGCCACAACGTCAGTCGTCATCCGATTCTCAATCGTCACTGCTCTCACTGCTACCATCCGAAGCTTTGTCGCCACTGTCAAACACGTAGTCGTTCTCAGAACCATCCAAGATGTTAATGGTGGCCCATTTTTTTGACGCTCTTACGCATCAAGTCAGCCGATATCGCTTCCACTCGTCCACTATCTGCTGGCAGAGCAGTGGAATATCGGGCCCTCGAACGCGTCCCGTCGGTGTGAGTGCGTAAAGGCCGTTGGCCATCCACTGTGCGCCTTGAACGGCTTGTTCAGGCACACGGCGAGTGGCTGTAGCATAGACTCCATGCCGCCAAGTATCAACGAGGTCGGTGCCGGTCTCAGCGAGGCGAGCGTTCACCGCATCAGTGTAGTGGCCTCGGAAGGAAACCAGCACGAGCATCGACCGGCGTGCCAGTAAAGCACCTGGTTTTCGTTCCCAGATTACTCGAATCCAGTCACCGACTAGGCCCCTGTTCATCCAGAAATTTTATTTCGCACGCACAGCAATCCCTGGGGGCAGTGGTGTGCTAGGTAGCGTCTTGCGTTTGAATATTACATACGGGCGCAGTTTCCTCCCGTCAGCCAAAGCACATAACATCACCGTGCAGCGCAGCTTCACTTTTCCGCCGGTCAGCACGCTGACTGATTTGTAACCCTTTTTTCTTTAGTCATGTCCATGGCATATCAAAGTACACACATCATTGAAAGCTCAACAATTTTTCCTCGTAATCATTAGGAAGCCTCTGGCACATTGCTGTTCACCGTAGCATCGAAAATATGTCCTATCCTAATGCTCTGAAGCCACCCACGGCTTGCTTCCATTTGAGCCATCTCTATCGAAACAGCCACGACTCATCTGCTCTTCAATGAACTTGGAATGCTGCGTCTTGAGGTGCGGGTACAAGCTATTCTTCGGACCACGAAACGCTCGCCTGTTCCGCTTCGTTGTTTCAAGGCTCTCTTTTTCTTCCTCTAGTCGCGAATGCACGACGTCATGTTGTTTTGCTGCAGCTTTGTTGCTTATTTCTTCGGCAGTGGCCATAATCTTTAGCTTCTCTTTCGCTGTGAAAGACTGCCGCCGAGTCTCAATAATGGCACCAAAACTAAGCAGGCCAACAGTCCAAACTGGATTGACTAGGTGTTTAAACAACTCCTGACAAAGGGCCCAACAAACTCTGGCTCAACAAAGCGTGATCAATGGCATGGAGAATAAACAGACGATGTTATGGATGTGGATTCGGCTATGCCTTTTGTTGGCTCCTTATCGGCGTGACAAGCGTCGATGACGGTGAGAATGGCTAACTACACGGGGAGCCCGCGCATTGCTGCGCAGTCATCGCCTCCGCCCCCCCCTCCCCCCCCCCCAGGAAAAAAATTCGCAGCCCCAGTTCTTAAACGCATTTTGTTTTTGAAATTTTGGTGCCGTTTACACGCGGGTAAATACAGTACGTGGTGCTTCTTTATGTTACTGCGCCCAATATTTCATGTGCACGCTATTCTTCGGCTAGGATATCACGAAGAGCAAGAAATTAGCATTCTCGACTTCCGTATATACACCTGTACTCAACGCAACGCAAAATGTTCGTTGATATCGTAGCACTTTTATTACCACCACTGTAGCATTTAGAACTCACGAGCTTTTCTCTCGTTGTTCTCGCCACCTTCCTCTCCGCTTCCCGGGTTGGGTCAAGCATCAGCCTCGCAGTGTAAGTGTGACGTCACAACCGCCTTCGACAAGAGAAAGAGAAGAAAAAGGCGATCGAAAGATTGCGCACTCTTGTTCACACCAGAGTGATCGAAAGTTTCTTTTCACGGGGAAAACCAGAAGAAGCACTTTGCACCAGCTGCACGCCATTACTGATTTCCCACAACTGGGAAGCCGCCTTTCTCGCTATTCGCGGATGACGAAACCACGAGAAGTGTGTGTGTGTGTGGGGGGGGGGGGGGGGGGGGGGGAATGAGCGCGGCGCGCAAGAGATAATTACGCGCGAGTAAAAACGGCCCTGCCACTCAGGCGGCAACGAACATGCGTTTCGCCTGGATTTACTTGTTTTCGAGAAGATTGTCCAACAACTACAGTTATTAAATGCACATGTCCGCCCTTGCCTTCTAACGGTTCGCCCTTGCTCCGAGAATTAGTTTCTATTGTGTGTGGGCGGCGCACCCCGGTTTGCAACCCTAAATAAGCCCCTCCAGGGAGTATTCGTGAAAGTTTTTTATGTCACCATGCAAACATTGCGCGCCATTAAACACCACCTAAATGATGTAGGCGTAGAACAAGAACCTGCCGCTACTGCTTTGTGTGCAGGTAACAAATCTGTATTTCTTGTTTGCGCCGCGTACTTCTTATGCCGCATGATTAGTGTTGCCGAGCCAACTATACTTTGTTTGTGTTGCTTTGGCTGCGCTTGTTTCTTTTTGAGCCTGCTTAAGTTATGCGGCGATGTTGAGGAAAACCCTGGTCCTCCTACCCTCCGTTCCAGTGATGAAATCATCATAATTATCTGACATTTTAGTGGCTCTTGACGAAATTCGTACTGGACAAGCATCTTTGCTCAACGAAGTTAAGTCTATACAGGATAAACTGTCACAAAACAAAAAGATACTTGACGACATTAACCAACGCCTCGGCAAAATAGAAAATGACTGTTCTGCTCTTCTCGCAATGAAGGCGGCTGTTGAAAATGTTCAAGAGCTTGCAGAACAAAACACTAAACACACAACTGACCTAACACAAAGAATCGACGACAGCGAGGACAGAGCACGTCGTAGCGACCTTTTGTTTTCTGGCCATGATGACAGCGCGAATGAAACATGGACGCAGTCAATTATCCTCCGGCACTGCAGTACAGAACTGGGGATCACTTTGCAGCCCTGATGTATGGAGCGCGCACACAGAGTTGGCGCCAGTCAACCAAAAAAAAAAGACGGATTATTGCAAAATTTGAACACTTTAAAGATGGAGAACGCGTGCTGTCATGTGCCAGGAAGCTAAAGGGACCTGACTTCAGCACATCTGAGGACCTTTCACCTGACACTCGGTTCGCAAGTAAACAACTCATTGCATTCGGAAAAAGCCAACCTGGTAAATAGAAACTTCGGCATAATAAAATCGAAATTAATAAACAAAACATATTTTTGACCATGTTAGCCAGAATGTCATTTCGCCGCCTACATAGCTACATGATAATATTAGGCGGAAATTAAACAACTGCTGTATTTAATTGATATACGTCAATATGAGAAGCATCATCCCAAAGCGTGATTCTTTTGTTCATCTCATTGACACCACCGATAGCATTATCGTTATATTAACCGAAGCATGACTAAACCCATCAGTTTCCAATACCGAATTGTTTCCTACCTCTAACAACCTTGATGTATTCCGGCGCGATTGTTTTGGTAAAAACTGGTAGGGTTGTACTGATCGCTGCTCATGCACAGCAGCCTGCAGTGCACTACCCTCGTCGTTTCCTGCCCACTCGAGGCTGTCTTTAGCTCTTGTTCTGTCACTTTTCCGCCCGTAAATATAGCAACATTTTACCGGCCGCTAGATGCTAATATAGTTCCTTCATTGCACATTTCCATAATGCGCTCGAGAACTTAACTAGATTTCACCCCGACTCCCCGATATTAATGTTTGGCTACTTCAATTTCCCGGTTATAACCTGTACAGATATGACACTAACCGCAACTAAACCTAGTTCCGAAAATGATTTTGTAAATACCAGTCTAACTTTTGGCTTATCGCCGATGGTCCATTTGCCAACCAAACTCACAGATCTGCCAATATTCTCGACATCGTTTTCACGTCACACTCAGATAACTTCTTATCGGTTTCGCACCATGTATGCTACCTACCAGTGCCACGTTCCACACCCCGGAAAATTTCAGAAAAAAAAAAATGTACGATAGAGCCGATTCTGAAGAAATTAACGATGTACTCAGTCAGTTTTTCAACATGGTTCCTCATTGATTTTCACCAGCGCTCCTAGACACCAACTGGATTTTTTGCAGAAATAAAACGCAAGAACTTATTCATGCGCATCTCCACTCACAATCACTGTAGCTAAGAAAGTAAGGTCCCTATGGTTTGAAAACACCGTAAACCGTCTGTACAAAAGAAAAAAGCGAATATTTCGTCAGGCAAAACGCTATTGTAACCCAAGAGCTTGGAATAAATACAACGATGCTGAAAAAGGCGTTTGATTCCTGACAAAAAAAAAAAAAAAAAAAAAAAGCGATCTTTCAATTCGTCCCCCCTACCTTCGATGCTGTGCAGTAATCCTTAAAAAATGCGGGAAATTTATTAATCCCACTTATTCCAGACCCTTGGCTCTGCTAGACCAAGAGGGAACCACTTTCCCACGCCATGGTGCTCCCAGAGTTCTAAATTCAACTTTTTACTCTGTGTTTACTCTTGAACCTAATGTCACCTTGCCAGCCTCTTCTCATTTTGATCGCCCTCCATTGCCTGAATAATTATTTGAACCCCGCGGAATCATAAAACTTATTGAATCACTGAAACTTACTTCATCTGCTGGTGTGAATGGAATTAATGCAAAAATATTGCTCAACACTAAGCACGTATCAAGTATTATTCTATCTCATATCTTCCAACAGTCCCTTTCATCAGGCTTTGTTCCAAGGTAGGCAAGGTCATTCCTGTCCCGAAAAAAGGTCCCCCACAGTCACTTAGTAACTATCAGCCTATATCTCTCACTTGCGTTTGCTCTAAACTAATGGAACATGTTATCCAATCGCATGTCGTAAACTTTCTATTAGGCAATAACTTCTTTCATCCCAACCGACATGGATTTCGTAAAGGTCCCTCTTGTGAGACACAGCTAGCATTATTTATTAATGACTCAGTTGTAGCCTTGATAATAACATTTCCGTTAATGCCCTATATTTAGACTTCGAAAAAGCTTTCGACAAGGTTCCTCACAAACGCCTATTCTTAAAACTTCGCGTCTCAACCATCATCCACAAATATATGAATGAGTCTGTGATTTCTTAACTCATCGTCAACAATTTGTGTATGCTAACAATACTTCTTCCAGGACTCCTGTACTTTCAGGTGTGCCCCAGGGCCCTGTACTTGATCCCCTACTCTTTGTAATTTATATAAATGACATCGCTTCAAAGATTTCATCTACCGTTGGCCTACTACGATGATTGTGTTTTATTTAACGTCCTATTACCAATAATACCGATGTTCGTACCCTTCAAACTGACCTTGTAAAAATTAAATCTAGGTGCAAAAAGTGATTAATGTCATTGAAAATCAAAAACAAAAATCGTTAATTTCCTTTCACCGGCGACGTTCTTACCCAACACCTGTCTATGTGCTTTGCGGCTCAGTTATTTCTCCGACATCATCATGTATAAGTGCTATAGGAATTAACATCTCGCATGATCTTCCCTGGTCCGCCCATACCACAGCTACTAGAAACGAAGCTAATCGTGTCCTTTCTTGCTTACCACGTAGTTTGCCGTTAGCCTCTTCGTCTATTTAATCTCTCGTCTACATAACTGTGGTTTGTCCTAAGCTGGAATATGCATGCGCAGTTCGGGACCCTCACATTTCTTATCTCACTAGAGCACTTGAATCTGCCCAAAACCGCGCTGTTAGATTCCTCCACTCACTTAACTCATATCATTCTAGCGTGACTATTATGCAATCAAGAGCTAACCTTCCTGACCTCGATCTGTGACACAAAACCTTCAGACTCACCCTCTTCCACACATTTTATCACTTATCTCTCGCAGATTTGAAACCAGCTCCCCATGTCTCTCTTCGCACTAGCCCCCCCAAAGCCGTTTACCCCCTCGCGCACGTACCACTGCGCACCTGCACTCTTTCTTTGCCCAGACTGCTGTCGACTGCAATAACCTGTCTGCCGACGCCGCACTCCACTCCAGCGCCGTCCATCTTAAAAACTCAGTCGAAAATATTATTCTGTCAAACCAATGTCTTTAATTTCAGTTTATCTTGTGTATTGTGTTTTCCCTCATGTAATACTCCTATATAGGGACATTTTAGTTGTACAATAAATAAATAAATAATAAAGAATAGGATAATGTTTTTTGCACATTTTCACGTTTTCACATATTTCGCAAGATCACATATCCTCCTCCAGTGCCGATATGCTATTGCGATACACCGTAGCGCCCATAATATATACGTTTCGCGTTATAAGCATTCGTGCAAGGCTAACGACATTCTCATGTTTCTCAAGGCCCATAGGTATAGGCATTGGAGAAATTTCAGCATAAGTTGGCATTTTTTATGCACAGTCGACAAAATATCAAGAATGAAGACGCTCACGTTGAACTGAATTAGCTAGAATAACTACCAGAATGGGAATACGTGCATTTTTTTTATTGGAACACTTTTATATCAATATGTAATTGTTATCTGTCACCAGGTATTTCGCAAATATTATTTGTCTTCGTTGCTTGATTTATTGACGAACTAAAATCATTGGTGCTATAGCTCTCAGGGTACAGAAACTTCGGCAAAATATACTGCGCATATTTTATCTTATTCTGTTATATGTTTGGATTATGATTGATTAGGTCACTCTGTGATGGCAGTGTGACGCCACAGAGCGACCTAAACAATCATATTAAAGCATGGCGGTAGCCAGCGGTGCATTTCCTTCATCCGAGGAAACAACCCAGCCAACTTGTATTTGCCACATGTAATGTAGCAAATAGACATCGTACCTTTCTACTACTGGGATTAAATCTGCACTTGGATAGTACGGCTAAAATAAAACTTGAAATATAAATATTATGATACTTTGGCTATGTGTACTGCGCAGTTTCGTCGCGTTTCTCTTGAATTTTACGTATATTTTAAAATTAACAACACTGCCTAGATGATTAGAAACATCGAGATGACAAATGCACCTACTGGCGACTGAAAGAGACCCAACTACGAAACTCTTGCACTAAGTATTAAAACGGAACATCGGAGTGCACCGCTAACGAACAGCGCACATAGAAAGCCTAGGATGATGTGACTGCTGTCTCTTGATCCACTCAACAATGATGACAGTTTTGACGTCAGCGCCACATCAGTATATGATGTATCCAGAATAGAGCATCAAGTAGTACGTGTGTTTCCTCTCGTCACGTTTTGTTTCCTAAAAGCTAACTTCCTCGCTTAGTCAACTTGGCGCTTTGAACCCGATCCTCATTCAGCCATCCGGCAGACAGCTTGTTCGTGTCAATTGAAATCACTCGCTTGCTTCCCGGCTGTCTCCACAGTGTGCGCATTGTGTGCCTCTTGCGCCTTGCTAGCGCACCGAGCTCCGTCTCGTTAAGGGCCGCCTCATGAATGCCCTCAGTCGTCCCGCGCCAGCGTCCCAAAGCGCACGGGGAACGTGAGAGCGGCAACCGCCTGTCAAGCGATACACTTGCTGTCGCTGTTCCGATTGTTGTCGCGGCAGGCGACGCCGGAGTCGTGCTCGAACCGATTTACGGCTGATCAATTTCACTTAATTTACGCGACCATGCGGATCCGTGTCCCCGCCTGTGTGCCAGTGTTTGCCTCCTCCCCTTTGATCCACACTCTCCTCCTAAGCCTCGTCCACGTTCAACTCAGCCGCTTCGCGCACTTCACGTTTCCCTTCTGTTTCTGAGCCGGGCTGTACAAGAACAAGAGAGGTGAGAGGGACTACAGGGGGGGGAGGGGGGGGGGGGATAGGGAGCAAAATGTGGGGGAGGTCACGCAGAAAGGCGAAGGCCTGCCATCTGTTTCTTGCCGGGGCCTTTTTGGGTGGCGGCGCGGCCATTGTTCTCGAGATTATAATAACCCCGGAGGACGCAGTGGGCGAGCTGCCGCGGGGTAGAGCCGCGGTGAGCGCGCCGCGCGCGCTTTTATTTCGCGCTCTCGTTTCTCACCGTCCCGTCGGGTGACCCATTAGAAGGAGAAGGGGAGGAGGGGGAAGCGCGGAAGAGGAAGAACACCGCTTTCGCTCCCGCGAGGCCAATCCCGGTAGCCGGCATGGGCCGTTCTCCTTCCGCTCCGAGTGTGCGGACCTCGTTCCCGCTCGGCCGCTTGCACGCGGTGCGGGCTCCTCGTTGCCCTGCTGGAGCATCCCAGCAGAGCCACGAAAGCCGGGAAACAATCGCGGATATCGCGATGGGATTCGCTCGTTCGCGCTTCCCTTCGGTTGTATTGCTTCAGGATTTAAGAGGAGGACAGTCGGCGGGCTCTCGATTTATTGTTTGCCGCCTGGTTGTAGCTGGAATCTCTTCCCTCTTGCTCTTCCTCGGCGCTTTCTTGTTCTTAAGAACAATGGCGAACTCGAAGACCCGCTTCTGTTCCCTTTTTTTCTGCACCCTTATAAGGAGGAAAGCGCGCGGAGGAAAACTCGAGACCATTTTCGTGGCCACGGCTCGACACCTGCGGCCCCATTTAGATAGCGTCCGAATGAGGCGCTAACGGCTGTCGGATCTCCAGCGGGTCTGGCGACGAGCGTTTCACCGACCAGATACGCGCTAGACAGAGTTTTTTTTTTTTTTTTCTACCGGACCCTGGGCTCTGTCAACATTAAAGCTCGCCTGGCGTGCACCTCTCGATTCAGAACATATCTCATTACTGACATTCTACTCAGAATTATTCTTCTACTCGATGCTACAGCTGCGGAATCCCGCATTTAACCTGAGGCCGTGCCACTTGCACGCTAACGGTCATGACGGTGGCAGACTGTTTTAACTCAGCTACGCAAGGCGAATCCTTGGGAAGCTATCACGGTTTGATGTTAAGCCCCAATTACTTGGGGGCATGGAAGATAGGAAGTACCCACTTGCAAAGCACATAAGACCAGCAGACAAGGAGAATTTTTATGGTGTCACGCTTGTTTTGAGGTAGTGACAAATACACAAAATACATATAAAAAATGCTCGTGTACTTTCAAAAAGCACATCCAAGGACCAGAGACATACTTCCAATCCTCCCAGAAGTAATTCACCGTTTCGCCAATGGCTATAGTTCACTGGGTCTCCGGGCGATCGCGTAGAGTAAATAATTAAGCTAAGCGTAGAAAGCTCGGCTAGTTGGTTATTAGTTCAATTGTGAGACATTATTACAGCGACGAAAAAACGCACGGAGGAAATTAGAGGAGACGGCACGACAGCCGGTGTTCGCTGGAAGAACGTCTCACAATTATAGAATTAAATGTGGGCGAAACATTTGAACTGCTTGGCGTTCATAAGAGGCCTGACTTTTGCCCAAGAAAATATGCGACAACTGTGGCTCCAAATAGAGAGAAAGAGAACGAAGGGGCGTAAGCAAATAAACGTCGCAAGTTAATTTAAGTATCAAAATATATTACGTTGGTATTTGGAGGGCGGAATAAGTAACTTTCTCAAATACGAATCTAATAGTATATTCGAGCCGGGCGGTGTGGGAAGCTCGACACGCTGTCAGTTTCTTTTGTTTTTTTTAAATTTCATGCATTAGTGATGAGTAGGATTAAAGTATAAAGCAGTGAATTACAGCGCGCTTTTTTGTGCAGATATTTTATATACGTTAACGCACATGCAACAACAAAAAGAAAAAGCTTATGACCGAGGCTAAAGCGCTTGAGCCCAGGGGTTAGACAACGCATTGCCACCTTAAAGCGCAGTACTAAGCACAAAAATGCCAGGAGTGTGATGTATTTGCTTAGGGGCCGACGCAGCGGCACTAGCAACACAATTTCTTGGCGCCGCTGCAGACAGAGCACATTCGTCGCCGTCCAACACGTTGCCGTTGTTGTCTCCCATGTTTCTCTTTCTACTCTTCTTGTTCCCGGAGACATTTTCAATCACTCTACTTTCTGAGAGCCGCTTCCAAGCCGGGATTAATGCCGGCGTGTAATTTAACACCGCTTAATCCGCGCGCGACGCAGACTGAGCGTCCCCGCGCCAGCGTCTCCGGAGGCCCGATGCACGCGGGCAGCACCGGGCTCGGAGGACGCAATCAGCAGCGACGGCACGCGCCTGCCCCAGGGCGCGTCCTCCAGACGAGGATTACGCCTAGTGCTACGCGTGTTTTCTTACAGTGCTGCAAAAAGCTACACTTAAAAAGGATAACCTCATTCTCCCTACGCTCGATTCACTGTCGATGGCACTACTTCTGTTTTGCTCGTGGCGTCTCTGAACGAGCGCCTGCTGCAAGCTTTCGCTCTCGTTTTTCGGGCAGAGAGACGAGAAAAGAAATCCAACCTATCGAGCGAAGTACGAACAGGATGATTTTGCCAGCGACGGTAATGAAGCGGGGAAACAGCGTTAGATTTCTCGAGCGTCGTTTGAAGCAGGCAACGGCTGCTTGCTCATAAGCGTTCGTTCTTCGCGGCTGCGTGCGGAAACTGGTAGAGCGGGACGACAACGCAGCTTCGTACCTGCTTTACCTCTAGAACTTTAATCTGCTTCGTGCCACTCTCGTCGAATATTTATTGCCTTCCACTGGTGCAGGTTGGCTGCGCCGATGGCGGGTAGGGTTCGTCTGTCTCTCTGTCCGCCCGTCCAGCCATCCGTCTGTCTTTGTCTGTCTATCAGTGTACGTGTGTGTCTGAATGTCAGCGTCAGTCCATTCGCACGTAAGCTTGCCTGCCTGCCTGCCTGCCTGCCTGCCTGCCTGCCTGCCTGCCTGCCTGCCTGCCTGCCTGCCTGCATGCATGCATGCATGCATGTATGTACGTATGTACGTATGTATGTATGTATGTATGTATGTATGTATGTATGTATGTATGTATGTATGTATGTATGTATGTATGTATGTATGTATGTATGTATGTATGTATGTATGTATGTATGTATGTATGTATGTATGTATGTATGTATGTATGTATGTATGTATGTATGTATGTATGTATGTATGTATGTATGTATGTATGTATGTATGTATGTATGTATGTATGTATGTATGTATGTATGTATGTATGTATGTATGTATGTATGTATGTATGTATGTATGTATGTATGTATGTATGTATGTATGTATGTATGTATCATTTTGATCTCATTTCATGCTATGGAAGTCTGCTTCTTGCAAGGTCCAAATAGTCTCCAAAGGCCATCCCCTGCAACCAGCGACAATGGACCACTGCATTTCTTTTCTGATGAGCTGCAGATGCACGCTCACAACGCACGCTCCAACCCAAGCACGTGTAACTTCTGGTGTTCCGTCACCAGGAGGCCGGACAGCGAATGCCTCGCCCGGGCTTGCATTTCACGGGAGCTCCCCGAAGCATCAGTGGCTATGGCCGACGCACTTATTTACTAATCCTTCTTGCTCTTGTTGTGAGCTTGCCTCTTCCCCAGCCGGACGACCCTTCCTGCCTTTCGCCTTGCCCCCGCCCCAACTTCCTGGAAGCTTGAGGTCTTGCTGCCTCGGTGGCCCGCCACCGAATAATCAGCGCTAATGGAAGCTTCCCAGCGATGACTATATGTCCAAGGCGCACAGTGTTCGTATACGCCTTGGAAGCCGGGCGCACCATGCCACACCCTCCCTTGCTTGTATCCCCAAGGTACCGTGATCGAGAGGTGCGCTCTGTGTAGAATGGAACTGCGCGAGAAAAAGGCGGCTGAGTGCAAAGCACTGAGGATGCCACACGTGTGGGGGTTGCTAACACGATGTGCGTTCCTTCATGGGGTACACAGTAAGGAGGGGAAATAAAATGGGCCAAACAAATACCACCAAGCTTTCTAAGCTCTTCTTACTAAATTGCGATTGCTCATTTCACTCGAGAGCATTATACAATCGGGACTATCAACGGCATAGTAACCGTGTTATGTCAGCAAGCGGGAATCAACGCTCAGCCGATCGCGAAAAGATCTTTCTCAAGGTTTGCGAAAATGGCTTATCTCTCCAAAAAATTACTCCCCAAGATTTAAATAAATAGCCGACGATATATATATATATATATATATATATATATATATATATATATATATATATATATATATATATATATATATATATATATATATATATATATATATATATATATATATATATATATATATATATATATATATATATAAACGTAAACGAGATGACACACGGTGGAAAAACAGTAAACTTTATTCCGACATTTCGACCGGGGTACGGCCTTTGTCAAGGAATGTCCTTCACAAAGGCCGGACCCCGGCCGTAGCGTCGGATTAAAGTTAACTGTTTTTCCACCGTGCGTCATCTCCTTTACGTTTATGCCCTACCGGACCCATTTGAGCTTCACCCCCTCCCTATATATATATATATATATATATATATATATATATAGTAGTCGATATGGCTAACACAATGGCCGACGACGTAAAATATAACAAGGTAATTCTTGTGCTTGTTCTTGCGTATTACCTTTCGTGTACTACGTGTCGAGATCTCCATACCGTTTGCGGAGTGGTAAAAGCTGATCACAATTTTTGCTACAGACGACGCCGCTACGCCGCTGGTTTTGCACACTCACCTATTTCCGGATGAAGTATTTTCCTACCATCTTTAAAGGGACCCCGAGGGCAGCTTTATCCCAACTTTTGTATCAACGAAATCCGTGATAGTACGGCATTTTGTCACTTTATCGTCGTTTGTCCGGCAGCAAAATAGGTATTTATTGCCGAAATATTTAGATCCAAAGTTTAGGTCTTTCCTCACAAACTGTGGTTCACAATTAGTTTCCCCTACGACGCCATACATGTAAAAATGACGCAAACCATGACGTAAATTCGAACTCCGTGATTTCTGACACGCGGCGAGAAGTTCAGTCCATCGTCAGCCGAAATTAAAGCTACCGCCGGCCAGAGGCGTCGAGCTTGACAACAAAGTTCTCGCAGCGAATGGCGGCGTGCAATTCAGCGACCCGGTCAGTCCCTCCGAGCCTGCGACGCTTTTTTAGTACTAAGGCAGCTTGAATAGCAGGATATCTAGAATATCCAAGCACCGTTGAAGTGTCATTATCGGCAACTAGTGTAACTACGGGTGCGGCCACTGCCACCTTCGCCACGGGCTAGTAAAGGCTGATACGTACGGATGTGTTTAAATAATAGCAAATTTTGAACTAGGCATTGTGGAATAAAAGAACAGGAGACCACAGGGCGTGTTTTAGGCAACTTTTTTCGTTTCCTTCACTGTCGTATTTCTCAATATCAACCAACCGACCAGCTCATTGTTCAACGCTTCATCGGCTATAGATGCACAACTATCTGCACTACTATCGGTGCTATCAATAACTGAGTCATTATAAAACTATATATGGTAAAGAAAAACTATCGATAGTACTATCGATAATCGTTGCGTAGGCGCTATCGACAGCACTAACGATATCCTCTATAGTGCACTATATAGCCTTGCCTGTTCCATAAAACCAACCGCGTCCACTCACTGTTCTCCACTATTGCGTCCCTCACAACATGAATCACTTTGTGACGTTAAGCCTCTTAAAACTATGAAGCCAACAAGTATCACATACGTTCCGGTAATGTTGAAGGCCAACAACTGCATTATTATCGATAGTATAAGTATCAGTAGTCTTAATATGGGTAACGATACTAACGGTAGTAATACTATCGACAATAATATCGATAGTCTATCTATAGCAGTACTATCGATAGTTTTTACACTAACGACAGTTTCAAAAAACTGTCGACACTATCAATAGTCCATTTATTGATAGTTTTGCATCACTACTGCCTTACTTACTCAAAAGTGGCTTAGTCAAAAGTTGTCGGCGTTGCTGTTCCGCAAGGGACACGTCACGCTAATATACGCGTTACGCCCCAAATTGATAAGCCATATAACTCTACGTGTAACAGAATTTTGTGCGTACTAAGGCAATAGAACAAAACATATTTAGGAATTAGAGAACAGAAAATATTTAGAAATTAAAATATTCTGAAATATCTGTCTAAACTCTGAGACTTAATAAACATGCGGAAGATCGGTGCTACCGCCTATAACAGACAGGTTCTTAGAGGCAAGCATTTAAAGGCGGTAGTAATTTCGTTGCGTGAGAAAACAGATCCATAAAAAAGCACTGTGACACAAGTATAATAATGAGAATCGTTCCAACGCTTGATGGGGCATAGTGATTAATGCAGTTGGATAATGCTGTGTCGTGCTGTTTCATTATTTTTTTTTATATCTTAATGTCATATACTCCTTTTCCAGCCCTCTTGTTCTCTTCCAGCAGCCAGAGCCGGCAAATAGTACAAGGTCAGGTTATACGACAGCTCCACTCGGCTTTGTGCTGTTAGCCTCGTCCACTTCTAGCTAGAACACGGTCACTGCTTTCAAGGTGTCATTGCATCCGACCCAGCCACGCAGTAATCTAAAGTGGCTGGCCATGTGAAGCAGCACATCCGTGTCTCTGTGTGCTTGCATCGCTTTGCATCGATATCTGCCTGCGTCAGATACAATGTTGCTTTAAAAGCAGTGACCGTGTTCTAGCTAGAAGTGGACGACCCTGTTCATCCCGAACAATAAATCGATATACACAATGATCTTGTATTCACTGGGAAGAATTTGTGACCAGAAGTACAGGGTAAGACAACCTTATATTTAGACAACATTTTTAAGTTGTTCACGCCCAATCAAGAGTGCCTTAATCTTAGTAGGACTAGGTATAAAACATTTAACTCCAACAAAACATAACACTAAATACTAATGAACCGGATATATTACGCGGTGCAAAAGTACAAGTTGCCTCTCACAAATACTTAGGCACTAAGCATATCAGTTGAGTCAGCATGCAATAATAAAAGAACAAAAAAGAACAGTTGACACCTTTGTTCGATGCTCGCACGAGTCATTATGGTCTCAGGACTTGTGATCATCTAGAATAACCTATTCTGCGCATTGTGTACTTTTCCTTTCTGTGGCGTCGCCTCTGTTACTGAACTGAGCTTTGCGGTAATAATCGTTCTACAAAAATGTGCGTCAAGAGTTATTACCTCTTCAGGGTGCACTCACTCCATCACTTAGTTTCGCAAATCTTTTAACGAGATGCATGACGACTGCCTATTTTGTACTCTTTCGTGTTAAAAAGGAGGTACCCTGCGAAGATCAGGTCTAAGTAGAGGCTCGCCACTCCCTTAATAATAATAATAATAATAATAATAATAATAATAATAATAATAATAATAATAATAATAATAATAATAATAATAATAATAATAATAATAATTGGTTCACAGGAAGGGAAATGCGCAGTATCTGTTACACTTGTGTCTGTGGACACCTGAACCGCGCCGTAAGGGAAGGGAGGAAGGTGATAGTTAAAGTGGAAAGAGAGAAAGAGGAGCCGCAGTGGCGTGCTACGGAGTAATTTCGACCACCTGGGGATCGTTAACGTGCGCTGACATCGCACAGCACACGGACGCCTCTTCGTTTCGCCTCCATCGAAACGCAGCCGCCGAAGTCGGGTTCGAACCCGGGTATTCCGGACAGTAGTCGGGCGTCTTACCACTGTACCACCCTGGCAGAGCCCACTCCCTTGCCCAATCTTGACCTTTGGGCAAATTTGATCCACCCTTTAAGGCACAGGGGCACAAAAAAGACGGCCGTCGCTCAAGCTAGTTGGATATTGGGGCTGCTATCTTGGACTGCCAGAAGATCAAATCAGTCCATATTGTAGACCATAAACCCTGACTGCTCACTGGAGGGTCAAATTCTAAAGTTAAAGCTCAGCTACTTTGGTCATCTGATGAGAAGAGAGGAGTCGCTGGAGAAAGATTTGATGTTGGGAAAGGTTGAGGGTCGCCGGAGAAGTGGTAGGCAGCGAACGCGATGGTTAGATGGCATCCTCGAGGCACTGCAGATGAAGTTATGTGATGTTAGGAAGATTGTGAAAGACCGGAAAGCGTGGCGTGACATGGTCCATAGGGTCACGAAGAGTCGGACACGACTGAACGACTGAACTGAACTGATATTTGATAAGTAGTGTCGAAAGTTGGGTGAGTTGGGGAAAGTTCGCGATGAAAAATAGCGCAAAAAATATGCGAATAAACCCGTTTCGAGTTAGCGCTTGTCCGTGTCGTCCATCCGTCCTTCGTGTATATTGTCACGTAGTGGTGACGAGGTCGACGACACAATTGAAGCGTCGGTGATTGCACTAAAGAAACTGTTTATTTGGGCTGACTTGCGCCCGCAAAAGAACTAAGCAACTCGGCGGCGGCGATAGAAACAAACGTGCTCGTCGATCGTCGAACAAAGAATGCTCGTCACACTCGGCAACGCTCAATTTAAAGGCTGCACAGAACAATCTAGATAACGTCGCAAACCGCTACCAGCACGGGCTGGAACATTTTGGAAAGACACCCAAGTGGCCGGAACCTTCGAGACAGATCTCGGTGCATCTTGCGCTACAACAAAACTGATAAAGGTGTGACTCGCGACATCGAGCATTAACAAACAAAGATTACGGAACTGATACGCGGTCCACAATCAGAGTGATAAGCCTGTATGCTTGCGGCTGTTAAAAAAAAACAACAAATACTGTTTTGAAGGTTTCGCGGCATTACTCCCCCCTTAAAAAAAACATCGCCTCGATGTTCCAAAACAAAGAAACTTAAACATAAACACTGCACAGTTTAAACAACACAGATTCTTTAACGCGCGTAATATGGCTTTAGTCGTACATGTACAATTTCTGGGCGTGCGCGTCGCCGTTGTGATGCTGACGTTCCGTCGGGAATGACTTCATAGTCCAGTGGTCCGACGCGGCGAAGGATTTTGTATGGTCCAAAGTATCGACGCAACAACTTTTCACTTAATCCGCGACGGCGAATTGGTGTCCAAACCCACACTTGGTCTCCTGGATTGTACTCTGCGTGGCGTCGTCGTAAATTGTATCGTCGGCTGTCGGTGCGCTGTTGGTCTTTAATACGCAGCCGTGCGAGTCGTCGAGCTTCCTCTGCACGCTGCAGGTAGGCGGCGACGTCAAGGTTGTCCTCGTTGGTTACGTGCGGCAGCATTGCGTCGAGCGTCGTCGTGGGCTCCCTGCCGTACACAAGCTTAAACGGGGTCACCCTGGTCGTCTCCTGGACTGCCGTGTTATACGCGAAGATCACGTACGGCAAGATGGCGTCCCAGGTCTTGTGTTCAGCGTCGACGTACATAGCGATCATGTCCGCGATCGTTTTGTTCAGGCGCTCCGTAAGGCCATTGGTCTGGGGATGGTACGCAGTTGTTCGTCGATGGCTTGTGTTACTGTATTCCAGGATGGCTTGCGTCAACTCTGCCGTAAACGCCGTTCCCCTGTCCGTGATGAGCACTTCTGGGGCGCCGTGTCGCAAGAGAATTTGTTCGACAAAAAATATGGCGACTTCTGCCGCGGTACCATTTGGTAGCGCTCTTGCTTCGGCGTAACGGGTAAGGTAGTCAGTGGCCACGATGATCCACTTGTTACCCATAGACGAAGATGGAAAGGGGCCGAGGAGATCCATCCCAATTTGTTGAAAGGGCAGGATTGGGGGCGGAATCGGGTTTAGTAGTCCCGCTGGTCTGATCGGCGGCGTCTTGCGTCGTTGGCACTCACGACACGTCTTCACGTAGTGGGAAACTTCGGCAGGCAGTCGCGGCCAGTAATACTTCTCCTGGATTCGACGCAACGTGCGCGCAAATCCGAGGTGGCCTGCTGTGGGCTCATCGTGCAACGCCTGCAGAATTTCTTGCCGAAGGGTTTTAGGCACTACGAGAAGCTGCGCGGTCTTGTTGGGTGCAAAGTTCTTCTTCACGAGGAGGCCATTGCTTAACGTGAAGGATGATAAATGTCGCCTGAACACACCAGGAGGGGAAGCGGTCTTTCCTTCCAAGTAATCGGTTAGCGCTTTCAGCTCAGGGTCTGATCGCTGTTGTTCTGCGAAACTGCTGGCGTTTACCGGTCCCAAAAAGGCGTCGTCGTCATCGTCCTTCGGGGGAGAATCGACGGGAGCGCGGGATAAGCAGTCTGCGTCGGAATGCTTCCTGCCCGACTTATAGACTACAGTCATGTCAAATTCTTGAAGTCGTAGACTCCATCTGGCAAGGCGGCCGGAAGGATCTTTCAAATTAGCCAGCCAGCAGAGCGCGTGATGGTCGCTTACCACCTTGAATGGTCGGCCGTATAGGTACGGACGAAACTTAGAAGTAGCCCAGATGATCGCAAGGCACTCCTTCTCGGTCGTCGAGTAATTGACTTCGGCTTTTGTGAGGGATCTGCTAGCGTAGGCGATTACTTTCTCCTGTCCGGCACTCTTCTGGACAAGAACGGCTCCTAGGCCCACACTGCTCGCGTCGGTGTGAATTTCGGTCTCGGCGTTTTCATCAAAGTGGCCAAGTACAGGAGGGCATTGCAGGCGGCGCTTAAGCTCGTCGAAGGCTTCTTCTTGCGGCGCTTCCCATTTAAAAGGTACGTCAGCCTTTGTAAGCTGCGTCAACGGTTCGGCGATCCGCGAAAAGTTTCTGACAAATCGTCGATAATAAGCGCACAGCCCAAGGAATCGGCGCACAGCTTTCTTGTCGGCAGGCGGTGGGAATTGTGCGATTGCAGCTGTTTTCTCCGGGTCTGGGCGAATACCGTCCTTGCTAACGATGTGACCTAGGAACCGGAGTTCTTCGTAGGCGAAGTGACACTTCTCTGCTTTTAGCGTTAGTCCCGATGACTTGATGGCTTCCAGCACTGTCTGTAGTCGTTTTAGGTGGTCTTCAAAGTTTGACGAGAAGACAACAACGTCGTCCAAATATACCAAACAAATTTGCCACTTCAAGCCTGCCAGGACTGTGTCCATTACTCGTTGAAACGTGGCTGGTGCGGAGCAGAGGCCAAATGGCATCACCTTGAACTCATAAAGGCCGTCCGGTGTGATGAATGCGGTCTTTTCGCGATCTCTTTCGTCGACCTCAATTTGCCAATATCCGCTCTTCAGGTCCATCGATGAGAAGTACCTTGCATTGCAGAGCCGGTCGAGAGTGTCGTCGATGCGGGGAAGCGGGTAGACATCCTTCTTCGTTATGCTATTCAAGCGGCGGTAATCAACGCAGAAGCGAAGTGTGCTGTCTTTCTTCTTGACCAAAACGACTGGTGCCGCCCAGGGGCTGTTCGAGGGCTGGATTACGTCATCACGTAGCATTTCCTCAACTTGATCGCGAATGGCCTGGCGTTCTCGCGGCGATACACGATAAGGGCTTTGGCGCAGAGGTCGGGCGTGTTCGTCCGTTATAATGCGGTGCTTGGCCAGTGGTGTTTGTCGTACCTTCGATGATGACGAGAAGCACTCCCCGTAGCTTCGAAGAAGACTGAGAATCTGGTCTTTCCTGCTGTGGGTCAATGCCGGGTTGATGTCAAATTTGGGCTGACGGAATTGGTCCGGTGCGTCTTCCAGCGTTTGGTCGTGGAGGGCGAATACATCTTTGAGGTCGGCTAATTCGTCGAGAAAAGCGATCGTCATGCCCTTGTTGAGATGCCGGTATTCTTCGGTGAAGTTTGTTACCAGCACCTGAGTTTGACCTCTCCGGAATTTTGCGATGCCTCTTGCGATACCGACACCTCGTTCTAAGAGCAATTGGATATTTCCTTCGACGATGCCTTCAGCGGTTTCGATGTTTGCGCTACCTACGCAGACTGCGATGCTTGATCGGGGCGGGACGGTCAATTCTTCATCGAGGACGTTTAGAGCGATGTGTTGCATCGACGTCGTCGTAGCAGGAATGGCTTTGTCTGCAGAGAGCTTGATGAGCTTGGATCTCAGGTCGATGATAGCCCTATGTTCATTTAGGAAGTCCATGCCTAAAATCACGTCGCGGGAGCACTGCTGCAAGACCACAAAGCTGGTGGGGTAAGTACGCCCATTTACGGTTATTCTTGCAGTGCATCGTCCCGATGGAGTAATCAGGTTGCCACCTGCGGTGCGAATCAGCGGGTCATCCCAAGCGGTGGTAACTTTTCTTAGCTGAGAGGCTAACGGTCCACTAATGACTGAATAGTCAGCTCCGGTGTCTACTAGGGCAGTGACTCTGCGACCGTCGACATCAACTTCAAGGTCACTTGTTCGCGTCCTCGCATTGCACGTGGGCCTTAGTGTCCGATCTCGGCTCCGTCGTTTCTTCAGATCATGGCCGGGGCATACCGTAGTTACTGCGCTGGGCGGCGTGGTCTGCTTGCACTTTGGTCGTGTTGTCGTCGATGACGTCGTGTGGAGCGGCGGTGAAACGGCTGCGTCGTCGTTAGTGGTCGTCGGCGGCGGAGGATCTTCGTCTTTTCGCCGTTGAGCAACCTCACCTCCAAAGGTTGCTCTGTTTAGTTTCCCCTGCGCGGGCTCGGGGACCTTCCGCGCATACTCTCATCATAGGTACGGCCTGGGGACGCAAAGCGGGCCCTGTACGGCGATGGAGATCTGAACCGACGGCTTGGTGGCGCAATCTCACCGCTACGCAGATAGTTGTCAATTTCTTGTGGTCGTTCACCTGGGCGTGGTCGTGGAGCGTCGACTGCAAATCCGCGGAGACCGATTCGTCGGTACGGGCAGTGGCGCATAATGTGGCCGGCCTCACCGCAGTGGAAGCATAATGGCCGGTTGTTTGCAGTCCTCCAGGCGTCGCACTTCCTGGGGTTTGGGGGTCGTTGGTAGGTTTGGCGGGCGGGGACCAAGGGGCGGTTTTCAGGAACAGGACGGTAGCGGCGAGGGCTGGGAAAGTCATCACGTCGGGGCGGAGGGCGACGTAATGCACCAGCGTAGTTCATCGCTGTTGCTTCTTGTGCTGGAACAGTCGCAGCCGTCGCTTGAGGAACGCCCAGCGCCTGCTGGACTTCTTCACGGACGACGTCCGCGAGCGTCGCCACCTGCGGTTGTTGCGATGATGGCATCAGTCGGCGGAGCTCCTCTCGCACGATCTCCCGGATGAGGTCCCGAAGGTTCTCTCCGCTTGTAGATGCGCTGGGGTAGTGGATTGAGCAGTCCGGCTGAAGTGGTCGCTCGTAGTGGCGCATCCGGGTGGCCAACGTCTTCTCAATAGTAGACGCCTCCGTCTCAAATTCCGCCACAGTTCTTGGCGGATTTCGCACAAGACCCGCAAAGAGCGACTCTTTAACGCCTCGCAATAAAAGTTTGACTTGCTCACCTTCGGTCATATTAGGGTCGGCGCGGCGAAAGAGGCGCTTCATATCCTCAACATATGCCAGGACAGGCTCGTTAGGGAGTTGAAGTCTTGACTGAAGGAGGGCCTGGGCTCTTTCCTTTCGGACGGCGCTTGAAAACGCAGTCAGAAACGCTTCCTTGAAAGTCTCCCAATCCTTCATAGTTCGCAAGTCTCCCAAGCCTCATGATTTTCGAACCAAACTCGGGCATGTCCTTGAAGAACAAAGTAGACTTGCCTAAGTTTCGCGGCGTCATTCCAGCCGTTGAATTCTGCCACACGGTCGAAAAGGTCCATCCAGTCTCCAGCGTCTTCATCCGGTCGTCCATGGAAGCAGGGGGGCTCACGGGGTTGGACGAAAACAACCGGTGCTGTAGGCTGGGCCATTGTCAGCGTCGATGCCTTCCGAGATCGAATGGGGTCAAGCAGCAGACCGTGTTCGGGTTGTAGGCCTTGGAGTCGCCGGCTGGCTCGGTGACCTGTAGGCTGGCCTTCCAGGGCGACAGGAACACGGCTTGGGTCTTCGCTTGAAGGATCAAAGGCAGCACCTCCACCAGATGTCACGTAGTGGTGACGAGGTCGACGACACAATTGAAGCGTCGGTGATTGCACTAAAGAAACTGTTTATTTGGGCTGACTTGCGCCCGCAAAAGAACTAAGCAACTCGGCGGCGGCGATAGAAACAAACGTGCTCGTCGATCGTCGAACAAAGAATGCTCGTCACACTCGGCAACGCTCAATTTAAAGGCTGCACAGAACAATCTAGATAACGTCGCAAACCGCTACCAGCACGGGCTGGAACATTGTGGAAAGACACCCAAGTGGCCGGAACCTTCGAGACAGATCTCGGTGCATCTTGCGCTACAACAAAACTGATAAAGGTGTGACTCGCGACATCGAGCATTAACAAACAAAGATTACGGAACTGATACGCGGTCCACAATCAGAGTGATAAGCCTGTATGCTTGTGGCTGTTAAAAAAAAAAACAACAAATACTGTTTTGAAGGTTTCGCGGCAATATTTTGCGCCATTTTTCATCACGATTTTTTAATCATGGGCTATACTTGTCTCTGTTTACTGCTGGCAGTGAATGCATCATATAATTAAAATTGCTTTTATTGTTTGAACAATTTTACTAATAACTAATTAACTTCTCATATCTAGTTATGAAATACAATAGGTGCAAGTAACAGATCTATATATTCCGTAACCAGCACGGTTAAAGTTTAGAGGAGTTAGATCGAGCTCTGGTTTGGCTTCCTTTGACAGTACTCAGAGAAAGCCCTTAATTTTAAGGGAGCATTAAAATATTTTAGGCCTATTGTGATGTATAACAGGAAAGTGCTCACTTCGCTGCTTGAGCTGCGCGTGTCATCGGTTGTTTTCTGTGCGTGTATGCGTGCGCGCGTGCGTGCGTGTGTTTGTGTCGCTTTAGACAATATAGTGAAACAGAGAAATTATCAAAGTATTTCTCAATATATGTGCGAAGAGCAAAGTTTGTGCGTAAACACTTTAATCTTTTCTCGATGAACACATGTACAGGATAATAACATCGTGGATCAACAATGAGGGAACTCAACTAACTCTTAGAGCGAATAATACTAAATATAAACGGCAGAAGTACTGAACGCTTGCGAAACGTTCGTGTTCCACGCTCGCTGTATGCAGCTAGACACACTCGTTTTTCAGGTACCGCCGCTTACTTAGTCGTGTGAAAAAAATCTTTATTCATGCGTATGCGGGTATGCTGACTCAACTGCTTTTGCAATGAGCTACACCTCAGACAAAGGCTGCGGTTTGAGCATAGCTTGGACAAAGTACAATTTATTATTATGTTCATGTTAGAAAAATCATCGTTTTTTTTTTTTTTCAGGCAGGCAGCTACAAATTTTTTGTTCCTCCCCCCCCCCCCCCATCTCGTGAAAAATAGAAATAAAAAGCCGCATGTACGCGCATGTACGTTGCTCTTGCCGTAAAGGGTAAAATCTTGGTTGGTAGTACGAAAAAATGCATTGAAAGAAAGATGGCGGAGGAGGTTAGCGATAGCTGGAGAGGAGAGGCACGATCCTTGAGTTCCTTGTGAGTGTTATCGTGAGTGATGGCAAAAGGTATGGGGGAAAGAGAAAGATACAAGGTTCTCAATACGGATTTTCAGAAAATAGCAAGGAGAGATAAGAATGCCTTCCTGAACATACAGTGTCAAGCAGTTGAGGACAACAGCCAATTAAGGAACACAAGAGCTCTGTATAAGACAATCAAAGATATCAAGGGAAGCTTCTGTGCTAAGCTGGGCGTGATAAAGGACAAACGAGGCAGGGACCTCACTGAAGCCTCAGAGATAAAGAAAAGGTGGCAGGAATACACAGAAGAACTGTACAAGAAGGACCCGGATCTGCAAACCCAACATAGGACGGTTGTGATTACTGATCTCGAGCCGGGCATCCTGAAGAGTGAAGTTGAATGGGCCTTAGCCAGCCTTGCTAAGAACAAAGCTAGCGGAATTGATGGTATTCCAGCTGAGTTGCTTCAAAACCTCAACCACGACGCTGTTAACATCCTGCATACATTATGTCAAAAGATTTGGACAACCCTGCAGTGGCCACAGGATTGGAGGAGGTCAGTTTATATCCCCATTCCAAAGAAAGGCAGTGCCAAAGATTTTTCCAACTACCGCACGATCGCGCTTATTTCGCATGCTAGCAAGGTGATGTTAAAAATCCTGCAAGGTAGGCTGCAGCAGTATGTGGATCGGGAGCTTCCGGACGTGCAAGCTGGGTTTCGCAAGGGCAGAGGAACTAGAGACCAAATTGCCAACCTTCGCTGGATCATGGAAAAAGCAAGAGAGTTCCAGAAACCCATTTACTTCTGCTTTATTGATTATGCGAAAGCGTTTGACTGCGTAGATCACAGCAGATTGTGGCAAGCTCTCCAAGAGATGGGAGTTCCAATTCACCTCATCTGTCTCCTCAGGAACCTTTATGAAGGGCAAGAGGCCACAGTCAGAACTGGGCATGGTCTTACTGATTAGTTTCCGATTGAGAAAGGGGTGAGGCAAGGCTGCATACTGTCGCCCTGCCTATTTAACCTATATGCAGAGTGCATCATGAGGAAGGCCGGTCTGGACGAGTCTTCAGCTGGAGTGAAGATTGCTGGAAAACGTATCAACAACCTTAGATATGCGGATGATACCACTTTAATGGCAGAAAGTGAAGTGGAACTCAAGAGACTTCTGATGCGCGTACAAGAAGAGAGTGAGAAGTTTGGGCTTAAACTGAACATTAAAGAGACGAAGATCATGGCGTCTTGCCCTATCAAGTCCTGGAGCATCAATGGACAAGAAGTGGAAGCTGTGACAGATTTTCTGTTCTTGGGCGCCATGATTACCTCGGAAGGAGACTGCAGCCATGAAATTAGGAGACGCCTGCTTCTGGGAAAGAGAGCAATGGTTAGCCTTGACCGAGTAGTAAAGAGCAGAGACATTAGTCTGCCAACCAAGATCCGTATAACCCATGCTATGGTCTTTCCAGTTGTGATGTATGGATGCGAGAGTTGGACTGTGAAAAAGGCTGACCGCCGAAGAATTGACGCGTTTGAATTGTGGTGCTGGCGAAGACTCTTAAGAGTTCCTTGGACTGCCAGAAGATCAAATCAGTCGATATTGTCGACCATAAACCCTGACTGCTCATTGGAGGGTCAAATTCTAAAGTTAAAGCTCAGCTACTTTGGTCATCTGATGAGAAGAGAGGAGTCGCTGGAGAAAGATTTGATGTTGGGAAAGGTTGAGGGTCGCCGGAGAAGGGGTAGGCAGCGAACGCGATGGTTAGATGGCATTCTCGAGGCATTGCAGATGAAGCTATGTGATGTTGAGAAGATAGTGAGAGACCGGAAAGCGTGGCGTGACATGGTCCATAGGGTCACGAAGAGTCGGACACGACTGAACGCCTGCACTGAACTGTTATCGTGAGCCTGCCTTAGTGCGCATGTAGGTGACCATGCACTCTTTTTTCTGATCAAATATGCATTTAAAAAAAAAAATCAGTTAACTTCGCAGATTTCGCCCCATGCAGAGCAGGCACTATCAGCGAGTGCGAAAACTATTAGGCGCAGCGGCTCTGCCTCAACGACTTGTCGATGACAGCAGACAGTTGCTGGCGGTCGAAGCTAATTCTAAACTACCTGAAACGCCACCCTGCCCGCATCGGTCGCCGTTTCCACGCATCATGTCCTTTCCTTGCAACCCGCTCCAAGGAGCGCACTCTGGAAGGGCAGCCCGAGCACTTCCAAATAACACGCCGAACGAGGCGTTAAGGTAAGCTTATCGAACGTGGAGCGCCGTGTCAACTTACCGCGTCAACTTACCGCCGGCGTAAGAGGTCGTAAGGACGGCGGACAAAGGGGCGAAATAAAAAGGAAAATGAGAAAAGCCAAAAAGATGCGAACTGAACGAAGCAGCGCGAGTGGCAGAAGCGCCACTTGAGGCCGATCCGACAATTGACTATACGGCCATCCCAGCGAATCCCGGCGTCCCTTCCGCCTGTCAGCCGCTGAATGGGGCCAGGCGCATTGTACTCTCGGTGAGCGCATCCGAGGATGCGCCCACCATTTATTGTTGCCGCGTTTGTCCCGTCGTCCTTTAGCTGCGACTGGCTTCTTCGACGTTGTTCACTCTTTTTTATCTCTCTCTCAGCAGCTCGGGCAGCCCTTTCTAGTCCTAGCTTCTCTTTTTTTTTTTTTTTCTCTCGCCTTCTCCAGGACGCGTTCGCGCGAGCCTTGCACCACTTTATCTTGTCCCAGTGTCATCTATTTAGTTTCCAAGAACGCTTCTCGCGTCTTCCGTCTATCGCTTTCCAGAAGGCGTTACTCATCTCGGCGAGCCTGCCAGCTTTCGCGAAACACGGTGCCTCGCTACGAAGCTGCTGCAGCGGACGGACGCGAACTGCAGGAAACAACTGGAAATCGCGTTAGCGGCGCTTTATTTCCAGGGAGCGAAGGCAGAGAATGGAAGCAAAACTCTTTGTTTGATCGGAGCTCCGGGTCTCATTGTTTGTTTGTTCTTCCAGAGGTCCTAAGATGTGTTCGCCTTTGTTCTCGAGTTGGTGTGTGCGCCATTTTTATTTTGTTAAAAAGAGAGTCTGGATGTCAAGGGCTACATTCGTAGACTCTTTCTTTAGCTCTATCTGCCTTTTTCATGCGCGCTCAAGCGGGAGAAGAATGTGCAAGAGGTCCGTACTGCAGATGAAAATATGTAGCCTATTTTACCTCTGGCGTTCCCATGTCACAATAGTTTAGCCTCTTCCAAGACCCGCGGGCAACTTGAAATATTGATTTCATTTCAGCCTCGCGACCTTTTTGCTTTTCTGTTCCCGGGCAAGAATAGTTTAATAATATCTCGTTGTGTAGCCTTCTTTTCGAGGGTCTTCTAAGTTTTTGTCTTTTTTTCTCCAACCTCATTGCGCTGTGTGTGGCAACGCAAACATGTAGGGATGCATTTCTGTTTGCTGGAAAAGCTGCAAAAGTATGGACTTCATTAGGACACACCAGTTCGTTATTGTCATAAATAAACCTTTCAAGAAAATTATTTCTTAACAATTACCTTTAACAGCAAAAAATAGAAGCGTTCTTTTTCCGCTCGACTTCGTCCCTACATCTTGAAAATGTACATCGCCAAGCAGCTCGAAAAGTCGCAGTTTGTTCGAAGGTAGCACTTCACGCACAAGCTGACAGCCGGACAATTGTTAGAGACTTCCTACTTTTTTGTCATTATATCTGCGTCATGAACTAAGGCACGCACTTAATCTTACAGGAACTCAACCCTCATTATAATGGCATGAGTGGCACGAGCCCTGCGAGGTCTTGGCACTTGAATTTAAATGTTACTTTCTATTTGATATAAAAAAATTGTCCACTTCCCCCCCCCCCCCCCCCAACTTTTTCTACTCGAAAGGTACATGCAATTAACTACGTGTACACAGTTCAAGCGCCGTTTCTCACCCCGATGTCAGTTACAGCAAGTGGTCTTTACCTCTAGATGGCTCATTTCGCAGAAAAGTCGCCTTTACAGGCATAAAAGAAAAGTTGAAGTCGGCTGAAGTGCTCCTGCGTTTTGAACAGATAAATATTTTCAGAGGCTCAGCTACGTCTACATTTAGCTCCCACTAAGGGCAATAAGCTGTCGTGCCGCACTGTGTTTATTTGACTAGCGACTTCCTATATGCATAATTTCAGAAAACGAACGGGGATAAATTATTCACCTTGTCAAACTGTTCGTTTTTCAGCTCAGCTCGTTGATAGTTGCCTATTGGAATGCTTGAAATATTACATTTATGGGAAGAATTACTGTTCCATAATAATACTTATAAAATTTATATATGTATATATATATATATATATATATATATATATATATATATATATATTGTAATGCAGCGGTTTAGATGGTTCGCACAGCAATATATTTATCTTACGTAGCAGCTACGGCGACCAGCGTTCACAGCGACAGCTCGAGCTTCGTCCTCTTTGTCGTCTTCATCTTTTTATCGTCTTCGGCGCGCGACGTCTCCAATTTCCTCTTCTCTCTCCTTTCCACGAGTCCAGCATCTCTCTTACAATATATATATATATATATATATATATATATATATATATATATATATATATATATATATATATATATATATATATATATATATATATTAGCCCAATACCCAGCACCTCCACCACAACTTGTTGTAGAAGACCTTGAACAGGGCGATATGTCGTCAACAGTCAATGGAACGTTCTGCGATCAGTCGTGAGACGTGTCAGCACACGTACGAGCGTCGAAGCGAGCTTCGTTGTCGTTTTTTTTCCTGCCCGTCACGCGCGTTGAACATGCTTGCCGTCGTTCTGTTCAGCAATAGGCGCTGAACATATCAGAGCCCAATACCTGTTTTACAATATATGAATTGTCCATATGATTAAAATGTTGATTGATTGATTGATTGATTGATTGATTGATTGATTGATTGATTGATTGATTGATTGATTGATTGATTGATTGATTGATTGATTGATTGAGGGACGGACGTGCGAGCGGGTGGGCACGGACGGACGAACCGGTGGACGGACCGACCGACCAACCGATGAGCTACAAAAACAACATAAAAAACAACACACTGAGAATCCACGCATGGAAGGGCATTACGGTAAAAATTATGATAACCGCCAATACGTCCTATTACTAAAGCAGACACCCCGCCGGGGTGGCGCAGTGGTTACGGCGCTCGACTACGGTTCCCAAGGACGCGGGATGGAATCCCGGCCTAGGCGGCCGCTTTTCGAGGGAGGCGAAAAGCAAGGCGCCCGTGTGCTGTGCGATGTCAGCGCACGTTAAAGAACCCCAGGTGGTCGAAATTTTCGGTGTTCTCCACTACGGCGTCTCTCATAGTCTGAGTTGCCTTGGGACGTTAAACCCCACAAACAAACCAAACCAACCAACGGACACTGTTTTCTCTTTTAGCAATAGCAATCATTATGTGAAGACCATATGACATGCGTACGTTTAAAAACCTGCTTTAATCGAACAATACGACCCTGTCAGCGTTGCCTAGAGGCAGCGTGCCTGACCGGCAATGCGAGGGTCAGTGGAGGGAGCCACTATTAATTGTCCGAGTTTTCCTTGAACGCTGTTTCCTAATATATTTATATGTACTAAATACATTTGAGGAATGCTGCGACCTTCTAATCAGCATATGTATAACATTTTATTCAGGTTTTCAATTCGCCGTTCACCATTTGACGTAGCCACCTTTCTGACCAATCCTGATTTTCGCTCACAACCCGAACGGTTACAAAAGCGCCGACGCCTGGTTTTCAGATGAATGAAAGCTTTAAGGCCTTCGCGTTGTAATTGCGCAAATGGAAAACAGTATGGCGACATAGTGCGACACAGACAGTGCAGAACTCCAGCAAAGCACTCAGCCGAAAAGAAAGCAAAAAGGTATGGAACGTTGATAAGAGCGTGTATAGAATTAGTATAGTGGCTAAAATGAAAAATAAAACGGAAATCGTGGAAAAAGAAGGTCACAAACCAATCTGGCTGGCTTTTTAAAGTAGACTCTGTCCATGAGTGTTTATTGACTGTATGCGAGACACTTTTGGTGACCCCGTTCGTTTCGCTTTTAGAAGCTGCGAGCTAAGCGAGTGGATGCCTGAATTTTTTCTGCGCGTTTGCACATTTCGAATTCCTCCCTTTCTCCCTGTGTTCCGAAGGTCCCCCTGTATTCTAGTTTAATTGTGCATTCCAGTTCATTGAACACATAAAGATCGCTCACCTGTCTTTCTACAAGAAACAGCTGTAAGAGGTGCGTCGCCGTCACTGTATCGCACCGAGATTTGGTGAGCGAAAGGTAGGTTTTTATAGTTGCGTGATATCCACATCACATGTAGAGCAGAATTGCGCATGCACGCACGCACGCACACACACACGCACGCACACACACGCACACGCACACACATGCACACGGTGCTTAATGCATACATCCATCTCCGAAGTTGTGGCAAGTTTGTACGGCTTACGGCCAAAGTGAGCAGTTGCTTAAGAAGTGTGTGATAATACGCGTGTGTGTCGGGAATAACAGAGGTACAGATTTAAGGATCAGTAATTAAGCGAGTTGCAAAAAGCGTGTATAGGCAAACGAGGATCCTCGGAGTCAGGAAGCGAGAGGAATAAATGCGCTATACCCTTAAAGGCGGAGGTTTTGTAAGCCCCCCCCCCCCCCCCCCCCCTTAAAAAAAAAATAATAGTAATCGCTTCTCTGGCCACCACTGACATTTTCTATGCCGTGCGCTGTAACTGTTACTGCCTTACTGTAAAAAAGACATTTCTCTCATTAAAATATCGCCTGTCGCTACCATGAACGTTTTTAGATTGCGTAACTTGTTAACCGAGCAGGAGCTCAGATAGTATTTTGCAATTTCAAGTTACAATGAGCGCGAGTGTATATGGATGGTAACTGCCATGGTAGTTACCAACGTTATGGATTTGTGAGAAGCTTTGTGCAAGATTCTTTATTGAAAATATATGTTGGGGAAGCATCCTGGACACACTTCGGCTACGACACGGGTATGCCTGCGTCGGTATCTGTAACCTGCACTGGAATCTATCTATCGATAAAGTTCGGCCCCGGAATAGTTTCGTACTCGTCCGATGCTCCTTTTACGGCATAAAATATAATAATAGGTTCACAGGAAGGGAAAGGCGCAATATTTGTCACACTTGTTTTTGTGGACACCTAGACCGCGCCGCGCCGTAAGGGAAGGGAGGAAAGTGGGAGTGAAAGTGGAAAGAGAGGAGCAGTAGTGGAGGTCTTCGGAGTAATTTCGACCACCAGGGGATCTATAACGTGCGCTGACATCGCACAGCACACGGACGCCTCTTCGTTTCGCCTCCATCGAAACGCAGCCGCCGAGGTTGGGTTCGAACCCGGGTATTCCGGACAGTTTTTTTTTTAATAAAAAATAAATAAATGGGTTCACAGGAAGGGAAAGGCGCAGTATCTGTCACACTTGCTATGTGGACACCTGAACCGCGCCGTGAGGGAAGGGAGGAAGGTGGGAGTGAAAGTGAAAAGAGAGAAACAGGAGCCACAGCGGAGGGCTCCGGAGTAATTTCGACCACCTGGGGATCTTTAACGTGCGCTGACATCGCACAGCACACGGACGCCACTTCGTTTCGCCTCCATCGAAACGCAGCTGCCGGCGGTCGGGATCGAACCCGCGGGTACTCCGGCACAGTGGTCTGGCATCTTACCACTGCACCACCGCGACGGTGCTTTACGGCATATGTAAAGGTTATTTTCGTGAAATGCACCACGACCTCAGACAATCTTTGCTCCCTCTCAACCCCTTTCAACCAACAATTCAGTTTGCAATTAAAAAAAAAAAAGCGCTGAAAGGACCTCTTTTCTTGAGTGCCCGTTCTGCGCACCCCCGATGTGTTTTACACAGCCGTTCATCGAAAGTATACATGTACGCAAGCACTCGGATTTTGCCTTGTAAACGTCACTGATCACAAATGATTTGCTCTTTTCAACCGTGCAGACCATCAGTGCTCCAGTCTCTGTTGGCGCTCTTTCGAGCAGCAAAGGGTTCGCTTCAACCTCGAAAACAGTGGGTACATGACTGCAGCAAAATGAAGAAATATTCGCTCTCTGCAACCTGCACAGCCCTGCCTCATTAAACAGAAGCACGAGAGCATTCCTTTCAACCGAAGCTCAGGGTAGGTGCGGGCGCAAAAATTTGTTAAATGCGACGTCCACTGAAGCAAGCTGAGACAACAACGATGTTACGTAAAGGGTCGGCTGAAATGCCCATGTTGCCCCCGAATTGTGCACAATGTAGCATGACAGGGACCGAAAGCTGCGAATGCGTTTTCGTTTTCCTCAAGAACTTGTGCTCTTCCTTATCACATGCTACGATACTGGAAGGCGGCAGTGAAGGCACGGAAGATTTAGGGGATGTGCACTCCCAGAATACGTGCGTAGAAAGCGCTGGCAGGTTTCCTGCCATTCTCAGTCGCTGCCTTCCTTTTGCTCCCCTTCCCACGAGAAGGATAACCTACTGGGCATCGCCTAATTAACCTCCCTGCCTTTCTGTACCGTTGATCTCTCTATTTCCTTAATGGCGGAATACAGCAGTCAGCACTACATTGCATATAGAGAGCATATGTATCGATGAAATTTTGAATCAGTTCTGAAAGACTTCAAGTCGTAGAAGGGGCTGCTTTCAAACAAGACGTTGCGCTCCTTGGACGTGAAGACAAGCGCACTATATACCGCGTGTACTAAAAATACGCCCACGCTAAAAAAAAAAAAAAAAAAAAAAAGCCCACCGTAGTCCACAGCGCATTCAAATGTCGTGAATCGAGGAACAGCAAAAGCGGCGCTCAAACGCGGGGCGTGCCATCACCCCGAAATTCGCGTGGAACGACATGAGGTGCGCGAGGAGGGTACTCAGGAAGGTGATCCACAACCATCTAGCGCTGGCATTCGCCCCGTCAGGGGATATGGGCGGCTCTTTTACTGGATCTTTCTGTAACGTCTTCGCTGCTTCTCTGGAAGATATTAGCCCACGTGCCATTTTTTGCGGCCCCCATTGTGTCTTACTTCCTTCGTTCTATATGCGCAAACGTCAAGGAAATTTTAAAGCGTCGTGATGTTCTGGTTTGAACTGCGCGATATTTTTTTTTTTCAAGAACAGTACCTAGCATTAGCTTTCCTTGCAAGAATATTACCAGCTAAGCGTTTCAAGCGCAACCAATGCTGTGACAATCATCTCATTTCACCTCTGATCTAGATGCATCAATAAATCTTAAACCATCATATCACAGTGCTTTTCAAAATAGTTGACTACCAGTACCGCTGCGGCGCACACAGACGCCACTAGGTAGTGACCAACTATCTGCGTAAGAGTCGATCTGCAATACGCATCGAACACTTGTAAAGGCCTCTTTCAGAGCCAACCATTGCTGCAGCAAGCAGGACATATTGCCCTCCATTTATCCGACCGCAATGTTTCTTTCATCGTAGTCATTCACCGGGAAATGAGTGTAACGTGAAGAACGAGTATATGGGGAAAATAAAGTGTGAAAATCATCATGACTGTACAAAATAAGGAATGTGGGGATAAATATAACGGGTACGCCGTGGTGTGGACAATCTTGTGATCTTGGGACAATCTTGTGTGTCGTTTCAGACAATAATTGCTTCGGTCCACCGTTACACACACACACACACACACACACACACACACACACACACACACACACACACACACACACACACACACACACACACACACACACACACACACACACACACACACACACACACACACACACACACACACACACACACACACACACACACACACACACACACACACACACACACACACACACACACACACACACACACACACACACACACACACACACACACACACACACGCGCACACGCACCGAAGCCATTCTCTTTCAGTCTTTCAGCAAGCGGCCAATTCAAAATCTTACACGTTGCCCCACACTGCATTCATACCCTCCCAGCAAACTCTTCATCAAAGCTAAGGTACTTCCCACAACGACGATATCATGAGCGTTGCGTACTGTCTTCACTATGTCAATAAAATATAGGGCACGCAACCAGTACAATTTCAGCGAATCGCCGAAAAAGCTAAGCTGCGCGTCGAAATCAACTCACCAGGCCAAAGCAGAGGTCCACAACGATGATCTCGATCAACACCACGGCGATCTTTGGTCCTACGACAAATTATTAGAAACCACTCTCCCACACGTAAAACGAAGAGAGGCAACCGGAGCCCAGCCCTATTCAACCCCCTTACCTTAAAATCAACACGACCTTGAGCTACAAACATCCCTTCCTGGGTGTAGGAGTGGAACTGTGGAGATTGCACCGCGCCAAATGCTTGGTCTTGCGCAGAAGCTCGCTCAACCCGCCCCTAAGTACATCTCTCTACAAGAGACTGGCACAACCTCCTCCACCCTAACAGGTTATCAAATATTCACTACTTCCGACGACCCTCAAGTGGTTACGCTCATTGCTAGCTACATTGCCGCAAAGCAGCGTATACCATCGCACGTACTTCTGTTACCCGTAATCTTGTTGAACTCCTACCTATTTGATGGCACACAACCAGCCTCCACGTGCTCAACATATCGAGTGTTTCAGCGAAGGTGATATATATTTAAAAATAGGTGCTTTGAGATAACTAGACGGCTTCATCAGCTTTCCGATACCCATGTTAGCTGATATCAGAAAACAGGAGAATCATGCAAACTATAGTAAGCTAGGTAACTGGGCCCAAATAGTTGACGTTCTAACTATTATACTTAGGTGTTTTAATGCAATTGGAGATTTGTAGCGAGCCGCTTGTAATAAAAATGTCATTTTATAAAATTTCGAAAGCGCGCCTTCCGTCAACACCGGGGCTTAACGAATTTCGACATTATCGATGCAACGAGGACGAGGAGACAACGACGCAGACACAGCGCTGCGTCCGTGTAGTTGTCCCCTAGCTCTCGTTGTATGCGCTGCACCGATAATATCTAACCAACGTGCCCAAGCGTCTATCTTGCCTGCATTTCGTACACCGCGCGTCCTTTTTGGAAAGAATACGCTGCGAAATGAGATCACTCACTGGGTGTCAATCGAGCTCAGCTGCCACCCATACTGCAGTGCTCGACAATGCTAGCGACCAAGTTACAGGCGCGCCACACAATGGCGCGTAGTAACTAATGTCGCTTCGTGGTTCGGCAAAGAGGCGCGCTATTCAAAACGGGTGCGTTGCGGACGAAATTTATTAAGCCACAGCGCCGAGGGAAGTCCGTTCTTGAAAATTTAAAAAGTGATGTGACTATTATTAGTGGCCGGCTACAAATCCCCGATTGCGTTTAAATACTGAGGTGTTTTAGTTAAAAAGTAAACTGTTAGAGGTTAGTTATCCTCTTAGTAGTTAGCATGATATGCTTGTTTTCTGATGTCAGCCAGCCCTGGTATTGGAACGCCGGTGAGCCCGACTAGGACAGGTAGCTGTGCCCCCCTAGGCATATGTCCCGACCTAGCACCTGTAAAGTGTCTCCCTGATGAAGTGGTTCAACACCAAGACTCAATCGTAAACTGAAATTGTGAATCACGAGGTTTAGAAAAAAAAAAGCCCTTGAATAATTGTTTAATCATTATAGCCAAATGTCACAAATGTGTACCAGGCTTCAGGGCACGGTGCTCATACTTCCTTCTTCTGTCATCTTCTGGACCCGCCCGAAAGCCAGAGACACTCCAGTCAAGCACTCTGCAAGATCATACATGATTACCCTGGTACCAATGATGGCATCGACCGATACTAGGTTCTGCGGTCACCACTGGCTATCCTAACTACATGGTCTCCCCAACCAAACATACTCATCACAACGACAGAAGTTAATAAAGCTATACATGCCTTCCCCAGAAACACAGCGCCAGAACAGGTGGCATACAGAACAGTTTTGCCAAAATCTCGGCAAAGACTTTGTGGCAACCCTCGATGCTCACTTAATTTAATCACATCAGAAGTAGTTACGAACTGCCAAACCATTTGGAAGACGCTGAGATTGTTCTCATCCCCCTGTAAGCAAGCCGCCAATTCCTACCAATTTTCGCCCATCTCTTTCCCACAGTGCATCGGTATAAGCACTTTGAATATATTGATGTCAGCCGCTTGCAAAACTTTTTGGGAAAACCGGTGCATTATCGTTATGGGGTTGTAATAGGGGGATAAATGCGTTTTCCCCGCTTAGTCGCGGCTGACAGTCCAAACCGTCGACCCCACCCAGTGCTCTTGGGAACAAAGGAACAACACAGGCTGACAACAAACAGGCATTTATTGCTGCAAGAACAACAACGCCAGCTGGCAATAAAACACGCTAATGAATCTAGGGCGTCCGACTCACCAGCAAGACTACGGGCGAATGTTCGCCCATGCGAGGGCAAGGGATAAGCTTCGATGCCAGATAGGGCGAGCAGGCGGGAAAAGTCCCGCGAGGCGTTCGCCTCGCCGGTGACTGAGTAGTCGCGCGATGATGCATCCGCTCGCGTCGAGTTCCCCAGCGACCCTAACTTGGCTTTGCCCGCATGCGCTGTGGTAAGACCAGAGGTGGCGCTTGTGCTGCCGCGACGCTGGCGCCACCTCTCAATAGTTAAACGTCAACCATTTAATCGGGCGCCATCCTGGGATAGCTAGAGTAACTACCGCGGGGAAAAGCAGACTTTAAAGAGAACGAGGGGAGATCGTTCCCCACGTCGTGCACCCCATTCAGCTTCCGAGCTCATGTATTTACCCAAGATGTATTCCTCTAGCTCGAAGACTGCTTCCTTGACCGTTTACCTTCAGTTCAGTTCAGTTCAGTTCAGTCGTTCAGTCATGTCCGACTCTTCGTGACCCTATGGACCATGTCACGCCATGCTTTCCGGTCCCTCACTATCTTCCTAACATCACATAACTTCATCTGCAGCGCCTCGAGGATGCCATCTAACCATCGCGTTCGCTGCCTACCCCTTCTCCGGCGACCCTCAACCTTTCCCAACATCAAATCTTTCTTCAGCGACTCCTCTCTTCTCATCAGATGACCAAAGTAGCTGAGCTTTAACTTTAGAATTTGAACCTCCAATGAGCAGTCAGGGTTTATGGTCGACAATATCGACTGATTTGATCTTCTGACAGTCCAAGGAACTCTCAAGAGTCTTCGTCAGCGCCACAATTCAAACGCGTCAATTCTTCGGCGGTCAGCCTTCTTCACAGTCCAACTCTCGCATCCATACATCACAACTGGAAAGACCATAGCACGAGTTATACGGATCTTGGTTGGCAGACCAATGTCTCTGCTCTTTACTAGGCGGTCAAGGCTAACCATGGCTCTCTTTCCCAGAAGCAGGCGTCTCCTAATTTCATGGCTGCAGTCTCCTTCCGGAATAATCTTGGAGCGCAAGAAGAGGAAATCTGTCACAGCTTGCACTTCTTGTCCCTTGATGCTCCAGGATTTGATAGGGCAAGACGCCATGATCTTTGTCTTTTTAATGTTTACTTTAAGCCCAAACTTCTCACTCTCTTCTTTTACGCGCATCAGAAGTCTCTTGAATTCCACTTCACTTTCTGCCATTAAAGTGGTATCATCCGCATATCTAAGGTTGTTGATACGTTTTCCAGCAATCTTCAGTCCAGCTGAAGACTCGTCCAGACCGGCCTTCCTCATGATGCACTCTGCATATAGGTTAAATAGGCAGGGCGACAGTATGCAGCCTTGCCTCACCCCTTTTTCAATCGTAAACCAATCAGTAAGACCATGCCCAGTTCTGACTGTGGCCTCTTGCCCTTCATACAGGTTCCTGAGGAGATAGATGAGGTGAATTGGAACTCCCATCTCTTGGAGAGCTTGCCACAATCTGCTGTGACCTATGCAGTCAAACGCTTTAGCATAATCAATAAAGCAGAAGTAGATGGGTTTCTGGAACTCTCTTGCTTTTTCCATGATCCAGCGAAGGTTGGCAATTTGGTCTCTAGTTCCTCTGCCCTTGCGAAACACAGCTTGCACGTCCGGAAGCTCCCGATCCACATACTGTTGCAGCCTACCTTGGAGGATTTTCAATATCACCTTGCTAGCATGCAAAATAAGCGCGATCGCGCGGTAGTTGAAACAATCCTTGGCACTGCCTTTCTTTGGAATGCGGATGTAAACTGATCTCCTCCAATCCTGTGGCCACTGCAGGGTTGTTCACATCTTCTGACATAATGTATGCAGGATGTTAACAGCGTCATGGTTGAGGTTTTGAAGCAACTCAGCCGGAATCAATTCCGCTAACTTTGTTCTTAGCAAGGCTGGCTAAGGCCCATTCAACTTCACTCTTCAGGATGCCCGGCTCGAGATCGGTAATCACAACCGTTTTATGTTGGGTTTGCACATCCGGGTCCTTCTTGTACAGTTCTGCGTATTCCTGCCACCTCTTCTTTATCTCTGAGGCTTCAGTGAGGTCCTTGCCTCGTTTGTCCTTTATCACGCCTAGCTGAGCACAGAAGCTTCCTTTGATATCTTTAATTGTCTTATATAGAGCTCTTGCGTTCCTTAATTGGCTGTTTTCCTCAACTGCTTGTCACTGTATGTTCAGGAAGGCATTCTTATCTCTCCTTGCTATTTTCTGAAAATCCGCATTGAGAACCTTGTATCTTTCTGTTTCCCCCATAACGTTTGCTATAGGGAACCCAAGCTCAAGTTTCGCAGCGCGATGGCAGGGCCTCATTCCTGGCATGGTGGTGAAATGTGAAACGATGGGACGTCGCCGGAGCAGACGCTCCGCTAGCTTCCTGTGCACATGCGGCGATCGAGTTGCGCCTGGCGGTTATTTGGCGATACAAAAACGCTTCCGCTGATGCGAAACGGAGGTACTAAGTAGCATTGTGTCATGAGTAGCCACAATAGTAGGCGAAGCGCCAAAAGATGAGGCTCGCGTGTGGAACTTTGTAGATTTCATTGGAAGCGTTTCCACAAGGCCTGTTTTCCAACCGCCATGATAGCATTCTGAGAAGACTCGCGTTCTTTGTGTAAACGAAAAGGGCCAATGTTTCCCTTCACCATATACTCAGAAATGTTCGACAGTTGACAAAGACGTCTTAGAGAAGCATCAAAAGAGTACAATGGTTTAACATCATGTATACGAAGTGAAGGGGGTGGAGGATTATCCTGCTCTTCGCTCCGCGCGTGTCTTGCTTTGCTGATTTTCTGTGCTCTCTCCCTGCTTTGCGAGTGCTCTGAAAGCAACTAAATCAACAGATATCCAGCGTGTGATGTCCGCGATCGACAATTATGTGTGAATGTGCCCTACGACCAAGATAATATCTAGGAACGAGGCCTTTTTTTTTTGGAGGGGGGGGGGATGAAAAACATGCTTGGCTGAGCCGCTTTTACAGATTTCCGCAAATTGGCCAATAAATGAGCCAACATTATTAATATTATTCATAACAGAAATATGTTGAATACAAAACCGATCCTAGTTATTGCTCGATTGACACTACTCGCACGGAGCACCCTATTCGCGTCAAAGATTTCGTAAATGCAAACCAAATATAAATGAAGCACAACCATTTAGTAAGAACCGAAATAAAGCACGATTGTAGTACAAGCTTGGATTTCACCTTCCTTCCGAGCCAGCGAGCCGGTTATGTCGCGTGCAGCGCGCGGAGCACGCATGTGCTTTTGAGACTGTTAGCGTTCGTGCCTTTGAAGAAACATCTCCTTCGGACTATAGCTTATTATTCTACTGCAAGATTTGCTTTAGTAACGTCGTAATAATAAAAACAAAACCGTATATAGATCTCATGCTACAGGCCAAAACGATGATCAACAAGCGAGCAGCTTTATTTCAGAGTACTGATCATACTTCCGCAGTTTTTAAACACATTATAATGTAGCGTGTGCAACAGCAGCCGCTAGGCGGTTGCTCATCGAGTCTCGTGCGCGGACTCGAAGAAGTGGCTCCGTGGCGTTCGATGAGAAGAAGCTGAAGTCGGCTGCTTTCACTCGGTGCTGTGGACCTGCTCTCCTGTGCCTGCTAGATCAACCCCCCTATTAAAACCAACATTCTGGTTACGGGCCTAAACGGCTACGTGACCATATACGACAGTATAGTTACATAGCTGACTTACCTCGAGATAAACTTCCTACGTTTTCGCTAACGTGGGAAACGCATTCACAATCAATATTTACTCATCGCCGTCTGTCGTCTGCTCTACAGTGCAGACGTGAATAAAACTTTTCTCGCCTATAATTACGTTTCCTCCATGGAAACACGCGGCAGGTTGTCCAATCATCAAGACGGAATGCAGGCGGCATGTCGCGATGAGCCTGCGGGGGCGCGTCAGGGAGCGTGCTCGTTCGAGAGAAAGCGCACGTCGCGAAGGCAGCGAGCCAAGCCGGCGGCGTCCCAGTGCGTTTTTCTGCCACAGATGGCGTTGCCCATCAGGAGCCGCAGCGCCGCCCAACAATGCTTTGGGAGCCTATCCTACTTTCCTCAGCTATTTGCAAAGCCTCTTCAGGTAACCAGTTTGCTTTCTTGCGTTTCTTTTGCTTTGGAACTATCTTAGTAGCAACTTCTTGTATTATATCACGAACATAAGTCCACATCTCTTCAGGCTCTCTGTCTTCTAGATCTGATTCTTGAAATCGATTCCTCACTTCCACAGCATAGTCTGATGGAATTTGATCCAGATCATACCTGAAAGGCCTTCTAGTTTTCTGCGTTTTCCTCAATCGAAGCTTAATTTTGGCAACTAGAAGCTGATGATCGGTGCCACAATCGGCCCTAGGCCTTGTTTTTACTGCTTGTATCGAGCTCCTCCATCTCTCCCGGCAAAGAATATAATCGATCTGATTCCTGCACAGACCGTCCGGTGAAGTCCATGCGTACAGGCGCCTCTTGTGCTGTTGAAAATGAGTATTCGCTATGGTCATGTTGTTTTCTTGACAAAACTCTACTAGCCTCTGCCCAGCTTCATTTGGCTCACCAAGACCGAACTTGCCTGTAATTCCGGATATTTCTTCACTGCCCACCTTAGCATTCCAGTCTCCTATGAGAAAAAGGACGTCTGATGATGGAGTGCGGTCTAAAAGGCGTTGCAGGTCAGCATAAAGTCTCTCAACGTCAGCTTCTTCAGCAGTTGTGGTTAGTGCGTAGACTTGGATAACTGTTATGTTGAAAGGGTGACCTTGGATCCGAAGTGAAATCTTTCGGTCGTTTTGGGGGTTTTACCCTAGCACTTCTTTGCCCATTCTTCTGTTTACTATGAGAGCGACCCCATTCCTTATCCCGGATTCGTGCCCACAATAAAAGACATAATGATCGCCGGAATTAAATTCTCTAATTCCGGTCCACTTGAGCTCGCTGATACCCAAGATATCAATGTTCAATCTGTCCATTTCTCGCTTGACGACATCCAGTTTACCTTGCGTCATAGATCTTACATTCCACGTTGCTATGTGATATATCTCCTTGCAACATCGGACTTTCCGGTCCTTTCCCGACACATCCACAACTCAGCGTCCTTTTGGCTTTAGCCCAGCCGCTTCATTCGTATTGGAGCTACTAGAAATCGCCCTTTGTTCATCCCCAGTAACATGTGGGATGCCTTGCAACCTGGGGGGTTCATCTTCCGTCGCCATATCATTAATGCTATTGTGACTGGCCATAGGGTTTTCTTGGCAGGAAATACTGGAGTGGGTTGCCATTACCTTCTCCAGTGAATCACATTTTGTCAGAACTCTCTTTCGTGACATGTCTATATTGGGTGGCCCTACACAGCAGAGCTCACGACTTCATCGAGTTTCGCAAGCCCCTCCGCCACGACAAGGCAGGGATCCATTTCATCCACCGCTTAATATATCGTCGCCCTGGGCATCAAAGAAGAATTCAGCATCGTCGGCCACTCCCTGGTTCTTTAGAACTTTGCCACTACGAGGTGCGGAGAGAATTGGTGGACTAATTTAAATCATTTACTTCCCCCGCGACTGAAGAGCCTCTATCTGTATCGAAGCTGCCGACAGGGGGACCAACGTCGCCTAGCGGAACGAGCCAAGGCAGCGACCCTCCGCATTGCAACCCTGCATTATAGGTCTGACTTGTGTTCGGCAATGTTGTTCCCGAAAAATGTTTTCAGCGTGGGCCACCTGCATACCTGTCGACCACTGCAACTGGGTTCATTTTATTTGCGACTGGAATATTTTAAAGTATTATCAGCAGTTCCTCATTCGAACAGTTCATGTCATCCCCTTAAATGTTATTAACTACACCACCGCTTAATTTGATTGTTGTTATCCGTAGGTTAGAATAAGAAAAGGGGGGGGGGGGGGGGGTCCCACGCTAAATCAGTTCGCCCATCGACAAAAGACAATCAAGGCGTCATTACGTGGACACTTAGGACAACTCCAATCAATTATTGTTACCAGTAAAAGTTGACTCTCTGGCTCCTTTTTGGCTAGGCTGCCGGTTGTCTAGTAGCGAATGACGCACTTAACAGCGAAAAAAATTAGATTTAAAATATTCCCGCCAGTCAATTCGATATCGTGACGTCATAGCCAAAAAGGGCTGGTTGCCATTGCTCTGGAGCTAACTGCGAGGTAGCCCAAACACCGGAATACACACTAGACGAATCTTGCGAAATCAGGCCGCTGATGGCGACATCTGCATTTAGTTTCTTGGCCTTTTCTGGCTTATCAGAGCTCTAAATTTCCTGTCAGTGGTTTCACTGTTCTTAGAACGTTGCATCCTATTTACACAGGTCAATTTCGATTTGTCCTCAGTATCCCCTTTAAAAATTTTGCTATCTAATCTATGCTACGCCTAGATTATTTAGCTGCAGGAATACATATGCGTGTTCCCCCATGTTCTGTGCATAAACAAAGGCGATCGGCAGTAGTACTCGTGGAATGTTCTGCTGATGACGACATCATTGTTTGAGGTCATAAATGAGATACTCAAAACGAAAATGTTCGTTCAAACGCGAGTGCCGGATTAGCTTAGTGCAGAATTTTGACCAGCCAGCCACATTCGCTCATTAGTCCCGAAATATCGAATTTTTCACAACGATGGTAATGTTGGCTATACCTTTTGTAGCGGGAAAATATAGCTGGAAAATAAAGAAAAAAGAAAGCTACAGAACATAGGAAGTACACCAAGAAAGCGATCACCCGTGCATGTCCACACGCGCGTACACGTGTACACAACATCCACGGCCCAGTTACAACTAACTGCTCTCCACCACTCGGCGAGCTTCCTTTTCACGCCGCTGCACTTCTGCTAGAGGGAACTAACTACCTCTGCGCACTACTTGGTCGCCGGCCATTCCCAACGGCGCCGTCGTATGTTGCGGACGTGGTTGGGGACACCATAGTTGGGGACACCATAGTTGGGGAGAAACGTCTCTGGGCGTGTGGCGCCCTCTATGGCTGGCATGGAGAGCCGAGGACCACGTGCCGAGGACAGATCAAGCGATGTGGAAAAGTGGCGCCATCTAGAGCTGCTGCGGCAATCCTTGGCGCTAGTTGTGCCCCACGCTAGAAAGTCGCCCATACTAACGATCTTCTGCCATCGCAATGTCGTTACTGAAGGTAGTAAGTGAAAAACTCCATTCGCAGTAGGTAGTAATACCTACTACGAATGTAATACCCCCGAACCGGGGGTCATTAAGGTAATAAAGTGATGTGATGTGATGTAGTGCTTCAATTGGCGATATTTTGAACTAATACTTAAAACAACAATACACCAGAATTTTCGAAACTCATTTTAGAGTCTTAAGCGCACCTATGGAGGCCATGTAGCCTTGGTGAACGGACAATGTGAGTTGAAAATGTAGCCTTTAGATCTATGTGCGGATTTGAAAAACAAAAAGGTTGACGCAATCAATGCCTCTGTGCGTGAAACACAACCTCAATAAATGAACATTATTCAACGATCAGTACAGGGCTAGCAATAAATTCATAACCGGATGCAGTGAAAGCACGGGAGCTCCATGAAAGCCGCGCGGTAAGCCATAGAGCCAATAAATTTACAGTACAAATCCATCGAACGGAATGCTAGGTATGTACAAATTGGTCCAATAAATATGATTCGCTATGAATTATTGCGTCACAGCACTGCGAATTTTATTCGGTTGCGGAGATGTGGTTGGGAACGGGTTCAAATTTCCTGACACCTGCAAATTTAACCATGCATGCCTCTTGATAGTTGATTACGATAGACTGTGCATTTCTTTGTTGCTGAGGAGCTGGGGGGCTATATTCGAGCATACACTAGAACGATACCTGGTAGTCTCTTTTCCCCGCAAACTAAGTACGGATTGCTATCAACGAAGAAAAAAAAAAGCGACAATGCGCGCAAGCGGCTTTCACTTAGTGCTACATAGTGGGGAAAGCAGATGCTTTACGAAACGGTCAAACACAGGTCAATAGGGCAAATATTCCTGCGTGTAATATTGGCACTGCCCTCTTCAGAGAAAGATTCAGCGCGCAGTGCCTAATGCACCTAAAGCCATGCGTTTGGGATGGTCCTCTTCATTCAATGACGTTGGTACCTGATTTTCGTTGTTTATCATTAACTGTTCTCATATGTACACGTTTAATACAGTTAAAGAAAATATAAATATTGTGAGGCCGAAAGACGCCCCAGCAAATTCACCTTTCTATTTCAGATGAGCCGAAGCAGCAGCTATCGACTAAACACAGCTCATCAACACTTCGTCTTCTTTCCACGACCCGATGTCCGATGATGATTATGCTCAGATGAAAATGAAGTTCACTCACAGTACTTACAACCTTCCCCCTCCCGAACGAAAGCGACCATCCTAGTCGCAAATTATATCTCAAGGGCGGCTGTTAAAGTGTTTCAAACGCGACACGTGCACAATCTCAGTGCCGTGACACCGACGATCGCGAACAGGCGATGCAGGTGTGATGAGATAGTTTACCGGGGAAGTTTGTTCTAGAACCGTATACGGGCCAATAAAACGGCTCAGAAACTTTTCAGAGGCCGGGGATGCGAGTAGGTGTCCAGAGTAGCACTTCGTCTCCAGGGCGGAAAGACACGGAGCGATGGGTCGTGTCATACGTGTTTTTCCTGGAAGCTTGAGTGGCTTCGGTAAAAGGCGGGCACGATCACGGCAGTGGGCGATACGAGACACGAACTGTTCGTGGGAAGGCGCGGCAGAAGGAGTGGAAGCTGAGAAGAAAGATGCTTCGAGTGAGAAGGTAGGGTGGCGGCCATAAACGTGAAAAAACGGAGAGTAGGTGGCTCGTTGAACGGCAGTGTTGTAGGCGAAGGTGACAAAGGGGAATAGAGTCCCAGTTGAGGGTGAATGTAGGTGGACAGCATATCAGAAAGGTTGCGATAAAAGCGTTCTGTGAGGCCATTGGTCTGAGGGGGGTGAGGAGATGTAGTTTCGTGCACCGTGCCTGAAGCATGAAGCACTGCGGCGAGGACGGTGGAAGGGACGACTTGCCACTATCGCTAAGGAGGAGGTGAGGGGCGCCATGGCGAAGAAGTATGGTGTGGAGGAAGAAGTTGGCGATTTCGGAAGCGGAGCCGGAAGGAAGTGCCGCGGTTTCAGCGTATCGGGTGAGGTGGTTAACTACCCAGCGGTTGCCAGCTGGAGTCAAGGGTAGGGGTCCATACAAGTCGATTCCGACGACTTCGAAAGGTGTGAAAGGACATTGGAGAGGTCACAAGAGACCGACAGGAGGCGACGTAGACCGCTTGCGTCGTTAACAAGGGATGCGAGACGCTACATATTTCAATACTGAGGTTGAGAGGTCAGGCTAGAAGAAACGACTTTTGATGCGGTCGTAGGTTTTGTGGCATCCAAGGTGACCTGCGGTGGGGTTGTCGTGAGAGCGAAGAAGGACTTACGGGAACCCAGATGTGGCCCAGTGGGCTGTAGTTGTGCCAAAATAATGTGCCATCCTGTAACTTGAAATTGTTGAGCCGACGACGGAAGCGGTCAGTCTAATAACACCGGTGAGACTATCAATCAGCTTTCGGCAGTAAGGGTCAGCATTCTGGTGGTGAGCAAAATTACAGTCTATTTCTGGCGTGGGAGCAATAGAGGCGGCGCTCAAAGACTGGATAACTGTAGGGTTTAAATGACGTGACTCCGTTGGGACAGGTGAGGAATGCGAGGACATGTGTTGCGACGGCGAAGCAATAGGGCAACGAGAGAGAGAGCGTCGGCATCCTTGTGCTTCTTGCCCGATTTGTAAGTGACAGTGAAGTCATACTCTTGAAGGCGCAGGATCAACCGCCGGAGACAACCGGACAAATATTTCAAAGACGATAACTCATTCTTGCTCGGTAATAGTGTAGTTTTGTTCCGCAGGAGTCAGAGTTCGGCTTGTATAGGCAACAACATTTTCTATAGAGGTGAGTTGGCGTTGCAGAAGGACAGCGCCAATGCCATGGCTACTGGCGTCGGTGTGCAAAATAGTCGGAGCTTTGTCATCAAAATGGCAGAGGACGGGACCCGAAGTCAGAGCACGCTTCAGAGTTTCAAATGCTCTTTCGCAAGCAGGAGACCGGACGAAAGGCGTGTCGGTGTGAAGAAGCGGTGAGGCAATACAGGCAAAATTGCTGATGAATCTACGAAAGTGTGATGCCAAGCCGAGTAAACTGCGAAGATATTTTACCTGACTCGGACGGGGAAAGTGCAGCGCAGCAGCGATTGTTTCAGGGTCAAGCTTAATTCCTTCGCTGCTTGCGGGATGGTCAAGAACTTTAATAGATTTTGATGCAAAACGGCATTTCTTCGTGTTTAGCTGTAGGCCTGCACGGAAAAGTGCTGTCAAAACTTTATCGAGACGAGTAAGGTGTTCGGAAAATGACGAAGAAAAAATGATGTCATCTAAGTAACAGAGACATGTTTTCCGTTTAAAGCCGCAGAGAACTGTGTCAATCATGCACTTGAATGTAGCAGGAGCGTTGCAGAGTCCAAATGGCATTACATTGAATTCGTATAAACCGTCCGGTGTTGCAAAGGCAGTCTTCTCTTTATCATCTTCATGCATGGGGATCTGCCAGTAGCCTGATCTTAAGTCAAGGCTGGAGAAGAATTGGGCACGTTGTAAGCAGTCGAGAGCGTTGTCTAATCGAGGGAGAGGATACACATCCCTGCGAGTGATTATATTTAGAGCACGGTAATCTACACAGCTCTTGCCGTATAATAGAGCGGATCATGGTGCGAAGATCAGCTTCGGGAGTTTGACTCGGATCGCAGGTATTGTTGAGCCGGCGCGACTGCAAGTAGTCAAGCCGCTGGCAAGTGGCACGAATGTCTGCTACCGTGAAGGGATTCTAGGCAGCTAGAGCTGCGTAGGCAAAAGAGCCAGTTTGTTTTGTAATATGGCCAACATGTTCATCTTCGACCATGGCATTGTTGACTCGCCGGCAAAGGGCGAGTACGTTCTCAATGTAGGATGCGTATGTCTCTCCTGGAAGCTGCACACGGGTCTCTAGCTTCTTTTGGAAAGAGCCCGGACCAGCACCAACAGTTCCAAAGATCTGGCAGATCTGTGTCGTGAACTGAAGCCAGTCAGCAATAGCATCCTCATGGTTGAAGAACCACGTCTTAGCCACGTCACTCAGGTAAAACGAGACGTTGAGTAGCTTCATAGAAGCGTCCCAGCCGTTAAAAGCGCTTACCCGATCGTACTGTTATAGTCAGTCTTTGACGTCGTCAGCACGGAGACCGGCGAAAACAGGAGGGTCGCGTTGACGTGATGTAACTGACAAAGCTGGATGGGTCAAATGGTCAGGAGCAAGTTCACCATGGGACGTCAGCTGTGCAGAGGAGGCATGGGCAGCCGTAGGATGCACATCGGTAGCGACAGGCGCTAGAACGGTAGTTAGAGCAGGCGGATGTGACTGCGCCATGGCGGTTGATTTGCCGCCAAGAACACGACCGGAACAGAGCTCCAGGGGGTGCCGCGTTGAAGACGCTGGGATCAGGACTCACCTCTACCACTTGTGAGGCAGAAGGACGCACCAGCAAATTTGCCTTTCTATTTCAGATAAGCCGAAGCAGCAGCTACCAACTAGCCATAACTCATCAACATTTCTTCCCACGACTCAATAACTGATGATGATTACGCTCAGATGAAGATGAAGTTCACTCACAGCGCTTACAATATAGAGGAGATTCAATGGCTTGGAAGGCGGCGAAAACTTCAGCCCAGTAAGACACTGAACTGAGTCTTGAGGATAACAGCGCGGAACACAGGACGGGAGCACAAGATTAGAGGACGACACAACGAGCTCTGACTTTCAACAATTGAAAGTCAGCGCTCGTTGTGTCGTCCTCTAATCTTGTGCTCCCGTCCTGTGTTCCGCGCTGTTATCCTCAAGATGCATAACCAACATGCCCAAGCTGCTATTCTAACTGAACTGAGGCAGAACATCAAAATATATATGAAGACGTAGGGAACCTGATAGCGATCATATCGGCATAGGCATTGAGAAAAATGCATATATTCTTCCTGAGAAGTGAAAGAGCATCCAAGGAAACTATACTTGTCTCACCCTCGAGCTGCTCCACGTCAACCAGAGCTGTACGGAACACTGCATCCCAAGGCGTCCCGACGGCTCTACGGACAAGTCACCTTCTGAGACGCTGCATGCACCCGATAACCATGTGTATACAGCCTGAGTTGAAGGTATGCACTGAACCGAGGATGGATGTAAGTCGCATTCAAGACAGGGAAAATAATGGTGTGAAAAAAGTGGTGAGCCGTTTCCAGAGTGGGACCTTAATTAGTTTCCCTCTTCTCGGCAGGTGATTGTTCGAAGCGCATCGCTTTCGAAAAGAAGTAATGTCCATGATTGTCATGGGCTCGAATGACAACCTACTCATTTACGACTAGATTTATCATTTCCGTGCGCTGTCAAAAACAAATCCTGAACTATCGCCCTGATGAACATAACTGTGTGACGAATGCAGTGGCAAATCAAGGACTCACTGATTTGTTGCAAATCCAAGAAATTCCACGCTAGTTGTGAGAACTTAAAATTACGGTGTCTAGCGATTTCCTGTTTATGAACCAATCCTTTAAAATATGGACGTTTTAAAAGATTATTGGTCAAGTGTTTAGAGGAACGGCGTGTCTAAAGATACGTCCGACGTACCCATTCGGTTTTCGTAAAGATACGGCGGACGTCGATATACAGGCTCATGGCTTTATGCACGTCGAACGCGCGTACGTCCGCTTTCCGCTTGCTATGCGTGAATGAATCTTATCTTCTATCAGCTAGCCGCGACTCCCGGTGAGATGCTACGAAGAGTTCGCCAATTCTGACATAGATCACGGTCTTCACTCAGGATTGTGTAGGGCAAGCATCGCTTGTCACGCACATACCGGGTGTCTCAGCTAACTTGAGCCACGGGTTACAAAATAATATACTTGAGGTAGGTCAGTGAAACCAGTTGCATACAACTGCCAGCCTCCTTGCGCGCTACAGGCATTTTCGTTTCTTTGCAATTACTTAATTGGCTAACTATGTTAATTTTTCTAATTTATTAAATATCGACTTTAGACCAAAAACGTGAATGGGAAATGAATTGCAAAAGAACTGTGAGTTGAGCTAGTTGGTGCATCGTTTTTTAAAAATACACATCGCAACAAACATAGGACAAGCGAGTAGACGGGAACAGCGCTGACTATCAAGTGACTATCAAAGTTGATAGCGCTGTTCCCGTCTACTCGCTTGTCCTATGTTTGTTGCGCTGTGTATTTAAAAAAAAAGTGAATGGGAAAGTTGGAGAGCGCCTTCAGAAACCCCCATTCCAATAATTGCGATAACGAAAGCATCACGTATATCTTTTTTTTCCGGGCTCAGAAGAAAGCCAGCGAAATACAAATAAAACCGCGTGACTAGCCCATTCGCGTGCCACGATTGTGGTGCTCTCAGTCGTGGTTTAAGTGAACAAAATCTGCTGCGGCCGTGTCTCCTCGACTCCGTTAAAGCGGCAGGCCGATATGCCTGCGATGGCTTCTTCGCCCGCGTCAGACAGGCGGCCCACGTGACGGTGCAAGTAGCAGCGAGCGCGGCAAGGCCTTTGCATACCTTCTCTCCCATCAGCGAACGTCACGACAAGCGGATGAGTGATAAGGTATCAGCCACTGAATGTGCGCGTACAGGCTTGGGTAAAGCGGCGAGATGACGTCATGTGACCCGACTCAGATTCGCGCTCACACTTTCATTTGCTGGTACTTTATCGCCATCCGCCTGTCGTGACGTAGGCTGCTGGGGTGCGCAGGCCTTCCCAAGATCTTGGTGGCGACGGGCGAGCTCGAGCTCACTTCAACCATCGCCAACATTTCAGCCTGCCACTGCAACGGGGCCATCGGGTCACGGCCGCAGCTGATTTCGTTCGCTCAAACCCCGACTGAGAGCACCACGTCCGTGGCGCTCAAATGCGCTAGTCACGTGGTATTATTTGTATTTCGCGGGCTATCTTTTGAGCCTTTAAAAAAGATACACGTGAGACTTTCTTTATCGCAATTCATGAAATGGGGGTTTCTGAAGGTTCTCTACAACTTTCCAAATCACATTTTTGGCCAAAGGTGAATATTTAGGAAGTTAGAAAAATTTACGTAATTAGCTAACTAAGTAATTGCAAAACAAAAAATTGCCTGTGGTGCACAAGGAGGCTGGAAGTTGTATGCAACATGGTTTCACTGAGCTACCTAATATATTATTTTGTAACCTTTGGTTCAAGTTAGCTGGGACACCCGACATAGCTGAAGGCGATGCGACGTACTGCAACAGCTCCACCAGCTGGCATCGAAATACGCACATTCACTAGCAGCTTTCGTTTCACACTAAATTATCACCTCGATCTGCCAGTAATGCAAGCGAGCTATTTCTAGCATTTACGCTGTCCGCATCGACCTCCGAAGATCGAGCGCGGGCGCAACACACACACCTCGCCGAGCAGAACATTCGGCCGTCCAAAATATGTATATGTGAAATGTCATATCCTCGTTCCTCACATGCAAACAGATGAAATAGGATGTTTCTAGTTAAATTTTTTCTTTAGATTCTACCTCAGAGCCGCGGCAAAAGACATGTCGAATCTGCTAGAAGCCTACGCTGCTGCAGCGGCGAGCTGCACGTCGACTCGTGGAGCCGAAGACCCGCTGCACCGCAGTACATGAGTGCACAACCAGAAAGCCGGAAGCGCGAATGATCCGCTTCCCCACGAACCGCGATGTTTTTTGGTACTAGCCTTGGTACAACAGACAGCCTACCTGTTGGACACTTGAGTCCTTGTGCATTACTACTACTACTTTATGGTAAGACCAGACAAGTGCTCAGCCTGCACCTTTTTCTCGTCGTTGAATTTTCCGAACATGTAGTTTAAACAGCCACATGCTTGAGGTTAGCGTGACCCGACTGAACGGCCTCAGCTTTGAAACGAGAGGGAGATATGCATGTGTCGCCGGATTTCGATACGCGGTAGAAAATGTGCGCTGCACATTTCGTTTCATAAGCCACCTCTTGGAATTTTGCATCGGGTGAAATGCAAGCGATCGTTGCTACAACCGCGCATCATTGTTCCCACGGCTGGCCTACCATGAGGCGCATAAATGCTCCATTGTGGACGTATCAATGATCGAAGAAAGGACGGATTTTCATAATATTCACAACTCAATGTTTCAGATATGGTCAGTAGCTTTAAGTTCGAACAGTTCACCTTTCAAGTCCGCGGCCAGCGCTGGACCGGCGGAGCGATTTTCTACGCTACACCGCTGTCTTGCTAGAGAGCCTACCTAAGCGGCGTTTGACATTAAGCTGCTTTTTGTGGGCCCCGTAATGGAAAGCAACGTCTTCAGAAACGCGCTAAATGTTCAAAAATGTGTTATCTTTAACGCTCTCACTCCAGGCTGCCTTCACGAAACAAAGCAGGCTGATAAAACAGTTGAGTACTCCAGTCAAAACCAAACACCCGGCGTATTTAAAGATCTGTATGTAGAATTGCCTTCGCGGTTCTTAAAATCATGTTAGCATTTGGAAAAGGCTACTTTCCAACCTCTGGGAGGTTAGACCCGCATGACAGTGCTGTCACGTGAATAAGGACCACACCAGACCGAAAGCTTACAGCGTTCTGTTGATTTTTATGGTGCATAAGCGACTAATGCTACCATGCACCAAGAACAAGGTTTAATGTATTTTTTTTTTTGTGTGTGTGTAATGACTAAAATGTTCTTTAGGATGTAGCTTGTTTAGGAACATTGCTTCAATTTAGGAAACCAAAAATGAAGAGGATTTGAACTATAGTGCAGTCTCTCCTAGAATCATGCTGGGATGGAGAAGGATCTGTTACAAAATTGTACAAAATGACTTCCTCTTATTTTCTTGAGTGCGAGTCTGGCGCACATGTAAGTAAGATATGGTTTATTGTTCGTTTATCTCCACACTCCTTGCATATCGGTTTGTCCTCTTTCATAAGTATGAAGCTGTGTGTCAGATGTGGGTGTGTCTTTTGTGAAGATGATCTAAAATGTCTTCCATGATATGTTTTTGATGACTGCATGATTTCCATTTCTCGATGACAGGTTTGACAAAGTGTAGTTTGTTGTTTATTTCAATGTTTCAAAATTCCTGCCATTTCATTCACAATTTTCTTTGTACAAGCGTCTTGGTATCTTCATGCAGAATAGTCACCCTGTCCCACTTTCAAAGAATGTAGGGCTTCTGACGACAGGAACTCCTTGGAAATCATAAAAATAAATGAGACCCACAATCATAAGCTATCTAAGGTATGAATATATGTCCATCGCTCGGTGGAATGGTGTCAGCACGCTGTTATAACAGGTGTTGTGGTAACGATAACCATTGTATGATGTGGTCTTTTAATGGGCATGGAAGTTCCATCTAACTTCAATTATTGACAGAGCTCTTGATCATGTTATGCGATGTTGCCGCCCTTGCATGAATATAGGTATACATTTCAGAATTTGCAGTGCACCACTTGACCGTTTGCCACCAATGTTTGAGCGAAAATGTCTTTTTCATGCATGTTAGCCAGCATGATTAACAGATGGACCCTGTGCACAAGCAAAAGTGCCACAAACCAAATGTCACGAGGCCACACGAATGACAGGAGCTGTTAACTCGAGCTTACAAAGTTATATTTTGAAATATGTTCTGAGAAAATTCAGCTCCGAGTAAGAAAGGTTACTCCTAGGCCATGGAGGCATGTTTGTAGCTTGATTAACGTGAGGCTTACACAGGTCTATGCCAGGTTGTCTATCACATAACAGGGCAGCCTAAGACCGTATGCGAATGAGTATGTGTAAAGTAACAGAGATATGAATTAAGGAATTAGTGATTAGGTTTGTAGCCAAGGGCTTGTAAATTAATGGGAATGCACAGTGGGATCCGCAGACAAGAGCCATTAACGCTGGCGCATCATACCCTTACAGGTTGAGATTAGATATCACCCAAATGTTTTGTCTGCTCAAGGATTGTCATTTTCTTTATTCTTGCAGGCGAGGAAAATGATAGCATCAAGAATTCCCCAGACCATCGTTAACGAGGATGCTGATCTCAACAGCGTTAACAAATATTTCACAAAATATGGGTGATTAGTAACCCTGGCAACAGTTGAAGCTAAGTGGAAAGGCATGAAATTGAAATGCAACGAATGCAGAGATATGTTGCGAGACTACCAGTCTGTGGTGTCCAACATCTGTCTCTTTTGATGTCATCTAGTGATTGGCCAAAGTTGATGAGGCTTGTGGTATTTTTTTTAGAAGTGCAGTGGTAGTAGCATAGATTCAACCTTGCCCATTAACAATTGGAGTGCAGTAGGTGCATTGTTTTGTTTTTGCAAGATGTTCATGTTTTCCAGGCAAACATTATGAGGAATTTCTTCCTAGAGAATGTTTGCTGATATGTGAATTTAATGTGCAATAAAACTGGTGTTTTATTGCTATTTACTTTTTCTTGTATACATTAGTTCTGTGAAGGAAACCACAGGCTAGAAGGAAATGTAATGGCATGCATTTTGTTACTTGGCCCTGCTGTGCTGGCTCAGTAGTTAAGACTGCTTGGCTGCTGAACCCATGGATGCAGATTTGATTTCGGCCACAGCAGAGACATTTCAATAGAGGCAGAACAATAGGCTGTCATGCACCGTGCGGTGTCAGTGCATGTAAAAGAACCCCAGGTGGTCGAGTATATACCGGAGCCGTCAGCTGTTGCGTTCCTTATAGGCGTAGTTGTTTTGGGATGCTAAACCAGATATTAATCACATCATACTCTGAGTAAGATGCTGTTCACGGTCAGTTAATCATGCACAAAATGACCAATTTCTTTCTGCACGGGACAGCAGCAGTTGTACAATTTTATTTTAGCCTTCATGGAAGAACACCACACTGGCTCCACATGGCTCTCTGTTGACCCTTGACATGTGTCACATTCACACACCCGATTATGTATTTGTCTAAGGGCACCTGTGCATGCATGGTGGGGACCATTACTTTCCATTTGTCAGAACTGAAATGCATGATCGACATTATTCCTGTAATTCAACTGCCTCTATTTGAACTGTCCAGCTTTGATGCAAGTTCCAAAGAACTGCAATTAGCAAATTAATCCAAGCAGGAAACTATGCCAAGAACTTCTTTGGTTTCATCTTCAAGAACTGTTTGAGAACTACAATTAACCAAATGTTGCACAGCATAGATGAGAGGTTGAAAAATCTAAAAAACAACACACCCTACCTGTGTGGCATGTAGGGTTTCACATCCTAAAATGACATATGTAGCTATGAAGAATACTGTAGTGGAGAGCTCAAGATTAAGTTGACTGCCTGGGCTCTGTACTTTGCGTTGACATCTCGCAGGAAACAGATGCGTTTGCATTTTGCTTCCAACAAAGTGCGGCCATCCATCACTGGGATTAAATATCACGACCTTGGGGCAAGCAGCCGAACGCACCGCTGAGGTGTCTCAGCGTGTACGTACATCCTATATTGTCAACCTTTCCAGCATTACAGCTGTCACATGCATGGCAGATATTCATATTCAGCTTTGGACTGACAAGTTTAAAAGTGTACCGTTTCTGTTTGTCTAGCATGAAAAAGCAAAATAAACTAAGAGAAAACTAAAAATAATGAACATAATACATTGAAAAAGAGTCATTACCACATAAAGCATATTCATTCCTTTATTAATAATTCTGATCCAGCGGTAAGGAGCTGGTCGTCAGCCGCACATGGCAGCATAGCGTCGAGCATGGTCTGTACATCGCGTCTCTATACTAGGCGAAACGGAATGAATCGAGTTGTTTCTTGGACGGCCGTGTTATATGCAAATGTGACATAGGGCAATATCTCGTCCCATGTTTTATGCCGCACATCCACGTACATGGCGAGCATGTCCGCTATTGTTTTGTTTAGTCGCTCAGTAAGGCCATGAGACTGAGGATGGTAAGCAGTAGTCTTTCGGTGATATGTCTGGCTTAGTTGGAAAACTTCTTCAAGAAGACGCGCTGTAAATGCCTTGCCCCGATCAGTGATTACGTATGAAGGGGCGCCATGGCGGAGGACAATCTGCGTCATGAAAAATTGGGCTACTTCGGAGGATGTTGCGCGTGGCACCGCCATAGTTTCCGCGTAACGTGTCAGATAATCTGTAGCCACGATAATCCACTTATTGCCAGCTGATGACAGAGGAAAAGGGCCGAGAAAGTCCATACCAATTTGGTCGAGTGGTACTAGCGGTGGGAGAATAGGCTGCAGGAAACCCGCTGGGTTCAATGGCGGTGTTGCGTCGCTGGCACTCGCGGCAACCTCTAACATATCGATGAACGGTGGCGGTAAGTTTGGGCCAGTAGTCGGCCTGGCGCACTCTGGTAAGAGTGCGTGCAAAGCCCAAGTTTCCAGCGGTGGGTTCATCATGGCAAGCATGAAGGATTTCATCGCAGAGATCTGCAGGGATGACTAGAAGATAGGCTCGGTCACTGTTGCCGGCGCTTTTCTTGTAGAGGATTCCGTCGCGCGTACAGAAGGATAACAAGCTCTTAGCAAACAGTCGAGATACTGTATAATCGAAACCCTTCAGATGATTGATCACAGTTTTGATGTCTGGATCAACCCGTTGCCGGGCCTTTAAATCAGAGGAACTGATAATGCCAAAAAAATGGGCGTCTTCATCCGTACTATCATGGGCCAACTCCACGGGTGATCGAGACAGTGTGTCAGCATCTTCATGTTTACGTCCAGATTTATAAACGACAGAGTAATCAAATTCTTGCATACGAAGACTCCACCGTGCAAGACGTCCTGATGGATCTCGAAGACTAGCCAGCCAACACAAAGCATGATGGTCTGTCACAACTTTAAATTTGCGGCCGTAGAGGTAAGGTCGGAATTTCATTGTGGCCCAAACGACGGTGAGACACTCCTTTTCAGAAGTTGAATAGTTTGATTCTGCCCGAGAAAGGGTGCGGCTGGCATAAGCGATCACTTTTTCCTCGCCTTGCTGGTGCTGGACCAGAACAGCACCCAGACCGACGTTGCTGGCGTCGGTGTGAAATTTGGTGGCAGCGTCCTCATCGAAGTGTGCAAGAACGGAGGGGTTGTGCAGCCGTTGGCGCAGCTAGGTGAATGCCTCCTGCTGCTCGGAAGACCAGACATACGGGACGTCATCACGTGTCAGGCGCGTCAAAGGCTCTGCAATCTTGGCAAAATCGGCAGTGAAACGGCGATAGTACGCGCACAGGCCCAAGAAACGTCGGACTGCTTCCTTCGTGGTAGGGATGGGAAAATTGGCTACAGCGGCTGTTTTGTCAGGATCAGGCTGGACACCGTCAGCGCTAACCACATGACCGAGAAATTTCTGCTGCTGATATCCAAAGTGACGTTTTTCCTGTTTGTGTGTCAAATCGGCCGAGCCAAGTGCGTGCAATACCGTTCGCAGCCGCTTAAGATGTTGGTCAAACGTTTCTGAAAACACGATGACGTCGTCCAAATAATCCAAACAGGTTTGCCATTTAAGACCAGCAAGTACGGTGTCCATCATTCTCTGGAACGTCGCTGGCGCTGAACACAGACCGAAAGGCAATACTTTAAATTCATATAAGCCATCGGGTGTCACAAAGGCAGTCTTTTCCCGATCGCGCTCATCCACTTCTATCTGCCAATAACCACTTTTTAAATCAATGGAGGAAAAGAACTTGGCGTTGCGAAGTCGATCGAGCAAATCGTCGATACGGGGCAACGGATATACATCTTGTTTTGTGATGTCATTCAGTTTCTTGTAATCAACGCAAAAACGCAGCGTGCCATCCTTTTTCTTAACCAACACGACTGGCGACGACCACGGACTTTTAGACGGCTGAATAACATCATCATTAAGCATTTCCTGGACTTGTGTCCGAATTGCCTCACGTTCTTTGGCCGAAATACGGTACGGCTGCTGTCGAATAGGTCGGGCATCGTCAGACGTTAAGATGCGATGCTTGGTGACAGAAGTTTGCCGGACTTTCGATGATGAGGCAAAGCACGGGGCGTACTCCAGCAGTAAGGCACGCTGGTCGCGTTGTTGACAGACAGAAAGGTCACTGTTAACATCGATGTGGTCTAGAACACTAGGAGTATCAATAATGTCAGACGCAAAACATTCAGAAACTTCCTTTAACAGTTCGCCGAAAGCGATGGCAGTAGAGCGATAGAGGTGGCGAGATTCATTCGTGATGTTCGTGACCAGAAACTCAGAGTGACCATTGTTGAGAATAATTAAGCTTCGAGCTGCACAGATGCCATGAGAAAATAAAAGCGAACGGTTGCCTTCAGCTATTATCGACCCGTCACGAAGCCCGTCGCACACAACACTCACAAACACGCTGGAGCGGGAAGGCACTGAAACACACTCGGCTGAAACTCGTAGGGCGCACGTACGTTGGCTGTCGGGGGGGGGGGGGGGGGGGGGGGGGCTAGCAGCCGCTTTCTCCGTTGAGAACGAGACCGTTCGCTGTCGGAGATCGATGATGGCGCCATATTCCCGCAGGAAATCCACACCGAGAATCAAATCACGAGAACATCCCCGGAGAACGACGCAGCTGACAACGAACGTTGACGTACGAACCTAGATTCTAACCGTGCACTGTCCAATAGGAGTAATTACATGCCCCGAGCCGTGCGTATCTGCGTGCTACACCATGGTGTCATAACCTTCCTAAGATGCGCTGCCAGTTTCCCACTCAAAATCGAAAAGTCTGCTCCGGTATCCACTAAAGCGCTGACGTAATGGCCATCGATGCACACAGGGATGTCCAGCAATAGCCGGTTTCGTGAACCAAATGCTGTCGTTTCTACTCCAAAATACATATCTATTCTCATTGGGGGGACTTCTTTGTGCTCACATTTAGCGGCCCCGCCCCCGGAGGTCGCTCTACTCAGTTTTCCCGGTAGGGCTTGGCGAGCGACCAGGCGGTGCTCGCGGGAAGTCACCAGTTGTTGAAGGGGATGGCCGACGTGGGGATGGAGACCTGGATTGTCGGCGCGCCATCCGGAGGCTCTCTTGTGCAAGGGTGTCTCCAATTTCATGAGGTAGTTGACCAAACGTGCGTCTAGATGCGTTGGCGTAAAAACCCTCCGGTCCGAGTTCCCGATAAGGGCACCACCGGAAAATGTGACCAGGTTCCCCACAGTGGTAGCAAAGGCGGCGGCTCCGAGGGGCTCGCCAGACGTCCGTTCGTCGAATGTTTGACCGCGGTGGCCGCACGTACCGCGTTGGTTGCTGTACAGGAATGTATTGCGTTGGCTGCTGGACGGGCATGCACTGGGTTGGTGGTAACGTAGACAACGGAGCTTGGACGGGAACTGGGCGTCGGAGAATGTCAGCGTAAGTCGGACGAGAATAATCAGGAACAGGGGTACTTTGCGCTTCAGCAACATGCAGAGATGGCTGCGTGACTTGTTGAATCTCTTCGCGGATTATATGTGCGAGAGAATCACCCCTGGGTTGGAACGTGCCACAAACCTTCTGCAGTTCCTCGCGTACAATTGCACGAATAAGATCTCGGAGGTGATCAGTACTGCTTACAGCAGCTGTAAGAGGCTCGGTAGCAGTCGTAGCGAGGATTGGGCTGTCGTAGACCGCCGAGCGCTGGTGTAGGATCTTTTCCATGGTGACCGCCTCTGTTAAAAATGAGGTAACTGTAGTTGGTGGGCTACGTACAAGACCAGCAAAAAGCTGTTCTTTAACCCCACGCATCAGGTGGCGCAGCTTTCTGTTTCAGACATGTTGGAATCCGCACGTCGAAATAGTTTCGCCATGTCCTCAACATACATCATGACGGACTCCTTTGGCA